>NW_026534348.1:17299720-17304303 GCF_026225885.1 Hylaeus anthracinus
AATTTTATCAATTTAAATTGCAATTTTGTAATTTTATCAATTTAAATTGAAATTAATGTATCCATTTCAAGGTAGAGCAATAATACCATGTTATAATTAAAGCAAAATGTAAATTAATATAAAGTGTTTCTTATTATTAACAATATTGTGCATTTTGCATAATTGCATTCAATAAAATTATGTTACAATTTAAAAATTATCAATCCATACTCAAATAATCTTTTTTATTAATACTTTTTATATCTCTTTTAAATGGCGGTAAACATTATTTCAATAATTGGAATGTATTAACAAATTTAGTAACAATTTATATTTATAAATTTTAACTCAGGTTTCTAATTTTTTGTAACTCGCTCGATTAGAATGTTTAAAAATATTTAATAAGCGCAATTCATTGTCGGAAGGAAATTATAGCTATACGATCTGCACGCACAAAATTTCGGAACATATTTCAAGACGGAATGCGAACGCACACTTAAAAATGCCAAACACGCGTCGCGTATAAAAATTCAAAACGTAAGATCTCTCCTAGAAACCTTCATGAATATTGCAGTTAAAGAAGAAATATTTTCGTACGTGGATCTATACATTCTGACTTTGCATTATAATTTCTCACCAAACAAAATATGAATTAAAAAAGCAAGAAATTAAAGTGAAATCTAAATATAATTTCAATTACATATGTAGGTTTTAGGATTCTTTTCGAAATTTGGCGTAATTCGTACCAAGATTGTTCATACAATTAAATATATACAAATTTCTTGTGGAGGGTTGACTGAAGGTAAATCGCGTCGTGACGGACATGTCTGACCAATGCTTATTATTTCACTTATGTTCTTGAATGTTAATGCTAATATTAATTGATATTATCCATTTTAATCGATTCTAGCTAGTTCCAGAATAGAAGTATGTACGAAATAAAGATAGTATAAAAATCATTTTATAAATTGTTCCCTTGTTATATAGTTTAATTAATTTGTATTTCAATCAAGTATTATAGATACATTTAACATCCGAGGAATGGCTATGTGTTTGGATGATTTCTTCGTATTTCTAAATTAATTCATGTTTACCCCATTCATAGAAACTAATTAGTGCTTTTACGAACACTATTTCCATTACAGTTTTAGTAGATTCATGTTGTTCAGATTTTTGTTTTTCACGAAATTATCGTGTCTCCAGAATAAATTTCAATATGAAGTATGTGTTGCTGAGATACACACAATTTTTATCTAGGTACACGAATTTTATCTAGATAGGAACGTAGATAAAATATTTTTACTCGTTACGCGTCGAATGAAACTTTTAATTATAGATGAAATATTGAATGATAAATAGATAAAGATTTAACTGTACAGTTAAATAAATGTCGTAAATAAATTTCCATCTTCATCACTAGTAATTACTCGAATATAAGAGAAGTATTTATTGATGTTCATTTCATATCAGTAACTTTCACAATAAAGTACACAAAGGTTTATGAAACTATGGGTACCGTGTAACTACAAGTAGAAATATCTGGTAATGATCAGACGCGTTACGAAGTCTTAAGGTACATACAGATTGCTCTGACGTATTCTCACGTCACGTCAGACTTCGTAGGATCACGTCAGACACGAAGCGATCTCAGATCGTCAGAAATTTACTATTTACTTAGTTTTTTTTTTGCGTTTCTCACCTCTGTATATAACATTTCGAAGAGCATCACCAGCAAATGTATTATGAATGTGTGTCTGCTATTATAGGGACGAAAATCTCGTGGAACATATTGTTCTGATAACGAAGATTCTGTTACGTACACTCACATTTAATTGCCTTCATTTTCAGATGTATTAAAAATCTAACGGAACATTGCCACGACTTGTCCGCTCTGGATTCCTTTCTGTTCGCCTTTTCAATCTCCGTGGTTTGCTATCATTACCTTCTCATCAGGTCCCTCACTCTCGTATTCCCTGAGGATATTGCGCGAAAGCTGCCCTTACTGCTTTCATAAAACACATATAAAGGGAACCTCTGTTATTATAAGTTTCACGTATTCCATTGAGGCGTCTTGCGTTCTCATTTTTCTGTTATACCCGTAGGTATTTCATTTAATGTTTCTTTCCACTGGTAATCGTATCTTCATTTCCGTTGTTTTCTTCGTTTATTTTCATCATTCTTAGCAATATATACATAGGTATATACATATACATATGTATATCGAACCAATATGTGAATGAAGCTTAGTGGATTAATTTTTTATCTTTCCTTACAGATCCTTATTAGATCATGTGATGTATGTTCTTTTTCTTCCCTCACGTGTTCTTTTTTTAAAAGGGACCAGAAATTATTTTATAATAATTACAAATAGATTGCAAGCATATAAATTGATCAAATAAATTGACATCATGTAAACTAATACTACATAGCTTACAAGGAAACATCGGTGAGAGTTATATGCCAATTTTGATGAAACTTGGTACACTTGTTTGTGGGACTTCAATGAAGTACACCATTTTCAGTTCGTGCCATTTTTCCATTTCAAGGGAAAAACTACCCCTTTTACTCTTGCGCTTATAACTCGGAAATGATAAGAGATATCGAAAAAATGTTCAAGTAAACAGTGCACTATTTTTAAAAGGTCTACAAAACAGTATCAACAAATTTTCAAGCAACAATTTTTTTTCGATATTATCACCTCTACCCCGGAAATTTTTGAAACTTTTGATTTAGTTCTGGAGCAGTAAAATCATTTTTTACATCTGAATCCAACTGTGTGTATGAGTTTATGATTATCATACCTGGCAAATGATGTAATATTGTAAAATTGTCGCTCTAGTAGTCGATATTTCAAATTCTTTAGGAATTTTTTTTTCATAAATAATAGAAGTTGTTCCTACATGTTATTTAACAAAATATTCTTCATTTTGACTAAGGATGTAAAAAATAATTTTTATTTTTAGAATTTGACCAACATCGACAGGCAAACACCGTTGCGAAATCTTAAAAGAAACTTTCTTTCATTTAAAAAAAATTATATTTTCACTTTAGAAAAAAACTTTCTATATGTCTTTTGTAGGATTCCATGAGATCTACAACGAAAAAAAAGTTTAATCCAAAATGTTCATTATTAAGAGAACTACGAATTTGTTAATCTGTCACATATTATTAAATAATATTACAGTTGTAGATTTTATTACCAAAGATACGCAGCAAAATGTGAAAATTAAGGAAACGAGCAAAATCGTCAACTTTCATGTGCTATATGTTAGAAAAACATCATTATATTTGGAGAACAGGAATAGTTTTTGTTACAGTGTTACATATATAATAAATACGCTATGGCAGTTTACTGATTCTGCGTACTTCAAAAATTGAATTTTGGCCAGGTTTTTCGCGAAATATGTCCCAAGAATTTAAAAACTTGTTTTTCACGTAAACAGTCCCATATAAAGAAATTTCGTTTCACGTATCCGATTCGCTTTTGCCCGATAAATCGTCCCTTATTTGAGTGTGTTACAATTTCTACTCTACCTTATATTTAGAATAATTATTGTCGAGAATGGACGAAATCAGTAGAAGCGACGATGAATACGTACCTACGCCCTCATTTCAGAGCATTCATGGCTGTCGAAAGAGAAGTTAGATAGCTCGAGGCTCAGAAGGAATGCAATCCCACTGAGTTGAATGTTGCAGAATTCAGGTGATTTAACAACAAAATAAATATGGGACACTATAACTTTTACACGAGTATTAAAATTGTTTAATTTTATAGGAAATGTAATGAAATGAAGAATGAGAACGTTAATATATTTTTGTTAAAATTAGGACATGGAGTCTGTGTTTGAACATATAGCATATTATACATGCATTGTACTATACGTTAGTATAAATTATGCGTATACGGTGTTTTGAAAATTTATTATATTAAAGTTCATCCGTATATGGTCCTTTTTTTAATTCATAAATATAATTTTATGCATATTGTGACGGACGTCGAAAGGAAGGGAATAAACTCTGATCCGCGTATGTTTTAATCTTATGTACAAAATTATTATGTTTACACTAGAAATAAACTAATACCACAGTACACCAACATTAAGTATCGTTACAATTATTAAATTTTATTTACACATGTATATATTGTTTCTTTTGAATTCATTTATACTTTATTTATATTTGCAAGACTTATGGTTGCAGTTTCACGAATGTACCATTCAAATTTAAAAATGCACACTAACAAAAATCAACGGATATACCTCAAATAACAAACTTCGAATGAACTTTCATCACATTTTCGTTTACTTTGTATTCTAGTGACACGATCAGCGGTGCTAACAAACACGATTATCTTTTGAGAACAAACGCAAGAAATGAAGTTAACAAAAATCTCGTTTGCGAATGAACCAAAGTTTACCGAGTATCGTAAAATATTTCATTTTTCGAAAACGTAATTCGCCTACCATCGCCAGCGGAATATTCAAAAGAATTATCACGAAAAAAATATATATTTCCATTTAAAGGGTAAGCAACTGCACTCTGTGAACGTATATGTCCATTTTTTTTTTTTTTTTTTTTTTTTTTTTTTTTTTTTTTTTTTTTTT
>NW_026534348.1:17304313-17305935 GCF_026225885.1 Hylaeus anthracinus
TTTTTTTTTTTTTTTTTTTTTTTTTTTTTTTTTTTTTTTTTTTTTTGTAAAACGCCTGTATTTTAATTTCGATTTGTTTGTTAAATATATGACACCAATAAAGACTTAAAATTTGCGTGTTTTATTTAGCTAAATATTCAACAAAAGGAAGTAGAAAAATTATACATACATTGCACAGTTGTCAGTACGTTCAGAGCACAATATTTATCTGGTGTTTTAAACGAGTTTTGTATCATGAAATTTCAAAAATGCTCTCGTTTTAGCCCTTAAGGGAATCAAGAGAAGCAAAGCATAACCGCTGAATAAAAAAATGCAGGAATAAAAACGAGAGGGAAAGGAACGCAGGGAAGGGAAAGGAATGTTTGATGAAGTTTTTAATGCAGAATTACGTAAAGTAAAATTCAAAGAGGGGAAACAACCGGCGGTGGTAAGTGCAGGGCAACAATGAATACGCAGAACAACCGCTAAGGGAGGGTTCCGCGTATACATTTCGCGCGAACGAGAAAGAGGTGTGTTGTTCGCACGATAATTCCCACAGGAATGCAGGGGGCAAGGAACGCGGCAAGATGCATGGGAAACACACGTGCGCTCTGGAATAAAAGTAAAACGGCAAATGACAGTGAAACGAATTCTTGGAAATATTTTATAAAATTATTAAATAGTTCGCGTACGAACTGACGTGAAAATGTCACTGTAACGAGACACTAGCAACTTTAAAGACCGATTCGATAAAGGGGTGTGAAATATGCTGGCAATAGTGCTAGAAAATTTATGCAATTTTAGTCCTATTGAATTATTTCGTTTATATTGGGGAAAGTATGCCTTGTATGAATCATCGAACCACAGAGTTAATTAAATTAATCTTTATTCGACCTGAAATTTCTAGGAAATGAGTAAATGTAATTCTAATTACTAATTACTAATTCATTTCTAATTACTCCAATGTAGTATTCGTTGGTATGGCGAAGGTTTCGTGAAAATTTCAATAAATAATGTTTATTAGCTAAATTTTGTGCTTTCTTATTGTGTAAATGAAAGGAGAATTTTTCGATGGACTTATTGTTTATAAAGATATCTCTTCAATGTGTTGTAAACGGATTGTGACAAAAAAAAAATTTTACCTTTAGGAGATTCAATATGGTTTATATAAACCATAAGTATTTAATACTGTTTTACAAACAAATTTAATGATGAACTTTCTCGACTGTTTCTGGTTGAACCCTCTATAGAAAATAAATAAACTAATATCTTAAAATAAAAAGAGGATTTAAATTGACAATAAAAGTAATGGAAATGGAGAATCGCGAGAGAACAATGCAAACTTTGTTTAGCAAACACATACCATAATAATTAGTAATATTGTTATGATATCACAGATTTAACGTAACATAACGTTACATTTTTCAAAAATTTAAAACATATACTTTTGGCACACTTAACGATCTAGAATAATGTAACGAGAAAAACAATTGTATTATTTTTGTAGAAAGTGTATTCGAAGTGGCGATTTAAAATGAATGCGCCCATGCATGGGCATTTACCTTATAATTATTCGAAACTAAAAAGTGTGCCAGGTCTCTCTCTCTCTCTCTCTCTCTCTCTCTCTCTCTCTCTCTCTCTCT
>NW_026534348.1:17305945-17346291 GCF_026225885.1 Hylaeus anthracinus
TCTCTCTCTCTCTCTCTCTCTCTCTCTCTCTCTCTCTCTCTCTCTCTCTCTCTCTCTCTCTCTCTCTCTCTAAATTATACCGCGACACTAACAAGAGGAGTTTGACAATTAAAACATTAAACCAGAAATCTAAAATTTTACCGAAATAAAGTACACATGAATTTAAATACATTATTGTTTACCATTGTTGCTCAAAAACGGTTCTAGGGTCGAACATCCAGTGCCGATATTCCATCAAAGACTGTTTCTTTTATATTTTTGCTATTATCTCTAAAACTACTGGAAATGGGGAAGAAATATTCAATACAAAGTATGGTAGTGTTTAATGATTAACAACTTTCTAACAAGTGATTGAAAATTGTCGACCTTGTCTTGTAAGATTCTTCTTTCAAATTGTGAACGTTAAGAACCGTTGCTCCGTATCTTTGAAAATCCGCCACGACACGACGGTATGAATAATCTTCGTTCCACGATTCATCGTAGGTGTACACTCAGGGAAGAAGGATGCAACCAGTATTCGACCCGACAACTCCCTCGGGAGAGCTACGGTACAAGTCGAAACAAGCAGGTGGGGTAGCGCAAAGGACACGCGAAGGATGAGAGAAGGGGGTTGCACGAAGCTCCTTTGAGCCTCGAATTGGAACAATGGAAACTGGTTAACTTCAAACGAATATTCGATAGGATTCGCAGCATTCGAGCAAGGAAATGAGAGAAAAATATTAGAAGGATTCCATTCACATGCGTTGATACACCGGGACAATAGAGTGTGTGCAACCTCCGCTACATAACCGATTTTCTATACTCTTGGTAGCTCTCCGAGGAATCAAGTATAAGAGAGAATAGAGCAAGATGGAATAAGTGAAAGAAAAGACTGGAATAGCGGAGCTAGAATATTGACGTTCAGGCTCTGCCTGGCACCGATTTCAGTGACTGAAAGCAATTATTGAACAACACGTCGGTACAATGATCAGGACTGTGGTATTATAATGAAAAAAAAAATTTGAATTAAATGCTCTAGCATAATCGTTTAATGTTTATACAATATTGGGGCTCTTAAAGTGGTCCCCTTTTCCTTTGGTCAATTGTGAGACAATTTTCAAGATTTTTATACAGCCAAAGTACGTGACATACACTTTTGATATTTAGGACATTTATTTGTACATATGCATACAAGATTTCCTAAAATTTTCGACTGTGCTGCTCAATTTATTAGTACTCTTTAAACGCGTTAATTAATGTCAGACCTAAATCTAATTCTATTTAAAATGGAAGAAAGAAATAACTTTTTGTAATAAGAATTCAGTTTTCGTTTGGAAATAACTGAAATATTAATTTATTTGAAATACCAAGAATATCAAATAATCATTAACAGTATTATCGTTTACATAATAAATAAATGTTTATTCGACTATCTAAAGATGCATTCGCCACTTTCAAGCAGAAAATTGATCATTTAATCAAGAAGTATACATTACCTTTATTTTTTTTTTGACCGTGGAAGATGTTAGGAAAGTTTGTATAGGAATACATTGGACACCCGGTGTGTTTATGATTGTGTACATCATACTGTAAATCACCTGTATATCATGGTGAATTTAACGTTATTAATACATAAATGAATGCTTAAAATAACAATGAAGTGTATAAGTTACATTAATTTCTTGTTTTGTTTCAATTATTGTCATTTTATTATTTGAGATAAAAATAAAAATTTATCTGTCCAAAAAATAATAAATACAAAGTTTATTTTGATTTAAACATTTTGTGTTCTGAATTTAAATAATCTTCAGTACCTGTAAATATCATACCTGTATTTAACTTTTGTTTCCAATTTCGTAATAGCTACTGATTAACTTGGAAAATGGAGATTAACTGCAGCGTGACTCTGTTTGTTTACACATTATATCATCGACTTTGTTTTGTCTCTCACTGTATGTCAATACAGTACTTACCAAATCGAAATTAGAACACGTTGTCGATCGTAGTTGATCAATCTTTTAGGCACATCTATCTTATTTATTCTGGCGGAGCATTAAATAATTGAATACGCATTTATGCAAAAGATATGCATAATATGCAAAAAATATGCAATATATGCTATATGCAAAATATGCAAAATAAAAAATATATTCACGGAATCATCTAATCATGACATAAATTTCGGTCCAGGTCCCATTTATCTACCTATTTTTTATAAAAAATGCATTTGCATAAAGATCCGCAGTCTAATCATAACTGTCGTGTCGATCGGATCACTCTAAAGTCACCAGTAAACTCACCGAACCGTCTTTCCCACATTGTAGAACCTTATAATCAGTGTATTTTAATTTTGTAAATATATTTGCACATATGTATAATCCGTGCATTCTTAAATGTACTTGGGAATTAGTGAAATCATTAACCTTGGGAGCCTATTTATAGCTAAAGATAAAGAGTTACTTATTGTGAGCCACGTTAAAGCAATCCGCTCACAGAAACCAATAATTTAGAACCCAAAAATAGAACGAAGCGAAGAGGAAGCGTGTTCCAAGAGTGTATTTCTCAAACTTGGAAGACAATATTCCCTTCCTCTCTGTCCCGCTAGTTGGATCGATAAATAAGAAATAGGTAGAGACTGAATCGAAAGCAGCGCCAAACAATCGGATTGCGTCCATCAGTTTTCCTATCCCCTGGAACGACAACTTCGGTATTGCCTTTGATACTCGAATAACCGAGAATCTGGGTTTGGATCATACATTCAGCAATTCCGTTCATGTATTAACTGCACCGATCCGATAGCCATGGCAAATACATCCGGGAGGCAAGAAGTTGTTCGTCGTACGACCCGTTCAAGAGCTCGAAGATTGAAAATAGATTCGAATAAAGGTCAATCGGTTGGCTCTGAAGCCCGTATGTTATTGTCTGTCGTCTGGTCCGCTTCTGCTTTGAATTGCAAAAAACCGGGATTGAAAATGAAAATCAAGGGAAACGGATCTGAGCGATCGTTGCTCTCGAATTGCCTTATACAAGGAATGAAATAAGAGGCAATACGTCGTCAAGAATGGAGCACGGATGACCTATTGGATAGGAGAATACTATATACGGCTACCGTATAACGGAAAACGGATTTATTCAATGTACAACACGATCTAGAGCACAAGAAGAAGATTTGAAGCAGCAACAATACACCACGAACTGTGATCGTTCCCCAGTTTTCTATTCACCTTGCGTATTCGGAATCCGATATACATTTTTTATTTACCGCTCAACTATCGCGAATAAACTGCCGTAACTCGATTTGAAAAAATAATCTCTTCGATAGATTCATCAGTCTTCTATTTTGCCATTTTTTTAACCATTTCAAAATTCATCTTTAAACTACAGGGTGTGTTTGAAATAAATGGTTAAACTTTGATATCGTACATAACAGTATTATCTAGTACTCTATTCTCCATAACACTTTATCTACCGGGCTATTTACAATAATCGACAATTTAAAAGAGGATTGTTTAAGTAAGTATATACTAATTTACAGTATCTATTTTCCAAGTTAATCAGTAGCTATTACGAAATTGGAAACAATAGGACTACCCCTAACAGAATCTATAGATTTGGTAACTACAGTTACAGAAAATTTAAAAATTATACCCGGTGATTATGGAGAAAAAGTTATAGATAAAATGAAGTCAGTATTAAAACGAAAAGTACACTTTAATATATAAACTCAAAATCAGCAAGATCTTAAAGGGTGAACACGTTGAAGAACCACGAGAGGTTCTGGCACCTCATTGGAGTAAATTTAAATATGTCCCTACAAAATCATGTGACGTAGAATGCTCTCTATTTTTCGGCATATAAATTAATTTTAACAGATAAGAGGCACCAATTTACAATCGAAAATATTGAAAATACTATTGTTGTATATTGTAATTTAAATTATAATAGATAAAACAATAAAAAATAGTTATTAAATAATTGTGTAGTAATAATAAGTAGTTATGATATTGTTACGCCGGGGGGTGGTGGCACATCGAGGAGTAGACATTTTTAATAATCAACACGTCTTTTATAAAAGGAACAAGAACTCAGAACGTTTATTAACAATAACAAGAACTCAAGGTAAACACGTCAGTTCGATAGCAAGTCTGGCGACGTTCTGCCAATTCAAAAGATGCCGGTTCTCTTGGTAACCGGAACATCCCGACGATCTGCTTCCGCTCGCTCTTCAGATCGTACTTCAGATCGTCGCAATATCTTCACGCTGCCGCGACGATGCAACTTCGCAATATTGCGGCATCTTCATGCTGCCGCAACAATATAATTATTTTATAAATCCTTACATACATTCCCTATACTTACATTTAGCATACATCTTGCATATATTTTGCATATTTCGACATATTATAAATGCATAAAGATCCGCACTCTAGTAATAACTATTCTGTAGAACAGTAATGGTAACCGATATAGGTTAGAACTTTTCCAATCTATAACTTTCATTCAGAACCTTTATGTAACAGTTTGAAACAGTTATTTTTGAAACCAATTCAACTATTCAACACCTGTTTTCAGCGTTTTCTAACCATTAAACCTGACAATTGTCTACTGAAAACAATGTCTCTTAAGCTAGATTAAGGGCTGATGAAAACAATAGGGCGCCAGTGACCACGTAGTCTATCTCTAAATCAGAATAAGGTTCAATTCAATACCAATTCCAACTCGATGCTATGTTAATCTGACCTAGTGACTTCCACGAGTAAACACGATGACAATATATCTCGCGAAGCAGTGCAATGACAAGAGCACTTCGAACAAGACACACTTAACAATCCTTTGTAATTGGTTTCGAGACGATGCGGTGAATGTTGGCGTTCTCCGCACACTTCAGCTTACCAAAACTGATCTTAAACTATTTTCATCAAACTGGTCAGAGGTTTCTGTTGTAACTTTTAGCGACGTAATTCGTGGAAGTTTTAAAGTTGTTTAGAAAACAGTTCCGTATAGGGACTGCCGAAAGTCATAGCTCTATCGTTAAAACTCGAACGGGCAACGTTTGTACGACTGCTGGAACAAGGTTCTAGATAGCACCCTCGCGTATGGGATAATAACAACGACCATAGTACTTCATTACACGGTTCTGTTTGCGGACATACGAGTGGAGCGGCAGAAGGGACGCTACCCGACAATCCCCTCCGGAATATGGGATCAGACGGAACACGGAAACGAAGAACGAAAGGGTCGAGAAAAGCGGAGTGACGGTTTCAGTGCCAAACATTCAAAGTGCACGGATGCAGCGTCGAATTACGAACCGAGGAAGGACCGGAGTATCGCAAAACGCTTGACGTAATGAAACACCACGCGCGGGAGTTTGAAACGAGAAACCAGGGAACGGGGACAATTGTAAACATTATATTCATCGAAGGTTCGGTAAATGTTGTGCGAAACATATCCCATATGCTGGAATGAGGGGAATAATATTTTTAAACAGAGCAACTATTTGGAAATAAGAACATAGATGAAATGATCGCCTCTGCAACGATTAATAGTCACAATAAGGTCTCGTGAAAGACCTCTATTGGTGTACCATGGCATTAATTTATCCCTATAATAATATTGAAAATAAGAGCTGATCATTACAATCTAGCGGGATTACTCTCACGTCTAGGAATTGTTGCAGTCTCAAAATGCGAATGCCATAATCCATTCCAAGATCTAAATCATATTATTTGACAGTGTTGTCAATACAATATCCAGAGAACGAAGCTAATTAGAGCACTTCAGAAAATCAAATTGCATTTACCTTTGACAATGAAAATGATACTTGCTGAATCAAGTAGCCTGGCTTGTATGTTCATTCATAACTTTCAGTTAAAACAGTGTAATTTGAAAATATATAAAAAAAGAAAAAAAGAAGAAAAGAAAACCTGAGACTTGAGGTATGTCATAACTAATTGCTAGTATGTATGTATGTATGAGTGTTAGTACGTATATACAAATGTTACTATTGTATAATCGCTGTTTCTAAATCTGAACTCAAAATGTAAAAATTCAAAATGGTGGATCTAATATGGGGCCACAAAATGCGAAAACTAATTCGATTTGGATAAAACTTAGTATACAGGGGTTCTCTGGTCAGCTGATTCTAAGTCTAAATGCGAAGTTTGGAATTCGAAATGGCGAGACAAAATGACAAAAGTGAGCGTATTTGGATGACATTTGGTATCAAATAGTAACTGTACGTCGAACATACTTCGATTAAACTACTTATGGGCAATGATAAATTGCACTCATTTAGTAAAAATAAAGCGGCTTTCTAACGGGAAAAGAACGTAAAACGACGAAAGAAATTATAAAATTACTTGAAAAAATATAACAGAAAATAAAAGGTACAAGAAATAGTATAATATCGTTAAAACATATCGACAATTGTGACATTTACGTTAGATACCAACTACACGGACGTGGCGCATAGAAACTTCGCAACAATGGAGAACGAATAATTTGAACGGCACCTGCACAGGCTGATTCTCCGAAATGGTATACGAACGACTGATGCAGGTTACTCGTGAACAACACTCTTTCATTGTGGTCGCGGGAGGGAGAATATTGAATTGAAGCAGAAGAAACTGGGGTTAGCGAGATATGCAAAACGAAAAGGTAGAGGAAATGAAGTAGTAATTTCGAGACGGAAGATCGTTGCCGTGGTAGGAAACGTCGCTGCAAGTTGCCAGGATACTCGGGAAGAAAAACATCACGAGTAACAGAGAAAAATAAGTTGGTGCTTGTAACCGCGTAATTTTTCAGCAATTTTTCAGTTAATTTTACTAAAAAATAAACTGTATGATCTCGTGTTGCATAAATACATCGCAAGTTGGAAGCATTTTAAAGAAAAATTAAACAAAAAAAAATTCTTGGTTCATGAATTTTAAGCTTGATTGATTTTGATTAATATATAAATTCTCCATATCGTTGAAAAATGTCATCAGAATTGTAATAGACCAATGCAATGGTAAGCCCGCAGATTGAAAGATTCGACTTATCAGAGAGATGATAATCTTAGGCACGTCTAGACACGCCACTTTAAAATCTGCATAATATTAATGGAAGAGGTCAGCACGAATTCCCGACATTAATGCAATGGAAATTACAGGATAATGTGGAGAAATATGTAAATTAGTGGAAACAACCAAACGTTCGCTTAAATAAGAAGTTTGAAAGACAGGCTTGATAGCCACGTCATAAACTGATCGAACAAATTCCACGTAAGTATGGCTTAATTTCAGATGGAAAAACTTCATGTACCGAATTTAGATTAAAGTGAATAAAGAAAAACAAGTTCTTTATCTAGTAGATACAAAATTGCACATACGAACTACAAAGTGTTAAGGATGCAATTAAATAAATAGTAAATATTGGTTGGAAAGGTGACAAACAAAATGGCTAGTTGTAGCTTGAACAAGTGTAAACGCGAATAAAACTTTCTAGAAAGTAAGAAAACATCCTTGTACATATACAAATTTTTATCAGAGCAGAGGGAACTAATGTTTGATAATGTAGAATATTAGTTCAAGTGTAGATCTATCCCACTAGAAAAGGTTGAAATTGCTAAACTATGTTATATTCGCGAAATTTAAACAACTATATAACAGAAGCTAGCATGTAAAAACTCTCTTTAGCTATATGTGGAATATACGATAAAATACTGATAATAACTCACACAAAAAAAAAAGGTGAGATGTAATGATTTAAAATAAAAAACGGAATCATTGATTAAACAAATGTTTGATATCTGAGAATATTAATTTTGCTCATATAACAATTCTCTAAAATTCCTAAGGATGAAACTAACCCTTTCGTGCAGCAGCGGTGACCGCGATTGTACATCGGACAAATAAAACCAAACACCTGAAATTTCAGCGAGAAATTTCACTTAAATCTTGGTACGTAAATCTCGCGGCGGTAAAAAATTTAACCCAGCGAATTGCAGCAGCAAATATTTTGCGAAATTACATTCCTCTGTAACGTTAAACGTTCGCCCCAGCAAGAGCTAGAAAGACCTAACTCGGACCAACTGCAAGAGAAATATTCCACGGATCGGGTAAAGAGGACCAGTCGAAGGAGCCGGGAAGAAATTGAAAAAGCGTCGGTAGAAAATGAGCGAGCGACGCTAAAAACCGACGTTAAGCTGAGAGACAAGTAGAGAGGAGATGGAAAGGTACGAATTGGAAGTAAAGTTAAACAACCTTGTGGAAATAAATTCCTCGAAAACTATATACGAAACGCATCAAATATTCCCTGGGCAACGAACTTTCGAAAGAGAAATATGAACACGAACATCGGTGAAGTTCCATCCACGGGCAAAGAACAGCGTTGGCAAATTACTTTAGGAAATGGTACCAAGGAGCAAACGCAAGGAAACGAGAGGCTGAGGTCTCGAAGCCGCGAAACAAAAGGCAATAACGTTGGAAGAGTAAAACTTGGGAGAAAAAGAACGATGTGGAATGAACGAGTCTAGAGCTAGTATAGGGTTAATATAGAAATAAGTAGTCCTCGATATCCGTAGGATGTACTTGACATTTGTAGTGGTGCGGATGCAACTCGAACATCAAGTATTATCGACACCTTAACGAGGCATTATGTAGTTGATCTACAACTGCGGTTAGAGATTCTAGAGAAAAATACAGAATTATCCAAGTCCATTTCAAATCGAAATTGAGGTTATAGTACTATACACTAGAGGCTAAGGAAAACTGTCTGTCAGGCTGCAGTATATTAAGAAAGAAAACTGACACAGTCTAGAAAAAATTCAGAATAAAAAAACTCGGGGATCGAAACAAATATTTCCTTTAATAGAAAAATGATACAAGTCTTATTAGATGATTTTCAAGGATACAGTGAAATCACAACAAGTAAAAGTACAGGTCTTTTGTTCGCTATCAACATTTTAAACAAATAATACATACTCATCATTTATGATCGTCTTTATTAACATTAGGTTTACGGAGCATGGTCATGGTTTCACTTATGAAATCATTACTTTAGTAATGGGAATCTGATAAGAAATCGCCATAAACCTTATGTTAAAAGAACACTACATTAAAGTTCAAACATTAAAATAATTTTTTTTTATAGAATTATTAAATGGACTTTTTTGAGGACATTTACTGTTGTTAAGAAGATTATGAAATTCACTATACAACGTTAACATTTTGATTACGTGTAATTTAGGTGAAAAGGAGAAAGTGTACAAAGTTTTTTTTTTTTAATTACTTTGTTTAAGGTCACATCAACTACATGGTTATTAGTGACCACGTTAATATCTACAATTCAAATTACAACATATTCACTATTTCATATTTCATTAATATCTACTAGTTTGAGAAATTCGTTTCTATTGTTGAGAATCGTCTGCATATTATTTAAAAGTTTTGAATTCTACTCGATCGAAAGTATACAAAGTTTGTTTTTCAAATATTGAATGTCAATGGAAGGAATTACTAATTTCTCACACTACGTACTCAATTTGTTCACCATTAATCAAAGAACATTCAACGGCATTTCCACACTCACCATATTTTGAATACTCGTGTAAGTAAAAGAAAGTTACAAACGTGTATATGTCATTATAAGAAAGTACAAAAGTTAGATAGCGTTTCTTCCAAGTGAAGTGAACAAACGTCGACTTCTTAAATGCGATTACAATTCGGAAGGTTCTACCTTCTTTAAAGGAGAAATTGCACTATTCTTTTTCAATTATAAAACACCAATTTGGTGTAAATATTTTGCTATTTAAAAACAGTTAGAATATAAATATGTTCTTACACTAATTATCGTCATTATGAAATAAGTTGTGTTCTAGCTCGCGATCTATTTCGCTATTACTTATTTGATTTTCTTTACATATTTAACGTTGCACCTTTGGTTATTAGCGACTGTCTATTATGTGGTTAGATGTTGATCCAAATATGTGCATCTTTGCAGGACTATTTTGTATAAGATTAGCTAGAATAATTTGTATAAGTTTTTCCTGTACTCCATGCTTCCTTTAAACTAGTGGGCAGTTTGTGTTGTATGCGGAGTGGTTCGTTATTTTTACAGGTAAATATAATGTGTTCCATTGTTAGAATTTCGTTGCACGTACGGCAAGTGAGTCTAGTGATGTTCTCAAGTAGGTGTTATTTATTTTGTTTTTGTACTGAGAACCGTATGGAATAAAGGCAGTAGCGATCTGAGCGTTCTAGTAAACGATCGTTGTAAGATACCCTATATTCCCTCGTATTAACCCTTTGCGCTCGTGTGGCGCCTCTAGGGCGACATATGTCATTTTAAAATGATTTTTTGAACGTACAATATCAATTTTACTTATTTTAGAATACAGCTAATTATTAATTGAAATAACAATACATTGAGTCACGATTGTTCGTAGATGTTTCTTTTTGAAGTAGAGTTTTTGGTTTTACAGAAATTTATTATAAAAATGGACTGGACATGATTCTATAGACAAATGTCTCGAGTGCAAAGGGTTAATCCTCACTTAGAACCAACACATACCTACGTATCTATCATTATCGAGTATCTACACCCATCAAAAGAGTACTCTATAATTCCGTGAGAAATACCGCGGTCCTTCTTTTACAGTCACATTACCACGGAGCGTTAACCAAAAGTGAAGCTGCGGAAGACTATGAAAAAGGAAGCGTCCATGGGGGCCGAGACGCTCCAATGGAAACGAATGATTCGAGAGTGACGAGCCAAAGGCGCCAAGGGTTCGTCTTTCCGCGGACAAGAGGTGAATTTCATAGGAGTCCGGCCAGGTAGGGGAGGAACATTGGATGAACTCTAGGGCACTCGAGGAAGGAAGGAAGTAACCTGAAAGTAGAAGGCGGAACGTGAATTCATGTTCCTAGAGGAGTCGACTCTTTCGCAAAGGAACTAGCGAAAACGAGGAAGGAAAGAAAGAAACGTGCAAAGGTGGAAAGAAAGGCGGCGAATGAAGAAAGAAGATGGACCGAGGGTGCGGGCTCGCATTCGAAAGCTATATCGGGCCACGTGAGCCGAATGAAGCCACCTACTTGAATTTTCTGTCGACTGAACGTGAGAATTAGGCTTCCAATAAAGCGTCGAACGACAGCTCGGATCAGTGCCTGATGCTCCTGCGGCTTTCGGATGTTCAATGATGAAAGGACACGTCCTCCGTCCTCAACGCGCCCGAATATTCTCATAAACTTCAACGAAACGATTCATACTTAATCATCGACTACTTACGGAATTCGGATTATCCATGTCGGCCATAGAATGTGTTTCCCTCATGTGTTTCCCTCCATTCCAGCCAAAGAGGCGCTTTGAATTCTTTAAACGAACTTCCGCAACGTGTTTCGTTAGTTCAGTGGGCTAATTATGAAAGTTTCCTCTAAATGGTTAACTATGTTTTATTTTTGCATGGCCAAGCATGAGTTTCTTTAGGAACAATGTTTATGAATAATTGTTCGTCACACGAATTAAAATTTATGTTATCGAAGATAACTAGGACAAATTTGATGATATATATTATTTGCATATATCCTAAAGCATCCAAGTTAGGAAACGTCTTGGCTCGAAGTGTGGTTGTTTGTTAGAACTTTATCCTGCTTGAATGTACGTACGAACACGAAATTATATGAATTATATATTCCATCGATAAGTTTACGATTACATAGGTCTGTAATGAACATGTAATAATATTTATATTTGAACAAAGAATAAATGAAAACAAATCTTTTGTTTAATTTAACAAATTAACAAATGCAAAACTTTCCTTTATAAAGTGACTGCTGGATGTTGGTTTATGTTATAGTGATAAGAAGACTAGAACGAATTAAATAATATCTTCTGAAGTATCTCCATAATTTTTTCACAATTTCCTGTGACAAGCTAAATTTTTTATACTTAGAAGACCTATTTTAACCACAGTAATTATTGAAAAGATTATAAACATTACTTTCCATTCTAGGAATTTAGGTGTTCATAAGTTAAACATTACCAGAATAACATTGCTGTACTAATACTTCTTGAAATAGTAGAATGTAGCCTATAATGCTAAAAATATGCTCTGATTTACAAGACTATCGTCATAACGTTTAATTATAACCTACAAGTGCTTTCCTCTGTTCTATCATTACCTAATAATTAATTTAATTTGTGATATACGTATACTGTAATTATAGGTATCTGTTATGGCATATTTCCTTCAATTTCAGGAGTAATGCGATGTTATTCTTAAAAAGGTTACAAATTGAGGATGTCATAGCCAAATTATCTACATTAAGTCTAATTAAAAGACGACTATTACACTTAATAAAGAAATAAATCATACATTCTGTATCGCTAGAATTATGTTACATGTATGAATTTTGGAGGGAAACTACGATATATAACATCTGAGAATTCAGCACATGAAAATTCCTTCTTTAAAAAACTAGTACACGATCTCATTATAATAATAATAATAATAAACATGTATACGTTCTAAAACATAAAAATATATGATTCTTTTCTCAGGAAACGGAGTACATACGTGTTATTCGGATATTTGTTGACTTCTATAAAAGAAGGAATTGAGATCACATAAATAAAGTTATTAAATAGAAGTTCTTTCATACGTAACAAGTGACCCAGCTTTAACTGTAGTTTCATCGATGCAGTTCCTTAATATAGAATTTACCGAATAACCTGAAATAGTGATTTTATATTATTATAGGAGCATATGGAATACCAGTCGACTTTTTAAATTGTTAAAAGGACGGAAATCCGATAATTTAATTGGACGATACGTTCACCTAAAACGGAAAAAAAATCGAACTTCCTTCTCAAAAGTAGGAATTAGGTTTTTCATTATAAACTCAAAAGTCGTCAGTATAAGTTTTCGATTGAATTATCTCGTCGAGTGAAGTCTATCGTTCTCCGACAACAAAAATACCATCGCTTTGAAATTGAACGGTACCGATCCCTTCGAGGATATAAAATACCAAAGCAGAAGCAATCCGTGGTACATAACGTATTCGTAAACCAATATCGCGAAATTTTTCGTTTCCTTTCTTCAATTTATCACACTTGGGTCGGATTGCCGGCTCGATGCTCATCCATTATTTCATTATTTGCTGAATAACCAAACAACCCGCGTTGTATTCGCCACGAATTGTTTGTATTCGATGCCTGGATGTGCAAATAACGTTTCGTTTCGATGTAAAAATTAGTAACTTCTGAAGTTTTCCAATTCCGTTACTTAAATACGGTGCGGAAGTTGAACATGAGTTTTAGTGTACCTGACATTTTTGACAGATTGAGAACTGCGTACCGTAGCAACTGTAAATTTGCATTCGTTCAATGTGGCATTTCAAACACATGTTCTACAAACAATTCATTATTCGATAAGAATTACGCAACATGGAACATCATTACCTTTTTATGATAATAGGTTGCGAAATCGGGTTATCGGTGCATATTAGTTCAAAATGAATTTTTTTTGCTTTTTAACGCAAATGGTTTAGAATGTTAGGCAATAAAATATTCACATTCTGATTTTACTTACACTTAGATTAAGATTGAATCATACAATTCGGTAGTATAAATATTGAATAATGACCTTTATATTTCACTGAAGTAACAATGTGCAAAAGACAATCGAGAAACCGCTAGAGCTACAAAAAATAGGCCGTATTAAGATAACATTCACATAAAGGATTATCACAAAAGGGGCTTTAACAATGACGACTTATTCGTAACATGGACAGAGATGGGGATCATTTTAGCACACTGAAGTCAGGTTAGGTCAAACGTTTCCTTCGAAGGCGTTAAGTTGACAAAAATTGCTATAAGTTTTTAAGTAAGTAATATTTTTCAATGAAATTTTGAAGAAAGTCATAAAGTAATTTTTCACTTTATGAATATGTACTTCATTATACAGGGTGTCTACGTATAAGTTCGGACATACGCAGGGTGTCAATTCTACAACAAATTTCCAACAAAAAATTCCTCTTAGACATTTTCTTTGTGTCGCATTATTCTCAAGTATTTTCACTTTTAATATTTTTTCTGTCTTGTTGACACTTGACACTCTTTAAACGGCCTTAACTCCACCAAATTACAGTGTAAACTTAAAACTAAGTATACCATTTACGACCTTTTGCTATCTAGTGTGCAAATTTTCAATACTTGATCGGTAAAATCAACTGGTACACAACGAGATGATAAATGATAAACGAGTATTGACATTCGCAGAAACGACATTACTTTCTGGTCCCTCTAATATAAACGTACGTACTGAGCAAAGTATATTCTATTGTTAAAATAGAATCGAAAACCGACAGGACTAAACACGATGGGCAAAGCGTTTGCAATATTCTATATCGCCCTGGGTTGCGTGAATTAAAATAGATAATACAAGTACAAACACGAGTTTACTCGTGACCGGTCAACAATGTTTGGACATGAAAACACGAGTTAACTCGTGACCGGTGAAGAATGTGTTAAGGAGGGACATATGAAAATATCAATAACGCATATGTGCGTTATCCGGACCCAAGTAATAAATCAATGTGATACAATTTGTGTCAATTTGTTGAGGTACCGTGCTAAATGTTGGCAATGGTCAGGGAGGTTTGGTTCGATACGGTAGGGGAGAGTTCGGAACGTGACTCGAAAATAGCTCGCTTCGATCGTCCCTATTATAGACCGAGGCGTTTCGTTGCCTGAACATTCGAAATATTCGAAAATTGTCTGGCCTCTCAAGTAGGGTTCGATATTAAATGAAAATGAAAGATTGAAAGCTCTCCAGGCTCGTGATCGCGTCCAAGTTTAAGCTCGTGACGGCGGACCGGTAACAGAGTCAATCAGATTAAACTCGATCTGAATTTTGGAGCCGTTTCATTTTCACGCTCGCGGAACGGAGGCCGATATTATCCGTCGGCGAGTATAATTCCATTTTTCTCTCGGAAACTTTTTTCAATCACTTCCCATTTAATAATTTCTTTACCATTCCCGCCGCTCCTTCGTCCGTTCTTCCATTATCCCGGCCCGTATTGACTTAATTAATCGATTTCACAGAACCCTCCCTTCGGCCCTCGGTTGATTTCTCTTGGCCAACAGATGAGACTCTAACGACGCCCCGGCAATGGAAATAAAATTGCCAAGCTTCGCGGCGGGGAGGACAGTATCGAATTCCCGATGGAATAAACTCTGGGACTCTCGAGTTTTCTGATAAGGGCCGCGAATCTTGCTGCGTATAAGATAGATCTCCCAGTGACGCCAGCCACCGCCGCCACCAGCCAACCAAGGGATGATAGGGTATCTCGATGGGGGAAAGGGGATACTGTCTGCTCCATTGAAGACTTTCGATAAGACTTCGCAGAGGAGTACGCAGGAAAACGATCCAACCGGCGCGAGCGACCCTCGATTGATTACACGAGGACTACTCGAAGACATTCGAGCAAACGACCGATACGTGACACTTTGACGCTCGAGCGAGAATGAAGCATTTCATTCTGTTCCTTCGATCGGTTCATTCTCGCTCTCTCGCGGATATCGATTCACGTGCCACCGTTTCTCGCATGCCGACAAGTTTGCCCTCGCTAGCACTATTCACCAACGCGATAGTTGCGTACACTCCAGCCAAGCTTTGAATTACCTTCCATCTATCAAGGAGTTGATGTCACGCGGTCGAGTGTCTGGCAATGAACCATCGTTACTCATTCATAATAATTTTAAACCACCATCGCTGGTTACGTATGCGCAGGTTCAATCGATGTCGATAGCATTGTACCGATCTTCATATGTTAACCCTTTGCACTCGAGTGGCGCCGATACGGCGCCCGGCCGATTTGAATTGTCAACTCAAGCGGCGCTGCTGCGGTGCCCGAGTAATTTGAAGTCTTAAATGGTGGCGTAAGCTCTTTTTGGGGGCATGGAAATTTCCCTGATCAATTCATACATTTTATATAAACTAGAAAAGACAAAAAAAAAAAGGAAAAGTCACTGAGCCATCTGCGATTTCTGAAAACACCTGTCGAACAATTGAGAGGATTATATCGCCAGCAACGAGAGCAAGCGTCTACGTCGCATTCCGATGAAATCCGACTAAACGGAAAGCTTCACGTAATACTAAAAGGGTCAAAAAGGGACTGCAAGGTTTGTTCTGACTGTAACACGCCTGGAGGTAGCCGAGAAATTTGGTATTACTGTGATACGAGTCCTGAGAAACCTAGGATGCAACTTGGACATTGTTTTCCAAAATATCACACCAAAACTAATTACAGAGTGTAATATTTATCGAAGTTTGTTGTTTTCGACATGTAAATCATAGGTTCCCAACCTTTCTTGGCCCACCGCCCCCTTTTTAACAGACTTCGAAAAGGAGGAGGTTACTCAATTCAACATATATATATTCTTTTTTTTTTCAAACAGTGGCAACATTCGACGGCGCCTCTTTTAGGTGAAATATACTATATTACTACATTACACATATATTTAAAAACAAAGACCGGTTATTATTAAAATTACTTTATTGAAAGATATTAACATGTTGATGTATTCTTTAAAATTTGATAAACAAATATACATATATTATTAAAAAAAACTAATATAATATTATTAGTGAGAAGGCTGAGCTTGGTGTAACGACAATAATTTTTCGATATTTGGTGTCAGATTTGTCATCCGCAATCTTAAATCGCCGCATTCCACTATTGACAATCTGTTTCTTTTCTTTGTTGCTAAATTGTTGATTACACTGACATTTACAACATTTGTTGAACATTGAAGATATTTGTTAAAACATGCGTTCGAAGATTTTTGATACACATTAATCAAACTTTATGCGCGTTCTTGCGAGTATTGCCCAGGGGGCGGCAGTTGGTCCGCAGCGCCCCCAAAATTTGTCTTCGACCAAAAGCGCCCCCTTAGATTTCTTCAACGCCCACCGGTGGGCGGTACCGACCCCGTTGGGAACCTCTGATATAAATGAACAAAATGATGGAATTTTATTATTTGTTTATTTATAAATGTTTTTAAAGTACTTGTAGTGTTTGCCGAATTTGGCTGAAATCGTCTGGAATTGCTCGTTCGCGCAAGCGAAAAAGACCTCGACTGCAAAGGGTTAAATTCATTGTATGCGAATACTTGAAATTTAATTAGGTTATAGGCAATATAATTTTATTTGATACGTATGCCATCTTTAAGATGTGTAATTCGATATTCCATGAAGTAACTGATTATTAGGTAGTTTCATTATAGAATAGTTGTTTTATTTGATCCTGTAACTACAGTCAGTGTAATAAATATTCGTACAGAAACCATTTATTTTAAATGGATTGCTGTACGAATACTTCTTACACTGACTGTAGATATTTGTAGAGAATATCGGTTGCGCTCCATTTCAAACTTATACAAATCTGAACATTTAAATATGGTTCTGTTTATCATAAAAATATTATTTAATTATTTTATATAAGAAAATTGTACATTTATTTTTTATTATTTCCGTAAAAATGACCTAACTCACGAATGAGAATGAAAATTTATATATTTATCATAATACTTTCGCGAGGGTATCACTAATGAATTTGCAAAATTTCCTTGGTAAAAACGACACAACCTTATTCGGACTAATTCAATTATACCCAATTCAAAAATATTTCAATTATGTATAATTAAAAGTAGTCTGAATAAGGTCTAGTTTGGACTTAATTCATTGAAAAAACTGTAGCAGCCCATTGATAATACTATCATGAAGATCTATGGAGAAATATGAAAATATTAATTTCCATTACAGGTCACTCTATGGCTGGATGACTTTTATTTATTCAACTGTCAGCGAGTCCACAAACATCAAGGCAGAATTTATTCGTGCCGCGACAAAGATAATCGATCAATACATAAGAAACTTTTGAGACGTTCGAAGTTAGCACGATAATAATCTAATAAATACAAATATTTTTAACATTGCTACTGTTGTATTTTAAAATTCACACATCGTCGCGTATATGAAAATAAAAATTGCTAATTCTATCTTGTCTTTAATTTATTGTACAATGTTCTATAGCGTAAGATATGTCAAAGCTGAGAAAAAGTGTTCGTGTGATGCAAGTGGATGCAATTTTGTTTTAAACATATTTCGTTCTGTTTCTAAAACAGTAACTTCCGATAGTACTGATTCAGCATTATTAAATCTAACAAATATTCCAGGTATTTGGTCAAGTTTGTTAGTAACGTTCTCCAATGCGTTGCTAGAATATTTCAGTACTGACAATATGTGCTGAATAAATAAATGTTTTAAGATGTTTCATAGCGGATATAAACCTGGGCAATGAGAAAACCAGGCAACAGGTCCTACAGGAAGTGTTCATGTGTTAGAAAATCGTTCGCTCAAGAACTGCCTGGCTACTTGACTGAAGCGAGACAATCCATTGTCATACATAAATCACAACGTACAACATTTAATGGTACTTCTTTCAGTAGTGCATGCAATTGACTACTGAGTAGTCACTACTCGAAGAATTGGCATACGATTGAACTGTTAATCTTCCATTAAGAAACACATGGAGCTGTTACACATTGTTTACAAACAGTTTAGTAGAATCAGTTAGGTAAGAGAAATTCTTCAAATTAGTGTACTAAACGAACATACCTACCCATAAGTGCGTATGAATGCGTATGGATACTAACACCTATCAGCAAAGTAATAATATTATCAAAGAAAAACTATAATCTACTGACTAATTTGTTGTCGAAGAGTCTCGTTTCAGAATTCAAGAAAAAAAAAATATTAACCGAAATATAAACAAAAGTTTCTGAAGTTAATATGTTACAACCGAAGTATAAGTAAACATAGAATTAATGTAATGTTATATAAATGTAAGTTCCCAAAGCCAGTTTAATAATAATTAGGTGGAAGAGTTAATTCGTTTCTACCTAAATCAAATTTTAAATATTCTATAAATCTACAATTTCACATTCTGTTATCTTTGAAAGTAGCGTAAGTCCATTTATGGTAATCGAAAGAACAAATTTCTTTAAAGTGCTACTTTATAAACGATCAAATTATAACCCCACATCAATTTAATTTTACAAAAAATATAAAACAAACATATTAGCATTTGCCAATATTCGTGAAATCATTAAAATGCCACCCTTTAAATATTTCGATACAAAATTAAATGTACTTACACCACTTTCGACGAAAACTGCTCAATTCAATCATAGCGTCGCGTTTAAGACAGGATCTACTTCTTGCTAGGGTCCATCTAGCGAAGCTCTGAGAATATTACTTATCTCTGTTCTATTCGAGAACTTACATGCTCCTAAAAAGGTAAGCGGTCCCGGTGTCTTTTTCGATTGCTCAGAGGTCCCTGTGCGCTTTACCTAAATCCAGTTCAGACTTGAACTGTCCCGCGTAAAATTAAAAACTTGCTGTAAAGCTTCGCCGAGGGTATTGAGAATTCGTTTCCCCAGAGAAGGGTATAAAATTTAGTGCAGTGTTCCTCGCCGGTATCGATACATCCACGGATCTCGAACTTACTTCAAAACAAACTTGCCTATTTTCATCGGGCGCTTAAATCCGTCGTAAACTTTGCTGTAAATAAATCGCAACGCCAAGATAACTTCTTTATGCGATCGTCGAACGCGCGACAACGCTCTCGGGGCTGGCGACTGAAACGGAAAGCGAGCCGGCGGGCGTGGAAGAAAGAGGACGAGGCGTCGCGGCGCCCGGGGTCTTAATAATGGCACGTCGTAGAAATGCACCGTCATGCCAGCAAGGGTGGAGAAAACGGCAGAGCAAAAGGAGAAGACGAAAAGCGGCATGAACCTCGTGATTTATCAGCTCGCTTATCCGCCTCTCCTTCTCTTGTTCTCGACCGAATAGCGATGTTCGTATACTAGGCTGGATTTAGGGTAACATTGACCGGGAATTAAGGGGGGAGGGTCAAGTAAAATTCAAAATTTTGTCCTCTTTTTTTTGTTTAGAAAATTAGTTTACCATTTGGAGAATGCGCTCCGACCATTTCAGCTAAAACTTCGAAGTCTAAGTGTACCTACAGAGTCATTAAAGTAATGCGCTCCAAACGGTACACGAAGGACTATTTTTAGATCCGGAAACTTTAAACGCATTTTTCTCAAAACACAATGAAGCCGTGCCGTGCAACGTAGCTTAGAGGTTTCTCAGCCGATTGCTATGAAAACGGCACAAAATATTCCTTAAACTACTCCACTTTGCATCAACCTAAAGGTTTTTATAAACATTAAAATGAACAATGTTTTTAATCATTTTTTTTATAACAAGATTTTTTTAACGTGGCGTGAAATTTTTAATTTAAAATGTTTTTTTTGTTTAAATCTAGGTTGTTGCGAAGCGTGTTACTATATTTTAACAAAAAATTGGTGGATTTTTGATTTCAAATAATTAGAGTGACCTGTGCGTTGCACGGTGCATTCTCGAGAAGCCAACTTCAAACAGCTGCTGTTCATTCGTTTATGAATATTTTTACATAAAAAAAAATTATATAGATTATCTAGATGCTATAAAATAACAAGTAATTAGTTGCAAATAAATATATATTACGCACTCTTTAAAAATAATTCGCGAAAAAGCGGTTGTTTACTTGACCCTCCCCCCTTAAAGAGACTCTAGTGCAAATAGAAATAACGCCAAGAAAATGATAAAAATTTGTATACGGGTTAGATTTTATCCCAAAAACACCCACACAAATCTTGGGAAGGCTAGGGTACCTAAAAGCTAAAAAAACAAATGTTTCAATTATTCACTTTTTAACGTGGGCTCTTATGGGAAAATGCGTTTTCAACACACTCAATTACGTGCTACAAAGTAATTGACGCCGAGATTGGATCGAAAATATAATGCATAATAGAAAAATATCTAAAGAACATATATTGATTTACAAAATACTCCGAGGGTACTTGTAGTATTAGTAATAAATTAAAGAATACTAGGATAATGCGTTTTGTCTTCTGCTATTGACATAGTCTGAGAGATCTGGCACGCTGTACGAGAGGTTAGAAAACGCGCGATCAAATACAAACAGTACTGTAGTTTGTCTGAAAATAATAGAATTCTGAAGCTGGGCATCGCAAATTTGTATCGTTAGGGCGAAGATAAAAATGACAAAATATGTTTTAAAATATCAATGTTGTGAATATGTAGTGTATAAAATAAAAAAAGGTTTTCATAATTTGGAATATAAACCAGGAGTAGAATTTGGAATGACGTGAATATACGTCAGTGGTCACGAATGTGTTAATATTTTGGATTATGTTTGTATAATCTTAGCGATTTAGTTCAAGAGTTATTTTTACGTATACTTTAGTATGTGACTGAACGTGAAATTGATGATATAAATAAAAAAATGCTCCTTTTGGCGAAAGGACCGCCATTAGGCAATACGGTCTAAGGAGGACGAATAACCTTGTGTCGGCACTATGTGTACACGTCGAGGCTGGGACCTTACTAAGTGACACTTTAAAAGGAAAAAGAGATAAGAGTGTATGAACGCACTTTGATGCATGCTTCGCGACTATTATGGTGGGCTATAATTTTGCGACAAGACGAGCCCCGAGAATAGAGATGCTCGCGGCTCGATTTTGCTCCCCGTGATCCAGCCGATTTATTCGGTCATGATGGACGTAACGATGCGGTCGTGAAAGTGGAAGAGATCCGAGCGGGATAACGTTATTATCTCGAATATTATTTTTTCTCTTCTCTCATTTTACGCAGCGGTCGCGCTCCGTTGACCAGCGGTGTATAAAGCCCGAGTCCTCGTAGCTTTGAGGCTCAACTTTAAATCCCGAGTCCTTAAAGCTTGCGTATAAAGGGTTGGAGCGTTTATGACTTAAACCGTGCAATAACATGTTTCTTATATATTGAAATAAATTGGCATTCAAATTTATTTCCTGCGCTGCACTTTATAACAAGGTAAATAATCCAATTATTGATATATGTAGTTTTGGTAATCAACATCTTTTGTTGGTAATAGAACATTTTGAGTATTAATAGTTGTCTACATTATGACATGAAAAGGTAGATCATTGTATACAGTCTCTTTTGTATTTTTTATTAAAATACGTTCTAAGTAACGTTTAGATGTTGCTAAAAAACAATATATTGATATTTTCATATTTATTAAGTTCATATTTATTAAGTACAAATCATAGTTATTGACATAACCTCGTTTTTCATCGTTTATAAAGTGCATACTGAAAATGCTAAGATCATTCTGTATATCCACTCTCGCAAAATTTAATTCGAGTTAGGAAACAGTATGTACCGATAGTCCCAACCGAGTACCAAGACATAACTTGGCCATCTAAGTCTACCCTTAACACTTGGAAACAAACAATCTAAATTCAAGTGTTCCAATGCAATGAAAGGAACGAATTCTTACTTGATGTACTGAACAACTCAATCAAAACATTTGTCTCGAGATCGAGTTGTCCACTGCGCCAACTGACTTTCTACTCTGAAAACATTCGAATATCGAAAACAAAACATGGAGACATTTTTCCTTTATGTCTGAGCGTTCACATTATTTCGTCCAAACTCGGTGCATATTTACAGTTCCCAAGGTGCTCGGGACTTAAAAAAGGCTATACAACAGATGCGCCCGATAGATTTAAAAGAAGGCAAGACAAGAAAGACGGTTCGCTACAAGTTGTTACGCCCATCGGCGAAATCAACGTTAATTTCTCTTTTATTTGTATCTCTGATTAAAAGTAGTGCCTTCGAGCGGTGAGGCTGCAGTGCAGTCTGGCAAAGCGAGCACAAAGAGAAAAAAGGAGGGAATGCGATCCACCGTCGTGAACGCGAGAGGAAATGTGTATTACAAGCCGAAGCGGGCCTTTTCCGAACGCGTTTTCTCTGTGCTTCTTTGAGATTCCGCGTTTGAAAAGTTCTTTTGAAAATCTAAAGAGACTTTGGTCTTAACGGATACCCAGAATCCAGCGGAGCGAAATCCAAGGCAACAAATAATATTAAACCGTAAGCAGGAACGCGATGAATTTGATTAAAAATGAAAAACGGACCGTTCCATAGGGTGCTTTGGTTTTAGCTGTCAAGATAGATCAGTTTTTCTCTATTCCGCTTCGAAACGAACTGCAGTGCATTCGACATTTTGTAACGTTACATTTTTTCATGTTCGTTCTTCGCGTTGGTTTTTGAGGTTTTTCCGTATTGCTAACTCCTGTTTTCTATGTATGTGTTTATTTATAATGATACATGTATACAGGATATCCACGTATAGGTTTGGACATACGCAGGGTGTCAATTCTACAACAAATTTCCAACAAAAAATTCCTCTTAGACATTTTCTTTGTGTCGCATTATTCTCAAGTATTTTCACTTTTAATATTTTTTCTGTCTTGTTGACACTTGACACTCTTTAAACGGCCATAACTCCACCAAATTACAGTGTAAACTTAAAACTAAGTATACCATTTGAAAGAGCGTTAAATTTCCCATCTCCATGATGCAAAACCAAAATTTATTACGTTACATTTAACAAGTGAAAAAGTATTGCGTTGTCCTGAAAGTCAATGTTGATTTTTGGTAGGTGGTACACGTCTGAATATATCGAAGTGGTTGAAAACAAATAACATGCCTACATCCCTTAACAGGTGGAAAGGTTGTGGAATAAAGTGGCACCTATGTAATTCAATTAATACATATTAAAATTCAAATGTGTTTTTGTATGTTTCTTAGAAATTGGCACGAACTTTCTGGACAACCTAATAGGTCAAACTTTACATTGTGAAAATTTCAAAAGATTTGACTTTTTCTCTATTCGTTCTTGGGTTTCAAAGACATAGTTGTTTGGCGGGTACTCCTCGGGAAAAATTTCCACAAAGTCTCAACTTTGGAATGGTTTTGGCAAAAAAGATTGTACGGTGGTATTTTAGGGAGAAAATGATGGTGGTATTTTAGGGTTTAAATGCAGAATTGACACCCTGCGTATGTCCGAACATATACGTAAACACCCTGTATACCCAAAGGCATTTAAAGAATATTTACAACAAAATAAAAAGAAAAGAAATTAAAAAAATAAAATTATAACAAAATTAGCTTTCGTTGGCTACCAATTATATGTGTAGAATGTAATAAATTACAAATATATAATATACAATAATATAGAATGTATAGACGAAGAGTGATATTCTTCTTATTTCATTTTCTAACGATATCTTTTCTCCCTTTTAGATTATAACAAATATCTTAAAAATGACCTTATAACCAAAAGGAATTGGAGTAATCGTCTACATTATTTTGCAATTGTTTGTATCTTCGCGTTTACGTTTAAAATGAATAAAAGAAAAAATGAATTATTATGTCATTTTCACCTTGAAAGAAATATTTTAAATGAAGCTTTCCGCCTAAAAAACTTTGAAAAATACCTTCTACGTCGAACCAGTCGGTATTTAAAATCATAGATCTTTTAAATAGTAGGAAAGTCGATGATCATGGTAGAAATATAGCTAGGAAGGAGAATTATTTTACTAATATACATATATTGTATTTTATCAATAAGTAATCAGAATGAAAATATCAATAATAATTGTATAACGTTTATTTGTATTCGTGTGAATATATTTTACTAATAGAAGTATCAAAGAATCCGAATATGTTAACAATAATTAAGCAACGTATTCGTATTCATTTTATGGCTTACTGCTGAGATAATAATAGATTTTATATTCTTTTCGTACTTATATACAAGCTTCGTGTTTCCGTAATGAATATTTTATGCACTGGATTATGTCTTCTGTATATGCTCCGTTGTAGAGGTAACAAAACCAGTCTTCTTTATTAAGAAAAACGATAATGGTTTATGGTAGTACTCTTGCGATTTAAGAAATCTTGCCGTAGATGATGTAGGACTCGTTATAACTTTACAAAAATATCGATTCGAGCTATATAGTAAATTCAGTATTTGTACTGTGAATGTATTTTACTAAAAACGATAACATATAGAATAAAATTGCATTGTTGCATTTTTACTTCTATAAATTACTTATAAGCTACAGAGTTCATTAATTTCTTAAAAATTCAATAAATTGTTTAAAACGTCTTTAGCATGCAGAAAACGACCTATCATTTGTTATTGTATTTTAGAATATACTTTCCATTACTGCGTTATTTTATATATTCGTAGATTGCATTTAAATGTTTTAATAACACAAAATTGATGAATGATTTAGACGAGTGGTATGGAATGCAGTAAACAACTTTCACCGGATGCTTAGTAAATGCAAGATAAGAACAGATCGACGTTATCAAATCGTGTCAATTATAAAGTGAAACTAGCACTTACTATTTCTTCACGTTATAGAAGTAATTAAAAACGTACATATTATACATATGTTAAGAAAGGAAAGTCATAATTGTACTAAAAAATTACTAAATAATTTTAACATTCAAGTCAACTGTGTCATTCTGATAATTAACGGTTTCAATATTTCTGAACTAATTCCATTCTAAATAAAACATGAGATATTTGAGAATTCTATTCCAAAACTTCTGTCTGTAATAATCTGCACAAGTAATTTGATTTTAAACACGACTATCTAGGAAGTCCACTTTCTGTTAGTAAAATTGTGCACGTGATAGAAATATTAAAGAAAATAAAAATACAATAATAAAAATAGACAAATTTCACACGATATCGTCAAAAAGGTGCGTGCTCAATTACCCAATAAATTAACACTAGGTTTATGGAGAATAGTCATTCTACCTAATTTTGAATTTTACAAGAAAAGTTACACAGCCTTTTACATTTTACTTATGTTGACTTTTATCTGTATAAAAAGATCAACATATATCCAAATTCAAATTTTGTGTAAGACTTCTAATTAATTCTATTAAATCGACTTCACTCGTGAAAATATACCTTCAGTGATAACAATGTGATAAAACGTCTTCGTAAACCTAGAACTAGCTATCCACTTAGATTGTTCAATTCGGGAAAGGAAATGTCCTTATGGACGGTGAATAACTAACAGGCGCCAGTATAAACGTATTAAAACTTCGACTAACCGTTCTGACCGAAAGAATTCTCGAAAATGATATTTTCAGTGATTCAACTGAATTATAACGAAGCCAACTGGGATATGAAATATCATCAACTATTCTGACCGTTTTACGATAACAGCTGCCGTAAATAGTTTCCCGAGCGTCCCAGCGTACAACTAGCAATCTCTTATGTGACTGTGGCAATGGCCTCAAAAGTTATAAAGGTTAAAACTTACGAAACCCTTCGTCAAAAGCACAGAGTCAGTTCCGAAACCGTTAATTTCGCGACGATTACTCGCGGCTGTTTACGGAAGTTTCGAAAGAGAAAAACACGCTTCAATATGAAATTTACATTGGGAATTCGTGCGCTTAAGCTGCCAGTCGTGTCGGGCTTAATAGTCGAGCGAATTAATACATCGTCAAGGATAACGCGATCTATGCTCCTCTAAACGACTGATCCTATGCGGAAGTGTGTTAAATTTAACCGGGGCAATCCACGAAATATTATACCCTGCCACGAGATGCATGAAATTTTAAGCACCCTTCGTGAGATATGGCGGCAAGCGAATTATCCTTGGTAGCCTGCATAATTAAAAGTGGTGTCGTATTTTTAAGTAGGTCGGTGTGCGTAGAAATTTTAGGATTAAAGTCTGTACAATGATTGTTGCAGATTAACTATTTTTTTGACCTTTCGGGCACTCTGTATAAATTTATATTTTCGATGTAATTTAAAGTTTTATCGTTTACGAAGTTTTTTCAGGAGAATTAACTTTAAGGCTAGGCAACCACACTTACGATGTAGAGAAGTAGTTATTTACGGGAAAAGTTCTTCAATGGAAACTAAAAACATTTTGTACATGTTTTATATTCACATATCGTGGTTACCATCGATTCAATTGATATGGTTTGTTAGGAAAATAATTAAATTGTCACATTTTGAATAATGCATAAACAAATCCTAGAGAGAATTAAATTTAACATCAAATATTTACATATGCTATGTCGGATTTTCTCTTCCAAGAGAAGAATGATTTTCGTTTACAAAAACCATCGTTGCGCGTATTGGGTTTTTTGCGAGACACAAGTCAAGAGGGTGCAGGTGTGTCCCATCTTGACTTGTTTAGATAGTCCAGGAGCCAGCGACAGATTTTTATCAATTATTTCCTCTCGGCTGATAATTCATGAAATTGAGATAGTTGTGCCTTGAAGCATGGAGAACGCTAGCGCTAGCCTTCCACGCACGTAAAAACAAAATATATGTTCAATCATATCCTCTCGGTTGAAAATGTATGAAATGATAGTTTATATAGTGAATGTTTGAATAAAAAAGTCAGCTGGCCATAACGTGATGAATTATACGTCAGCTGCTCATACGAACATGAAAAGAAAAACAAAATTTCAGTGACTTCCTCTCGGTTGAAAATTTTGGAGATGATAGTTCACGTGATACTTTAAGGGATTGTTAGCTAACGCAGTGAAAATGTAACGCGGAAAGGAAGTAAATGCGCCGCTCGTTTACTTCAATGCACTAGCTAACGGGTTTCCCCCCGACATATATCCAGCTGAATTTTTTTATTATTTCAAGAATTATGTTAACTATTATTTGAAAAAATTTTCAATCGAGAGGAAATAACGTAATCAAAGTTATTTCACACAATATGACGCGATTTGCATGTGAGTTGCAAACGTATATAAAATAATCAAGAAATAGAAAGTACGAATATACCAATATTTTTGTATTATTTACCTACATCCATTAAAAAATTAACATCCGAAGAATAAGGGGACGAAATATAATAACAGTTTCTATGTTGAATGCACTTAATTCCGTTGTAGGAGCGAGTTACAGTATAATATTAAACATATTTTAAGGAATATTTGCATCCTAATACGTTATGTCAATTTGCTGAGTTTTATCGTTACTAAGCAACAATCTGAACAATATTTCTTTGCATATTATTTAAATATTGACTTTTCTTTACAAAATAGCGTTGGAATTTTTACGTTTCATGCACTCACTTCGATGTTATGGTCATTTGAAGTCAGAAAGTTACGATTCGCCTTTCAACTTCAACCACATTTTTCAGGACTTCCTCATCACATTTGGTATAAGTTATTGTGCACAATTTGAAGTGCAGAATCTATAGAATAATGGCTCGTAAATATTTTAAGTGTCAGGCGGGGTATAAATTTGGCACTTTTTTAACATCCTCCTTTAATCTTTTCTTTTACGTCTCAATTTATAATTATATAACTAGACGGCGGATCTTTATGCAAAATAAAATCTTCGTAAACGTGTCTACAAGAATTGAACCTAAATAGCAATTTATTTTATTCTGCAAATATTGTAACATGAACTTTACTTTCAATCTTTTTTATATTCTTGCATATTGTTTCCATTTTGTAGTTTCTTGCACATTCAAATTTACTATAAATGCATAAAGATCCGCAGTCTACTTATAACGTATGGTTCACAAACGATTAATAAAGAAGATCGGACACTTAACGTTCAATATAGTTAAGCAACTGGTTATAATTCAATGATTTCAATTTTCAGCAAGCCAACGAAACTTTAACACTAAGTTTCATTCGATTAAAAAAGAGGAGACAGTTCGATGCAATCCTAGCGCACGTAATAAAAATAGATAAGTCAAGTATGACTCGAGGTTAGCTGTTAATAACTTCAGAGGTTCCGTCTCGCCAAAGCACGCCGAGAATGTTGCAGAGTACGGTTCATTAAGCTAATACGCGTCGAATCGGTTTTCGAACAATTTCATCCCCGTTACGTGAACCGATAAAACATTTCGTAATAGCATTAGACGCAACTGACGAAAACCCAATTATAGTTCTCGTATCGTTCTAGTTACTATAGTAGTAACTATAGTATTGTGGAGTTAATCGTATTACATGTACTGTTGGTTGCGTCAATATTTATCATCGAGGTAATAAATCAGCCACAAATTCTACATTTTTAACATTATTTACCGTCAAGTTTGCCCCCCTCCCACTGCTTGGTAGCGATTACCGTTCCTAAAGCAGTATCCTTTCCGCCGGTGTTTAGTTTCGCGCAATCGTCCAGCGCGTGGTTATTAAATAAACAAACGGAACAGTTGCCGCGCAAAGTGAAATTCTCGTATACACCTGTGTCGAACACGCCCTCATTAAGTATCCATTTACCGACAAAAGATTTTCGTACAACAAGCTCTGTTTCGCTGACCGCAAGTTACTACCGTTTGCCCGATTAATATTTGAAGTATCGTAAACGATGTCAACGTTGGTTTCCAACATTTCCACGAAATTTCTATCGCTGATACGACAAAACGTTAACGCAAACATTGTGAAAACATTGAAACGTTGGTATGTTAGGAACAAAAACAAGCCGATCCATTTTACATAAATTTGTACTAAAAAGCAAAATAAAATCGCGAGACAGGAAGCACTTGATTTTGCAAAATAAAATAAACGAAGTAAATATAAAGATCGAAGCTTTTTGTTTATATCCTGAAATACTTACGAAAGACTATTTCTAAGTACAACGACTATAAGAATGAATCTATGTAATATGATGAAAGTATTAAAATACGTAAAAATAAACATTATAATATTGTATAAAAAGAAATACAGAAGTTCATGGATTTCTATATATGTATTATAACAGAATTCTTTTGTTAGGAGTGTAATTAGCGCACGTGGATGTTAATCATTTAAGTTAATCACGTGTTTGCTCTCTATCTAGATATATAATTATTTTGAAAAAAGTGTTTAACAAATATTCATTGGAGCTTGTAAACACATTAACTATACATTATTTTTGTAATTACACTCCTACTTATTTATTATATATGTAAATCCCTTATTTTCACTGTCACGATAGAATAAAGCTACATATTAGAGAGTGACCACAACAGCTCATCAGTGACTAAAAGCACGAATTACAGTGTTTAATTCTACAAAATTATATTTTACACATCGATTGACTAAAACGTTCCATTTCATTTTGTACTCCTATGATCTTTTAAACATTTTTTGATATACTACTCTACGAACTCTGTAGTTCTTCCCATATTTCATTATTTTTATTTTCTCTCAGCTAGCTGAGACTCTTGGATCGAAAGAAAAAAAATAGTACAGAGGTTTATTTTTGATCCCAGGTTTGGGGAAATGAATCGATCAGAGTGGCAAGCAACATTGTACTACATGCTCGACGTTAAAGAGAGTTTCGGAAACACAAAATATTCGCCATCGTGCTACAGTAATGTCTCGTTAGACGCACGTCCAGGATAAGTGCACAGAAACCAGCCTCACCACTGGGGGGCATACCCCTTGAGGGATCAAGGAGTTCAATTGCCAAGTTTCGTATATTCTTTGATATTTGCCATGGAGTGTTGAACGTAGAGACAAGGACAGCGAGTAAAGAAAAGGACGGAGCGAAAACACCGAGGTATGTCGGTGAAACAATCTAATGCAACGATGAAACTTTCTTATTATTAACTTTTTTGTCGTAAAACGTATACCATCATATTCCTGTCATTTTTCTAATTAAAATGAGACTAAACACGATATAATTCGGACGACATTTACCATTCATCTTTTTTTAGTTAGCGTTCTACGATATATGATACATAATAAGTTGGTACAAGTAAATATGTTGCGAATTACGTCGTGTTTGGTCTCATTCTAATTAGAAAAATGTCAGGAATATGATGGTAAAAGTTTTACAACAAAAAAGTTATTAATGAGAAAGTTTCATCGTTGCATTAGATTGTTTCAACGATATATCTCGGTGTTTTCGCTCCGTCCTCTTTTTTATTCGCTGTCCTTGTCTACGGTCGACGGGCGTCGGCAAACATCAAAGAATATACGATGTCCACGTTAGTCGCACAAGGTCAGTCTCAAGCTTGTGCATCTAACGAGACATTACTGTACTCGATGCTCAGAAGGTTGCAAAGACACAAAGAGCAGCAAGCAGTTTGTGAAGCGATAAGTTCAGAGACACCATGGAACCCAAATTGTAGTACAGTGATTGCAACCACGCGGCTCGACACAAAGGGCTACTTATCGAACAGCCTTGGGTGTACACTGCGCGGTTATAAAGAATCTAAGGTGCTTACCTTGATGGTGAATTGTCTGCACAGCGGCTTGTACGCGTTCGTTCCACAAACGAGAAATCGATCAGGCCCTTGTCTGCCAAATACACGTACATAATTCTGGCACTCGTCCTCGCTACGCCCTTTCAGATAACAAAGTTCACGATGCGCCCCGCTGCTGGACCACTGCAACCTCTGCAACAAACAAGATTAAACAATTGTTACTTTGGAATTTAATTTTCGGAATCGTAGTTCACACTCCACGACAAGCGAACGCGAATCACTCGCATTTGCAGAATCAAGTACGAATATCAGTGTACAGATTGTTTGTTCGTTACTCAAATGAATAGCGCATCATTAGCAACCATTGATACTCTGCGAGGATTAGAAGATTATGTTGTTTCAACATAAGTGATAGTCTTCTTTGCGAATTATTTCCTTTTTTTGGAATCTTTGGTATTCTTCCTGAAAATTGTCACCATTTTGTGAATGTTGATTTTTTTGAAAAATATTTTAGTTCACACCAAATCTACATGCAGATTAAAAATTCCTTTGGTTTTTGTGCTCTAGGTACAGAGTTTATTGGATAAGAACTGTTAATGTCTAGTTGGTATTAGTTTCATTCAATATCAATAATTCATATGCGTATAAAAATATAATAAATATACGTATGCATAGACTTTGGAATTAATCTCTTTTTAATAGTTGTCATCAGAAAATTCGTAAAAACGGATGTTTTTCTAAACTACAAAGTAGAAAGGACCCTTGAGCCTTTATTTACTGGATTTTTCAACAATTTATAAAATCATAGTTTCTATCTTGGTCTTATATCATCTTATAGAGCTCTAACAAACTTCCAAATGAAAAAAAGCTTGTGCTGCCATTCAACAATTAAAAACGAACTTCATAGAAGTGGACTTGAAAGTCATAATAGTTTTCAAAGCGTTTAATTAGTACAGTACCATGAAAAAATTGACTGGACTTATAAGTAAATAAAGGGTTAAATTAATTGAAAATTGTTAAAAAAAAAACACAGGTATTTATATAATTTGCGACATTAACAAGAAAAAACATAAATCGATAGAAATATAGAATAAGTATTCGTACAACTGTTTAATTTTTAAAACTTCACAAAAAAAACCGAAATTTACATTAATTTATAAATAACTAATACTTCGTGGGATTTTCTTTTGATTTTATAATCACTGCTACTCTTTTAGGCATTAAATTACCTAAATGTCGATGTTATTCAGAGTGGGATCTTCTTCCATTTCTCTGTTAGAGCCATTTTTAAAACTACTTTACTGGAAATTGAATGTTATCTAATTCGTACGGAGCAATAAACTAATGTATTTACGTTACAAACTCTACTATAAATGGTTCGTCATAAGAATCTTACAAATACTTATTGCTTCTACATTTCTACTAATTTTTCGTATATTCTTGTTAATTTCGCGAATTATATAAAGTGGTAATTGTTGTTTGGATATACTTACGTATTCTATAGATTTCTAAGAATATGTAGAATATCATTGATTATAAAAAAAGAATTTAAGAAACCACAATTTCACACAAAAGTTTTTTGAGGAAATTGATCGGTGTACGAATACATTCTACACCCACTGTAAATATTGTACATAATTTCCAGCATTATAAATAACGAAAAAGTAACACTCATTTCCATATTGGCGTGATGAAGACATGACAGATATTAACGACTAAGGTCCTGACGAAGGTTACCTGGTTTTTTTAGTTATTTAACGAGCATGAGTCGAATCTTTGATAACTTAAGAAACATTTCTCGTATCAGAGGCGATCAAGCGACCTGTTGGATCGGGGCAGTCTGTATGTGAAAAACACCATTTAGTCGAGAATGAGCAGTCTCCGGCGATCGCGGGAGCAATTAAGAAAGTATTTTCAGCACGGCGCACGGTCAAAAATCAAACGTCGTTCACCCTGACTGGAAATTCCGGATTTCCTTGCGCGGACCGACAATCGCTCGAGGCGAGCGTGAAAAGATCCAGTGTATATACGAAATAATGCGTGGCAAGGTGGAAGGGCGGCTGAAAATCACGATGAAGAGGGTGGCGGAGGTCGGGGAGGATACTGCAGCTGCATACTATCGAAGTAGAAATCCTTGAACAAACTATCCAAACCCCTTCTCGCGCCGTTTCTCATGGTTGCATTTATACCCGAGCGTTTCGTGCTATCTTTTTACGTCTCCTCATGGTCGACCCAGAAACTGACCCAATATTTGGCAGTACAGGATTACGTACTAGGCTGTCTCATAAAAAAAATGTTATTCTTCGCACGCTATTTTTTGGTTGTGCAATTTCTTAGTGGCGATACAATAAATTTGTAATTGTTTGGTAGACTGGTTTCATTTGTAGCATGGTCACTTCACGTGTTTGTATTAGGTTGTCCGAAAAGTTTCTTCCGTGTCTTGCACTCAATTATTTTGTGTGGTAGTGTTTACAGTGGGTGTAGAATGTATTCGTACACCGATCAATTTCCCAAAATACTTTTTTATTAAATCGTAGTTTCTTGACTTTTTCTTTTACAATCAATGATATTTTACATATTCTCGGAAATCTTTGACATAGATATAGCCCAAACAACATTTACTAGTTAATATAATTTGTGAAATTAACAGAAAAATGCGAAAAGTGGGTAAAAGTATAGAAGCAATAAGTATTTGTACGATTCTTATGACTAGACTGCGGAAGTTTATGCACGATAAATATGTAACATGCATATGCAAAATATGCATGAAAAATATCCAAAATATTCACGAAAAATATGCGAAATATGCACGAAAAATTTGAATAAAATGTAGTATAATAAGTAATATATTAGTATGTTACGGAATATTCGCTATGTTCACATATATAAAATACTTTTCACAATTATTCTGGTGTATTATAATTCGCATTTTTTCCAATTTTAATGGTGTTAGTTGGTGGCGTTTGTCTGTCAAAATTAATTTATACGCGGAGAACGATCGCTCTACGTCACACGAAGTAATCGGTGCGTATTTAAATTTACACCAACATTGTTCCGGCACACTTATTGGTCCTTGAATACTCTCGTTATTTAAAATACTAGAAAGCTTTCGATACTGTAGAAAATCCTACATTCTTTTCTAAAGTTCTTTTACATTTTTAAAAAGATATGCAATATATTATTGCAATATATTATTGCATATAATTTTAAACATAAATGTGCAAGATAAAAAATGGATTTTTATAGTACTCTAATTTCAAAACAAATTTCTATCTAGGTCCCATTCTTTTAACTATTTCCTATAAAAATATGCATTTGCATAAACTTTCGCAGTCTACTTATCGAACCATTTACAGTAGAGTTTGTAACGTAAACACATTAGTTTATTGCTCCGTGCGAATTAGAAAACATCAAATTTCCAGGAAATTACTTTTAAAAATGGCTGTAATAGAGGAATTGAAGAAAATCCCACTTCGAATACCTAATAATTTAGTTAATGTAACGCTTAGATGAGTCGCAATAATTATAAAATCAAAAGGAAATCCTACGAAAGAAGTATTATATACTTATAAATTAATGTAAATTTCTTTTTTTTTAATCAAGTTTTAAACCTTAAACAGTTGTGCGAATACTTATTGCTTCAATATTTCTATCGTAATTATTTTTTTTTTTTGTTAATTTCGTAACTTACATTAGTAGCTATTTTTTTGTACTCTATCTATTCTAGAGATTTCCTAGAATATGTAGAATGTCATTGTTTATAAAAAATAAGTTAATAAATTACAATTTTACATAGTTTTTTTGGAAATTGATCGGTGTACGAATTCTTTCTACACCCACTGTACATAAATAGACAACCTAATTTCTTTGATGTTAATATTGTATAACAGTAATGGAGCAAAATGAATCGTACGCAATTTAATAATAAAACTTTTGGGACAACCTAATATATCATTCCAATATATATATTTTCATCGATGTATTAATTAGACACTCTTGAAATAAATAATGTGATGAAAGTACTGCAAATATTTTTTATCGATAACTCAACGTGTTGCAATTGATCCTGATGAAGTTTAGATGTGACTAACAGTATGAACTATTTTATTACGACACGAAGGCTATAAATGCTAATAAACATTTAGATTTATTTACTACGACTCGTTATTATGAGAATAATTATATTGCATCTGTTATCGTAGAGGTCTCATTAACTAAAAATATTATATTTACGCCAATAAAAATTATGTTCATGAAATTTTATTATCTAATTGAATAAAATATACATCTTTATAAATATATTACACCTCATATTTCTAATTATTCTAGATTATTTTTTTTAAATTGTCCTCTGTTCTCTTTTCTTATGATACAAGGTAGGTAACTTTGTCTATAGGTTAATTGTTAATATATTAAAGAGTACATTTTTTACGCAAACAATGTTTTTGGTAACTTGTTTGAAGTATCATCATAAAATAATAAAAAATTTAGACATATCTATTAAGCCATGTAATTTTTAAAAATTGCTAATAAATGTACGTTTCAACTACTTGGTTGATAGTAGAGAATGATTATATTAATACTCAAAGTGCTGGAACTATCAAAATTTTGACTACTTCCTACCCACGCTACCCTTACCACTTTCCTTTCCTTTCCTCTTCTTTGATAATTTCGAACGACCGAGCCACGGTAAGTAAATCTTATCAGTGGCTAGTTCGTGGATCCACTTTTCCCCGAGAGCAACGGACAATGGCTGATCTCGTTATGGTGCATTATCCAAGATCATATTTTGTTTCTGGCAGCCTACAAGTCCATGGACGGTCCCATGGCTTCTCGGCGTTCCCTTTTGTCCTTTTCGCTTACCCTGCATACCTTGCCTTTATCATCTTAATATCCTTATATTACTTACTTCAGTCGCTCCTCTGCCCCGTGCTCTGCCTTTTCCGTTACAATGTCCCGGTGAAGTATCAATAAATTACTTGAAAATTTATACCGATACTTTTCCGCGACCCAGAAATTCTCTCTACCGTGAAATCTAATTTTGTCCCGTAGTTTCACGTAGCCGAAGTGTATCTCGAGGTAAAGGAAATAAATCAATTTTTCCAGTTAGTGTTTCCTAGCTTCCTCCATCGTACCTCTCCCATTTTTCCTTTACTTTCTTGCCGTATAACAAACAACGATTTTACGTCAGCATGTTATGTGAAACTTTTTTAATGGTTCAACTCCTTAATTAAAAATCTATGGTAGTGCAAATAACTTTGCGTTCAGACGATCATTCATTATAAAAGATTTATCAAAAGATGCTTTTGGATTATATTTTCTAATAAAACACAAATGTTATAGTATTCTATATTTACCCTTTGACTCGAGAAATGGGCTCAGAAAAATGTTTTTTATTCGCTAATTCAATTTAAAAAAAAACATCAACTTACAGGGGATGATGAGACGAAACTTTTTTATATTTACAGTTTATTCACTGGATGCTTTGTTTCGAAAATAAAAATTCAAAAGTTAGAAGTTCGTTGCAAAAATTGAATTTCGGCACAGAGGTCTTCTGAATTTTCAATTGTTATCCTTGAAACTAAACGTCGTATGAATAAACTATACATACAAAGAAGTTTTGTTTTATCATTCTCTATAAGGTTAAAATACCATTTTTTAGTTTATACGCCACTCTATTAACAATTTTCATAATTTTGTGAATATCTTATCGCCGGTACATTCAAAATGTAATTATAAAGAAGGTGATATTTTACTTTTTTGTTTCAGATCATCAAGTACGATCAAATCTTGCTCACCCAATGACTCTTCTACTTTTAAGTGGTCTCGTCAAAAAGCGCCGTCTAGGAATATCCACATATCGAAACATTGTGATAAAATCAAAAATTAATGTTAAAGCGTCGATCTACCAAATAAAAAAAAAATTATCATAATTGCACGAGTACTTTTCCTAAAAAAAATTCTTGAAAATTGCCTTGAAAATTAAACGTTACACAGATGGACCCCCTTAATCTGTCCCTCCCTCCAAGGACGTGTTCTGTCCCTTCTGTCGTAACCCAAACGACGGCAAGTCTCGAACCTAGACTAAAAGTTCAGGAAAATCAATTAGATCTCCGGAAGAGGATGCCGCGTCTTGCCACGGACGGATTGAAATCTGCCGAATCCGCAAATGGGATTGTCCAATTAAATTTGATTTACACGTTATCCGTGCTCGATGCCTACTTAATTCTCAAGTTCCGCCGTAATTTCTTGCCCGTACTTTCCTCGCGACTGCGAGCGAACCAATTAAGCCGCCGAATACAGATTTCGGTCGAGTGTGATTTAGGAACAGCCGCCACTCTCTGTGTACACCCTCTCTGTCCCCTCCTCTGTCCATCCACCCGCCCAGCCACCTTCTCGACCGGCTGGGTTTTTGTACTAATTAGAATACGTCTGGAGATCCTGGTTCCCGGTTCCGTTCACCGCTTACGAGTTACAACCGCCCTCCCCCAAAAACTTTCGACCGCAAAATCGCGCTGCATATTCATCAGGTAATACGATTTCACAGTTTCGAGCCTCGAGCTGCTCGGTTTTACGCTCTAACCCGCGGATAAATTCGACACCGGGACCATGGCTCTAATCCCGCGCTCTTCGGCCGAGGAAACTTTTTTCTGGGGCACTGCATACATTCCGTGCCCGGGTTCCGACTTTACTTTGACGAGGGCTTCGCGCCAGCGCCACGGATCACACGGGAACCCTCCTCTGCCGACCGGGTATTTGAAAGGGTAACGATCCTCGGCTATCGAAAAAGTTAGCCGTTCTGTTTGAACTTCTACCCGCGAAAAGGACAACCGATCACTTGAGTCTGCCCGCTCCAGCCAACGAGCGTTCGCCAAAGACCAACTGCCAAAGAGGGAAACGTTTCCTTTTTCTGTGTTTTGCAGCGAGAGCAAAGTGCCTCGGCGCTGTTGGGGGAGGAAAACTTCTTACCGAAGTTTGTTTTTAGGGTTTGGCGGTTATTTTGAGAAGCAATTAGTCTGGAACGCGCGCTGAACCAGAATAACGACTTGGTTATTATCGATGATTTTAATTAATAGAGAAAAGTACCCGAAGCTGGAGTCTCAACTTATTTTTTTAAATAGTCGCTGGTAACAATTGGCGACGGGGATAACTACTTCAAAATAATGCTATTAAACAATGGAATTACGTTCATTCAATTGTTATTCAGTATATCGGCGTGGGGCTCGATAATTTCCATATTCGTGATTTATGAAATAATTTCGACGCGTCTTCTCTTCGATATAATTTGATTTTTAAATTAGCCGTTTGACCGCAAAAGCTCAGACAGCTTGGCTGGTCATAGAAAGTCTACATATACACAGGGTGTTCAGAAATTGGTCGCACAAGCGAAAAGAGTGATTCTACATGAAAGAATAAGTCGAAAATATAGAATAAAAATTGTTCATTCGAGGCTTTGTTTTCAAGAAAGTAGACTCTGAATTTTCGCTTGACTTTTATTTATGGTGTTATTATTAAATCAAATGTGTATTCTGAAAAAATCACAAGTTGCGAGCAGTCGAAAGAAAGATTATCGTATCCTTTCATGTATTAAAACAATTGAATAAGTTAGAAAGCGTTGATAGAAATTTAATTAAAAGAGCAAAAATCCCTGAACTCGAAGATCGAAAATTAATCTATTTAACGCGAAACAACTTCATAATCGATTAAAACGTGCAACGTATTAATTGTGCATAAATATCAACAGCCCAAAACCATACTTCACACATTCATTACGATACGTCGAGAACAAAAAGATCGGATTTCACATTAAAAACAAAAGCGCATAAAATTCATAAATCGTTCTTCATGAAATTCGATTTATGTTCCTGACTTACCCGGAAATAATGCGCGCTTTCGCGTTTTCGGATGGCGAAAAATGACGATAATCAAAAACCGCACCGCAATCCCGGGGAATTTTAATAAAGCGGCAGCGACAAAAGCGCAATTTCACTATTGAAATTCTCAATAGAAATTACGCGGAATAAAAATGCTACAGAAATTTCGCGACTCGGGATTTTAGTGGAACACGGACACTTTTGCTCCAAGTTGCCGACACACGCGCACAATTTCGTTCAGTTAACGCGCTGGAACCGCCGACCGAACCCAGCAGCGAACAATATCAGTGTTCGCGACGTGCAGCGAACATTTTTGCACGGTACATTTACAAACGGGCCACGGTTTTCGTTATAATATTGTCCTCCGTAGAATTTCCGACGTTTCGTGTATCCGCGCGGAATTTATTTCGAACCACGACATATCCTGCGACACGGCGAAAGTTAACAATGCTCGTCCAGTAAAAGGAAATTTGGTAATTTTTAATATAAAATGTCCAGAATCCGTCTCCCTTTCATGAAGAAACGCGACCCACGTCCAACGACGAAATATGCACCAATTTTACCCGGCAATGGAATAATTCTCGTCATAAGGTTCGTTCATTACGTATGTATAAATGATACTTCTATTCGGTACTTACGGTGTGGTTTTCTGTTTTTATTGTATATTTATTAAAAGATAGAATAAAGAAAAGAAGATGCTCTACTCTTGTTCGACCGACTGACGCTCGATCTACTGACTACAAACTCCAATTAAAGGCTTCATATTACAACGAAAAGTTTATTATTGGACAATAGATCGATGAATTTGCCTAAACAAGTACTACCACATTATGGATAATAAAATAATTTTTTGGAAAAAGAATTTAACCGACTTCGAAAAAGGTACAGTGAAAAGTATGAAATAATTTCTAGTTAATTTATATGAATACGCACTAGCTCTAGATATAATTGCTTAAAAGTATGGAAAAATGCAGTGAAAAGCATGAAATAATTTCTAGCTAATGAATATGAATCTGCACTATCGATCGAGCACTCTACATTACCGGCAGAGTGATCTGCATTATCGACCGAGCACTCTACATTATCGACAGAGTAATCTGCATGATCGATCCAGCGCTTTACATTGCCTTTACATAACATTCAATAATGTCGGTAATGTAGAGCGCTTGATCGACAATGCAGATTACTCTGTCGATAATGCAGATTGCTCTGTCGGTAATGTAGAAAACTCTGTCGGTAAGATAGAACACTCTATCGGTAATGCAGAGTGCTCGGTAGATAATTCAGATTTCTCTGTCGGTGATGCAGATCGCTCTGTCGGTAATGTAGATCGTTCTGTCGGTAGTGCAGAGTGCTAGG
>NW_026534348.1:17346301-17358131 GCF_026225885.1 Hylaeus anthracinus
TAATGCAGAGTGCTCGGTCGATAATGCAGATTACTCTGTCGGTAATGCAGAGTGCTCGGGCGATAATGCAGATTACTCTGTCGGTAATGTAGATTGATCGGTCAATAATACAGATTACTCTGTCGGTAATGTAGAGTGCTCGGTCGATAATGCAGTCTTCTCTGTTAGTAATGTAGAGTGCTCGGGCGATAATGCAGATTACTCTGTCGGTAATGTAGATTGATCGGTCGATAATACAGATTACTCTGTCGGTAATGTAGAGTGCTCGGTCGATAATGCAGATTTCTCTGTCGGTAATGTAGAGTGCCCGGTCGATAGTGCAGATTCATATACATTAGCTAGAAATTATTTCATGCTTTTGACTGCATTTTCCCATACTTTTAAGCAATTATATCTTGAGCTAGTGCGTATTCATATAAATTAACTAGAAATTATTTCATACTTTTCACTGTACCTTTTTTGAAGTCGGTTAAATTTCTTTTCCAAAAAGTTATTTTGTTTCACTCTTTTTAGTGGTAATCTATAACCAATAGGTTTCATGTAGTAACAACAGTTATGAGCAATATACAGGATGACCCAAAAATGTTGGTGGTCCTTGAAAAGGCTTGTTCCGCGGGGGAGGGGGGGGGGGTTGAAACAATTTTTCCTTAGCGAAAATGGTGCTCGAGGCTTTGTTAAGGAGATATTCAAGAAACAGAAACTCCTGACCAATAAGAGCGCGAGTATGCCGGGGGAGCGCCTGCGGGGCCTATGTACCCTCATGAGATATTTAATCATTTTGATTTAAACACCCTGTATTGGCTTTGAAAACTTATTTTATTTCCAGTCTTCTAGAACTGAAAGTATTAAACGTTGTGAGTTCAAACGTTTCTATAAAATAATGAAATAAAATATAATGGTTTCTAAGGATCTGTTCACTAGTAATTTTGTGTGTTGTACTGTATTTTTACTTTAGATTACATTTGGGAATTTTGATGCAAATGGATATTTTGTATTCAAATGAGCACTTACACACAGGTGTGCAAGGCATATGTACTTACATACATAAAGAATACATGCAACTAGGCAGAATATATGAAAAAGAAACAAATGAGTTGTATTCAAAAGATACGAATAACGAATTATAATTGTCCGTTCGAATTATTTAAATAATATAGTAACACTTGAATTATTCTCTAAGTAAACATTTACTTGAAATTATTCTAATAATAAATGTAACGTATATAACAATCAAAAAATAATATAAAAGGTCCTCTAAAACGGGCTTTAGGATTTTTGTTTTTTAATAAAACACAAATGGTATGGAATGTATTCGATTTTTGCATTTTAAATGAAGATATTCATTCTCAAACAAAATAGAAACTCCTTTTGAAAACACTTCATAAAAATAAATGCAATAATGCACAGGTACATGTTGGCAAAACTAAAATGAAACGGTCGATTAGAAATTGACATAACATAAAAATACTGTTAGTAAATGAAATCGATTAGATTACACTGCTAAAACAATTGCATAATAATGGATTGGGGTGATATAGTAGACCTAAAATCCAACTGTTGTAAACTCTCAGCTTTTCAAATTTTAAACAATTTATAACGTTTCTTTCTTTAGTGTAGAATATTTTATATCTATTGATAGTTTTTACGATGGCTACCCAAATTTGAAAACGTTTAATATAAATAATACATTTTATCTTGTTATGATTATATCCAACACTACTAAAAATTACAATTGCTACAACTACAAACCGTATTCCTTATAGTGTTAAATGTAACAGTGCTCTTATTTTGTATTTGTAACATTAGCCTAGTATTCCTGTAATAGGAACCTATAGCGAATCCAGTTACATTCCCGGAGAATACGTTCGACCGTAAATGTACCTCGAAACAAGGTATTCATGGAAAAAGTTTTTCCCAACCCACCTACAACATTTTGTCTGATCTGCGTTCGACATTCGATGTGGACCAATGTAACGAACGGAGTTAAAGTTGAAAATAATGATTCGTCGTGGCGCACACCCTTCTGTTTCGCAACATGCTCCATCCAAATCGACGTTTTAAAAACACAATCACATATGTAGATTCAAACTTACAGAGAAAGAATCGCCGAGCGCGTGCTATTTTTATGGGTCATTGTTTCAGCGGCGTTTGTTTTTTGAGATTGTTTTACGTTTCGTAAACTGAGAAATATAAAATCGGCGATCAGTGCGTAACAAATATTTCGAACTGAAACAAACTGACTGCCATTGCAGCGAAATGTTTATTTTAAACACGGACTGAATGAAACAATAAACAAAAGTAAAAAGAGAATGTAATGGGAAGAATATACTGTTTATTCTCTACGTTTAAATAAATACAAATTTGGATCGTAGAATGAAATTCCTCTGTGTGAACGAACAGAAAGGAGGATATTAAAAATGTGCCAAATTTGTACCCCATCCGACATCTAAAATATTAATGAGGCATCACTCTATAGATTCTGCACTTTAAATTGTGTACAATAACTTACAGCAAATATGATGGTAATTTTTGTACGCTATGGTGCTCGAGCATGTTGTTCACATATTGCAACAGTGTTATGGTACTCCGGATTTGCGCGACATGAAACATCTATACATTTACCTGCCAACTTCCTCAACCGATATTTTCGGATGAGATATAATAACAGTTTTTCATATTGAATACACTTGATTCAGTTTTAGAAGTGGGTTACAGTAGGTATAATATTAAACATATTTTGAGAAATATTTGCATCCTAATACGTTATCTCAAAGTTGCGTTTTATCGTTATTAATATTTCTTTCCATACTATTTAAATATCGACTTTTCTTTACAAAATAACGTTGGAATTTTAAGTTCCATGCACTCACTTCGATGTTATGGTCATTTGAAGTCAGAAAGTTACGATTCGTCTTTCAACTTCAACCACATTTTTCAGGACTTCCTCATCACATTTGCTATAAGTTATTGTGCACAATTTGAAGTGCAGAATCTATAGAATAATGGTTCGTAGATGTTTTAGGCGTCAGGCGGTGTACAAATTTGGCACTTTTTTAACATCCTCCTTCAATTTAATTTAATCCAGTATAAAATATGAAATATAAAATATAAAACTTTTAATTTTAAATTTTAAATATAAGATATTAAATATTACATTCGAAACATAAAACATGCAATATGAAACAATTAATATGATATAATGTTTCTACATATTATATTAATTTTTTTCGTTATACAGTGACGAAGTCTTAGTTTCGCGTGAACAAAAAGTTCACGAACATTTCGGAAATAACACTGAGGCGGAAGAATAATTAAAACAGTTATCACTTACGCAAAGACGCGCGTGACGTTAATTCCATCCTGCCAGGTTGTAATAACATCTGACAGTGCGACTCGCAATCAACGAATCTTCGTAATTGGGTTTTTGAAAAAGTTGAGGTACGTCTATTTTTCAACGCGAAATTAAATTTTAATTGTTTCGTTTATTATAGATTTTCAATCTAAGAGGAAAATACCTGTCGTTCTATGGCCCTTCAAAGCCTTATAAAATGAAAAATGCTGTATAAAAATAAGTGTGAAAATTAATCCTTTGATGTAAAATGCAACTTTTTAATAAACATCGCGAAGGGATAATAATTATTAATATAGTACTATACATAAATTTGTTTTATGTTTTGTATTTTCTTTAGCACTTGTTACCATTTCATATTATTCATATGATTCTAACTTTACTGCTTTTAGTATTAATAATAACGGAATCTAGTAATAATTCTCAATAGCAATTATTATTAATAACTTTGTGCAGAATATTATTCAATTTTTACATTAAGATATACGTTATAATTATGTTAAAAATAGGAGTTTGAAATTTTGCACCATCATTTATGCATATCTTACAAAGTTACGTACAATTACTTATACAAAAATACTTCATAGTGTTAAAATTATAGGTTGTTCATGCAATCAATATACACAAAGAACTTTTGAAGCTGAAATAGCAAAGTTAGGTTTCTTCTTATAAGTTGTAATGAAATATTTTAAGGCGACCTTTCAAAGAGGAATAACTATAAAGTGCTATAGTTGCGTATCTCACAAATGTAATTAAGTTGTTAAAGTATGTAAAGTTATGTACAACGATAGCAAGCTTTCTCTACGATTCAAAAATACCAATTTTTTAAAATTCTATTCATTATGATCAGGTAATCCATGCCACCATGAGACTAGGAAATTCCCAATAATATATTACGAGGACGCTTACATTTTCTACGCAGCTCGATCCATTTCGATAAAAAATGGCAAAAATACTGTTCAAATATGTACTTCTACTACACGCATCAAATATTTATATGAAATGCTCAGTACGGTCAAAAAAAAAAAAAAAAAAAGAAAAAATTCTCAAGCATTCATTTCAATCCGAAAGATGATTTTCTCCGTTTAACACCGTGTATATTTCGCCATATACAAATAGGTGAAAAGAGCATTTAATTTTTCCCCGAAGATGAGAGAAACAGGATATCTGAAAGGCGCTCTTTTCAATTTCTCTCTGTCGGTGGCAGCTTTGCTTTAACCCGCGGATTAACCCATAAGCAGTTAGCGTGTACACCAGAAGATACCTGGTCACGTCTGCTCGCGCACACCGGGCACGAATTAGCAGTTAATCAAGCGATTCGCGCAGAAGAAAACGGACCTGTATCCTTCTAATGTCACGTACGTCGTTCTGTTCTCGTTAAACGGGACAGAAAACGTGTTTAAGCTCACGGAGACGAAGAGCCGCGCTATTATAATTAGAACTGTTACGGTACCGCGGGTAAAATTTCAATTTTTATGCAAACCCTCGCGCCGTCTAATTACCTTTAAGCTTCGACAAACCTCGCAAGCTAAACACTTTACGATGCACCGTTAATACGCGAATCGAAAACTCCATTCAGCGCTGTGCGCCACAGCTGCTTTCCATTCCTGCCAAGAATAAAACTACAGCGGCTCGAGCTCGAAATTATCCGCCATCCTTTTGTCGTTGCAGCGTACGATTACTATCGCAATAAATGGAAGACGATTAACGTGGAGAAACGAAAAAAAATATTAATTATACGGTTGATTATCAGAGCAATTCCAGAATATTATTTTATGTTTTGGTTCAGCAGGTTTCTATGTCGAATGAACGATACACGAGTTTGCATTGTTAAATCAAAATAAATATATTATTTATATAATATTTTATATTATATTATTTATTTTTATTCATTGTGGCCAATGTTCTAGAACTAAAAACAAAAAAAAATCGGACGCGCAGTCAAAGCTGTTTACATACTCTGGCGCGTGATTTAAATGCGCCAACATTTTATTTATTGATTATTTTGGAAAGAATTTAAAAAGTATAACTGCTCCCACTAAAACGGGTTGATATTGGGAGATTTTTATTAGAATAGAAGTTTTATCGGAACACGGAATTAATAGTTATTAAAAAGCTATTTGAATGCTGTAACTTACATCCCCAAATAGTTATGTAAATTTGATATCTCTTGAAATCCCACAGAATATGCCATTCTTTAGAAATTGTTGATATAAGAGCTATTATACCTTAAGGTAGAATTTACCAATTAAAATCATCCTTAACAAGTAAAATGTTGCAGTAGTGTTTTTGCCGACACTAGTGACTAAAAAATGATTCCATCTATACTGTCAATTAATAACCAAAATTTTCGAACAATCCTCATTTTGATAGTTAATATTGCATTTGTCTTTACAAGTCATCGTTATATGTGAGTTGCGTTAAATTTTTAAAAAAGAATTTAGAAAGTAAGCTCATTTACTTGATATTATCTATTAATTAAGAGTTGATTGATAATAACACCTCATTTAGTTGTACTGCTGTGATAATTTCATCCAAAAGATTATTGTCTTTAGCACGTTTCATCTTAATTCTTGTAAAATTATTTCCAAGAATTTCTTGCGTTCTTTTTATACCAACGTTTATTGCGTCACAACAATGGATTATTTCTTTAACGACAACTGCAGTATTAATTGAGACAAATTGTTACCAGTTGAGAAAATATAAAGATAAGACGACCACCAATCGTCAGCAGTCAGAAGGTAAAGAAAACGGAAACAAAGAAACAGGCAACTTCACAGGATTAAGAAACAAACGTTATTTACTTTCTTCTTTATTTTCAGTTGTTGGGTATATTTAATGTTTTGTTTAACTGATTTGTTTGCAGAGTTCAATTCTAGTGACTCTATCATGAATGGAGAAAAATGTACTTAATATTTTTTATACGAAATTTAATAATCTTTATTTTATGTAACCATCATAATTTTAATAGTATCGATGGTTATCAAGATAAAAGCAAAACGCAGTGATGATGTATTATTTGTTTATAGTAAAGGCTTGAAAGGTAAACACTTTATAATACATTCTGTTTAAGAGGCGCGAAAATTTTCACCGTAAGAGATTATCTTCACAATATCTTAGAATTGCTCGCTTCGTTCTAGGAGAGGAAGATAACAGCGAACAAGCCTTGAGCTTTGAGGGGGGATAAGAGCTATTGTATTTCTGACATCTCGACGTCTAAAAGGCATGGGCTTGTACGCTTAGATAGGATTTACTGAATATTCATAAGCCATGTATGGACAATATACGTATACATCTATCTAAACTATTGTTTTCAAATTATATAAAAATTTTCCCATTTTTTAATTTTAAATTTTAGTGACGCTTTAGTAGTGATTTATACAAAATTTTAAATAAGAAGATATATGCATAATAAAAGCTCTATTTACATTAAAGAACCCACAATTTATTATGTTGATACCATTAAGTATAATGGTATCATACAGATGTATTCCACACACATATTCAACAGTCCTCATTTTTAAATAATGGTGCAATGTCTTTGGTAACTAATGTATGCGGCAAGTTTTAAACTTATTAAATATTATTCCGCCATTTCAACAAATCTATCCTAAGCAGACCAGATTCGCGCGTTTTGCTCTAAATCCCTTCCAAAAATCAAGATCGTTGATTTCGTGTAATTGTACAAAAGGATTACGCTACAACTCGAAAATAATGAATTATGAACATACGGTGTATGTCTAGTGCGTGATGTTCTAAATTCATTAAGGCAAAACGTTCTAAAATTAATAAAGAACGGCTGGCAGATACGCGTGCAAAATAAACGATGTTCTGTATAAAACGAATGTATAATTCCTCGAACGCAGTCCTCTCCCTCTCTCTTTCTTTCTCTCTTTCTCTCTTTCTCTCTACCCCCTTCTTTGGTTTTCTCCAGTTGAAGCTGCATACATTTTTTAAATTAATTACTTTATCTTGTGAATATGTATGAAGCCAGGAGTTTAAGCAAGTCCCACTTGGTATGCATAACACCGATAATTTCAAACTTCATTTGTACTCCAGTTTTCCGTGGCAGTGCAACGGCCTACGAGTTGCGCGCATATTTCACGTTTTCCGGTGAATTTATTTGAAGCAGAGAGTATCGACCGATGGGAAATTGAAAAATGCAGATCGCTTTCCCTCAACCTCGTGACGAGGAAGCCAATGCGCAGAACCGTGGTATCTTTGTTCATTGTACCTAGGGGGGAGAGGTGTGTTTTGCATTGCGAATACCGTAATAGTTTCACCGAACGTTACGTGCTCGAATCGCGAATACCGTTGTGTCACGTAACAGATGAAAAAAAAGACAAAATATGTAATACGGTACTTTTTTAATTAAAAATAACAAATGACGTCGACAGCCTACTTATCTATACTTTTGACGAATTATACCGATGGGTTTTAATTTACTTTACGGAACGTATACTGTAAGTATGGAATGAATTTGTCGTGTCTTGTTTTTTTTGTACAAAATTTAGTAAGCTTGCTTGATGTATTTATCATAATTTCAAGAGTGTCGATGGTTATCAAGATGAAAAAGAAAAACTCTGATGGTGTTTAAGGACTCTGACGTGAAAGAATATATTCAAGGCACTATATTTTCCTCATAAGCTATTTACGAATATACAGGGTGTCCACGCTAAAGTGTTTATGTGTAAATTGCAGGATACAATAGGCTCTATATTGTGGCGTAAACGAAAATTTGTTTATATTATGAATTTAAAAGATATGATGGTGAAGTTTCGTTTTTTAAATGGAATTATATATTTTTGGAGTATCATGAGATAGTGGTCAAGACGTTTGAGGATACGGCATATTTAGACCGTGATGGACAATACTTTCCATGTTTCTTACTGTTCGGGTCTGCCGTTCCGAGCGTAGATCCACGTTAATAGATTAAAAAATAATGTCAAGAATATGAAAGCTTCTCTTACTGATACTGATGGAATTTGTTATCAATTCTATGAAAAAAAAATTACAAATTAAACAACGAAATTTATTAGTGGTATGCTATTACTGGTAATTAGAAAAAATGGGCAAATTTCTTACTCGGATAAAAATATGGAATCCCCAAAAAAATCAAAAAAGAAAATCAAGCAATTTGAATTTGAATCATATCGCTAAATATTTCACAACTAAAAAATAAAAAAGGAACCGCTGAATTCAATAAACGTCACGAATGAATTGCTACACGTTACTTTACGCTTTTATTCGAATAAAATTTGCCCCTCACTGATTGTTACTCTGAAGATGAGTTACGTTCGCGAGATTGTGTCAAGATCTCGAAGTTACTATTTTACAGTGAAATACCATGTACAGGACGTGAATGATGGTGCCATAACTAGAGATTGCCCGTAAAATATCTATATGCTGGATCTAATGAGTTGTGACTTCTCAGTCTGTACATGTAGTTTATGGTATGTAATAAGCCTAAGGTGAGAGGATTCTAATGATTCAATAGAAGTGCATGATAGAGGTAGGTAGATTAGATCTTTGATTATGGTCATCCTTGCATCATAATGAATTACATCGTCGATTAGTTATCAAGGATGGTACAAACACGTCTTACAATCAACGTTTTAAATTGAACTTGTTGCAGGATTTCAGTATCAACATTTCAGGTTCCAATTTAACTTCTTTGATTGATACAGTTGTGGTTGTTGTCAATTTCATTTTTCAAAGTTTACAGACCACATACTGTCGTTTAAAATACAGCATTAAAGTAAGCAATATGTTTTATTTTGTAAGTCATTTATTAACTCTTTTGAGAAACGCAGTGTCCCTCAACTCTAGATTTATTTTTGTTACGTTTATTATTAAATAAACCAACACTCAAACGGTTAAAGAAACATCGTATGAACGAGGTCTGACGGAATTGTTCCTGGCTATACAGTATGTATAACTAACCGCAGAACAAGATCGCTAGGCGTTGGCATCGTGTTCCAATAAGGATGTCACGTCGACTGATTGTTCCATCCGGTGGCGGAAAGCCGCGTGGCGTTTTTCAATTTCTCCGCTGCGACAGCTGGCTTTAACCCTTCGGCCTGAAACTCGCGATGGTCATCACCGCCTCCCGTTGAAAAGTTTCCTCAGCGCAAACTTCCGTCGCTTCACAGTTTCGATGCGGAAACTTTCCTAATTCCAGGGGGCGAGAAGTGGCGAGGCGAGAAGAAAAGCGGCAAACGCAAGAATAACGATATGGAAACGTTCGACCGCTTTTCAGCCGAATGTACGATTCGCGTTTGCAAACCGGATCATATGTACCCGCGGATATATGCGAAAGCACACGTACAGACGTACACGTACGCTTAGCCAGCGCACTAGGAGAATATACACAAGCCCCGTATTCCGTGATGGAAACGGTACGATTCGACATATATACATATGCAATAAGCTGCGCGGTTATACACACGCCGAAATCGGAATACGATTTGGACGGGACCGAAGATGTTCGCCTTTTCTAATTTAATTCCTGTCAAGGTCTACGACCCCGGTAGCTGATACTTTTCCAGCTTACCGACGAGGAATTCTGCAATACAGGGTTTCTCAACTGTTTTGAATTTGGATTCCTTCTCTAGTCTGTTCATCTTTTTCAGAAGAAGATTTACTGTGCTCCGGCTTAGCTGTTGTATATTTTGTTGCCAATCAATTTCACATATTTGTATTTTAAGAAACTGATACTGGTTTGAACAGAGATATTAATATTATTTAAGTAGAAACTCAAATTTCAAGTGCTGATGAATTTCATTAGCTGAGGAAAGGTACTGGAATTTTGAAGATCTTGAAATTGGAGACGGAACGACTTAATAAAGCAAGGTTCAAAATGTTTAAGTGAAGAACGCCGTAATTAGAGTGACTCAGATAAAGTTAGATCTTTAAATTATTTCCAATATTGAGAAATCTCGCATAGATCTAGGTGGATGCTAATAAAATGGTAATAAAATGATAATTATGGATCTTGGCTGGATTTAGTCTCTCCGATCTACCAAGATCATAAGCCCATTAAGATCTTATACTCGATCTACCGATATAACCTATTTTAGTTTTGTACGTCTGAAACTCGTACTTTGAGAGTTTCCTATGGACTCTTATACGAATTCCTTATGCATTAGGTCATCTCGTAATTAATGCAACTTCTTCAGTGTACGTTCGAGGTGCAAGTAACTTTTTGGATGTGATTAAATCAGTATAATTTCCTTCTTGTTCTGAAATCTTCCATCCCTTGGTTCGCTTTCTCTCTCGCTCTTTCTCGGAGGTCCGAATAAATAATATTCTATTAACAATTTCCTTCGTGCCATCAAATTCCCTCATCGGTAGAAGTAGAAAAATATAAAAACAATCATTTTTTTTTAATGAAAATCACAATCTGTAGATCATGAACTGAAGAAAGAGAATAAATTTACGTATAGAGTACACAGTCTTTTATCATTGTTCTCATTGACATTTAAATATTTAATTTCCTGTTGTTATACAGGGTAGCCCACATAACTCTTAACAGCTTAATATCTCGGAAACTGTACCATCTATACCAAATCTATACCATCTATACCGACTATACCAAACTAATCCATAAATTACATGGATTTAAAGGGCCTTTCTAACTGCATAAACGTGAAGTGGCTCCCCCATCTCCTTTAAAGGGGGTGGGGGTACCTTTATAATTTTAAATGGAACCCCCTATAAAACGTTACATGTTTATATTGTACAGGAAAAAGAACAAGTAAATTTTGTCTGAAACATTTTTTGTCAGATGTTTCCATAATGAGATATAACAATTTGAAGTTTTGACTTGTAGGTACTTACTTGAAACGCTCGGAAATAGCGTTATTGAATTATACTTAATTATTAACTTAATAAACTTTAATTATTATTTCTATAAGCCTTAGTGTTCATCGATTTATATAGCACAGTTCACGACGAGGTCTGTCGTCTCTGGTAAATATTTGCAGACGCCTGGTCCTCGGTGCGACATTCAACAAAGGCACGATATAATAGTCCAAGTTGATCTTCCACTCAAGAGAGTTTACAGGGCTCAGGGTCACACACTTTCCATCAGTCTTCAACTTCGTAACACATCATGTACAAAACAGTTTAGTGGAAACAGTTATTCTAGCTCTGCTAGCTCAGTTCACGATTAACCCTTTGCACTCGAGGCCTTTTTCGCTTGTGCGAACCAGCAACTCCAGACGATTCCGGCCAAATTCGGCAAACACTTTACAAGTACTTTAAAAACATTTATAAACAAACAAACGTAACGTAACTTCGATAAATACTACACTCTGTAATTAGTTTTGGTATGGTATTTTGGAAAACAATGTCCAAGATGCATCCTAGGTTTGTCAGGACACGTATCACAGTAATACGAAATTTCTCGGCTACCTCCAGGCGTGTTACAGATAGAACAAACCTTGCAGTCCCTTTTTGACCCTTTTAGTATTACGTGAA
>NW_026534348.1:17358141-17382605 GCF_026225885.1 Hylaeus anthracinus
TTCCATGCCCCCAAAAAGAGCTTACGCCACCATTTAAGACTTCAAATCACTCGGGTGCCGCAGCAGCGCCACTCGAGTTGACAGTTCAAATCGACCGGGCGCCGTATCGGTGCCGCTCCAGTGCAAAGGGTTAAGAATTATCAGAGTATAAAAACGGTTATAACTGGGAAAGAATATCATAGAACATGTATTTATGTGAACTTTTTCCAAAGTGTTTGTGCCCTCAATCCACAACTAAAGTTAACCCTATTCATTATTCATTATTCTATTCTATACATTAAGACCTTGTATAAATAAAAGATCCAGATAATATAATACGTGTACCATCGTCACTTTAAAAAGAAATCACATAATGTCTCCCTCAAGCCAGAACTGTGAACGTATAATTGGATAAACTTTGTAACTCAAAGTTCTGGAATTGCTATTCATTCATTAATCTAGTTTAAAATAAAATTATTCCTGTTATCTAACGCAAGTGCCTACTATTTAGAAACAAAATTAACAAGAGAGACACTCGACAGTTCAAAAGACATAATTGCTTTGAAAGATGACAGCTGTACATGTTCACTATCCTGACAGAGAGGAGGATTTCTACGTAAACATACGAATCGATTGACGTAATCCTTGATAAGGGCAAACAACATCAATATCGATCATCGAAACATTCGCAATTCCTAAAGGATCTAATCTACTTAGTACTTCTAGCAAGCGATTATCTCAAGTTGAGTCGACGATACAGCTTTGATCTACCACTGTAGCAAATTACTGGAAAGGATGCTGTCCCTGCGTATTCGCTTCGACGAATAGGAATAGCCGTTTCTTTGAGTTTTACGCGTTACGATTCGCGTAGTAATTGGCTATCTATCAGTGACACGTTGCGCCATAGCCTGGAATCGATCAATCGTATAATACATATGCGATCAGGCCACACCGCGCGCACGGTCGGCATCGGAATACGATTTATCGGAGTTCAAAGGAGTTCTTCTCGTTTTAATTTAATCTCCATCGAAGTGCCGCACGGAGATATATACGGAGGGTCACGAAATCGTCAATCGGAACGAATTTCCCGATTGCACGGTCACGCTCTTGGTCTTTCGCAATGACACGCGATCGAAGGGCGTGTTACCTGGAATTTTTCTTCCGATCAGCAATCTCGGCCTTGCGGGAACAGTCACTTCGCTTCGTTAGCTCCGCCAACTCACTCGCATTACGCAATCGAATAGCTGACTAATTACTCTGCTCAGCCTTAGGGAACCACGTAGGAGAGAATTGTCAAAATGTCTGCAATTCTCCGCTACTTTGTATGGAAACTAATACTGAAAAAGCAAGGGCAATAAGAGGGCAAATGAAGGAAGGTATTAGAAAGCTGGTTAGGACATGTGTAAAGAAGATAGAGAGAGGGGGGTGGGAGGGTCTTTAAGAAGAAATGGGTACAACTAATCAGAAACAGATTTGAGAGAAAAAATTTACAGATTTCGCGCACACGCAAGAGTTGGAGAGATTGAAAATCAAGTGACAGGATATCTCACGACTAACTGATCGCGAACCACCACCTACTGCATCATACTTAATGATTTCCCGCGACAGGACATTTTTATTTCTCCGAAAACCCCTTCATTGATTTGTGACGTACTAAGAGCCAATTGTAACGGAACATTCTTTTGTTACTACACCTTCTTAAATGCACAAATTTCTATACGATAAATGCACAGAAACCATCCACACCACTTTACACTTTGCACTTTACACTTTACAATCTTAGTATTGTTAACAATTAATTTAACTATTGTCAGAAATTAATATTTTTTTGTTGCAATCAATAGATATTAAAATATTGACAAATTTCTCACGATTAATGTCTCGAATGAATACTTATTCTGAACAGTAATTGTTATTAATGTTTAATCGAACACTGAATGATACTGTATGTTCATAAATGTTGAATTATTTCGGATTGAACTTTAATTGTTCCAATCAGTAGATATTAAAATATAGAAAAATACCTCCCATTTCATCGCCTCACAGCATTTTTCACCATATAACGGGACATGAATTTTGCTGTTCGAAAATATAAAGATTTTCAATCTTAAAATAAGGACATACCAAAAGTGTTAGGAGAAACAGATACAGAACTGAAAGCGAAAGCAGTTTAATAAAATGGGAATGGCAAGATACAATTACGGCGGGCTTCTACTTCCCACGGGTTACAAATAACGAATTTTTTTGTAATTGAATGAAACTTCGTACCTTTACAATTGTTTACATTTTATTACAAAATTCGTAATCTTAACAACATTATTCAAGAGAGTATAAAGTGCTGGTATATATACAGAATAATAATTTTGTATATTGTACATTATATATACATGCTTCTATACATTCTATATAGCAATATACATATTTTTTTCAAGCAAAATCAATTCATGAAGAATAATTCATATCTCTTGTAATTAGTTATTGTTGTATTTCGGTTTTTGGTATATGTATTTACTTTTCTTGAAGACTTTCAAAAATGTTGTAATTGTATCTTAAAGAGAATTACATCTTACACAAATAAGTTAAATAAACATTGTTTGCATTTTTTCGCATGGAAAATAATTCAATGAAACCTTATTCGTTGTATACTTACACTACAATTACTAATATGCAAGATTAACTTGGCCACACGCGATTAAAAATCAATATCTTAAAATTAATTGGACTGATTAATTATATAGTATTAACAAACTTAAATATGCAGCAATTCGCGATGTAATCTCGCAGTCTCTGTTTGATCTCATTACCCAATTGTCACTCCGCATCTTCCTAATTCATTTGCCAAATTTTCATTCAACCGTTATGCAAATTGGTTAAGCTAAGTCTCCGCTTCTCCATGCGCTTATCTGCTGGAATGTTTGATTTTGACACGACAATCGTGATTAAACATGACACGAGTCAAGTTTAAATTTGATTTCCTCGAATGATGGAAGTGAAACGAAATACTAAACAATTCAAGGAATGATCAATCAAACGCCGAAAGTATTGATGTGCACTTAGGAGACCGTAAATAATCGTAGCAGAGTTTGCTAACAAAAATGAGTACGTTAATACTGGATTCAGCCAGTGAAACTAATATCTGTAAAAAGTATTCCTGAACTATGAATAGGTATTACAGGGTGAGATTTATTGCCATTGTACGCGCACATTAAATATATATAATTTTATGGTTGGTTACTAGAATTATTCGAGTAGTAATGACTGATTCTGTTTCATTCAGTAAAGTTATTCACTTTTTCGCAAAAGTTAAAGTTCTTTTGGTCTGAAAACCAGTTTCTCTCTATTTGTATCTTTCTTAAGATATATTTTATATATTTAAGTTGAATATTCTTCCTTGGTTTTTTTATGTCTACTCATTATTTGCAATTATGATCCATTAAACCCTGTAATTCTCCGTTAAGAGTGAAAAGTTTTCAGAGTGTTATAAATTTGTAACCTATTTAAAATTCTGTTACGAGCCAGGGCGATAGCGACGCGCGTGTGAGCCCAGCGAGTGGGGTAGATTTGAGAATTGAACCAATACGATTAATTATTGTGTATCAATGGTGCCGAAGGCTGAGGATAGATTAGACAATGCAGACGACTCTGACGTGAAGTCAGATAGTTGCAGGAATCGGTATCTCCCAGTAAAGGTTAACCGTAGGTTAGGGTGTTTGGTTGTTGGTTATTGGAGACAAATGCAGACGACTCGGACGTTAAGTCAGATAGCTGCAGGAATCGGTATCTCCCAGTTAAGGGTAACCGTAGGGTAAGGTTCCAATTGTGAAGTTGTTGGAAAAAGTGCAGCGACTCTGGCGCGAAGTCAGATAGCTAGCAGGAATCGGTATCTCCCAGTAAAGGGTAACCGCAGGATAGGTTGAATTAGGGAATTCGGGTTGAATACACTGAGCTTAAATCGTATCGTTGATGAATACTACGCGTCGCGGATAAAGCCTCGCAACTTATTAATTTAATTGAATAATAACTCGAGCGACAAAGTTATTATGTTGTGGGATCGTTACACAGGCTAGGATTGCTTGTTATATCGTGAAGGTTTAGTAATTGACTTAGGAAACTTTGAATTTATACAAAAGAATATATATATTCAGAATAACTATACTAAGTTACAAATGTGCAGTGTTGTGTTGTCGCGGTCGTGTGTAGTAAACGTTGAATTTAATTACCTAATTGTTGCACGGTGTTGCAACGCACTGGCGATGCGGAGGTCGAGTGTGATTCTAAATGCCGTAATAGATGAAAACCGTCTTCGCGGATCTATAAGGTTAACTTGATCGAAAAGGAAACTGAAGCCCGATCTCACTAAAGCACACTCTGCAACGATGGACGTGATGTGACTCTACGTAACTCTATCGTTCTAATCCCCTGAGCAACGAAAATCGTGGGTTTATATAGCCCTAAATGTTGGTGGGGATCCGGCGGTGATTTCCATATTTGGAAATCTGACGGTTAGGATTTTCGTGGCTCTGAGGTGAGCAGCTGCGTTCCCTGGGAAAGGGTAGATAAGAAGTCTTTCCACGCAACGCAAGTCGAAGATGATGTTAAGAGTATGCAGCTGCAGGATGCACTCCAGGGAGACCGAGCTCCAAATTCCAGGAGAGTAGATAAAATAAAATTGATGAACCCGAGCTTCGGAAACAAACAGCGAGTTTCTGTATACGTAACAATTCAAAAATTTGACTCGACCTACGATAACGACATTATTATTCTACAAGAATATTTTTGAATGTTCTACATTCATTCATTCTATAAATTGGAATCACGGAGACCGTGAAGCAATGTTTTGCAGCAAGTGGTCTTCAGAGCTTTACATAAGATTAAGAGTATTAACCCATTGACGAGTAAGCATTTTTGGGAAATACACATGGTTTATGAGTAAGCTATAACATAACAAATATTTTATTTCTTACATATACTTGATTGCATACTTTAATACAGAAAATAGTAAGAAATTGTATATATGTTATTTATTTAATAATTATATTATGTGTACGGAATATCATATTCATTTTTAAGTGGAAGTGGAATCTGAAAATTTAGTTTGTGACCCTTTAAGGTAAATACGCAACCTGGACCGGCATAAACAGCTCGAGGAATAACGTTTCAGGTGTTTTAGTCGTTTCTAGTGCACTTGGAAACGACGGTCCGAGTGCTCCTCCACTCTGGACTCGTTACTTCGCAATGCAACTCTTGGCCACACGCGAGAAACAGGACCGACACACCTTCGCGTACGGGACAAGCGCAACAACGGAGGCGTCGCGACGCACCTCGTCGATGTGTTCGTCTTGCTAATTCCACGGTTAGACGAGTTTGTGTCACGGTGCGGTCGCTGGCTTCCTAACAAACGTTTAAACTAAGCAAAAACAGGCCCCACAGCTGAAACGTAGATTCTTCGAAAATGAAACGAGCCGCGCGGCGTGTGGTGCGAAAATTGAAGAAAATCGAGGAAGAAAGGCAGGCAGCGCGTTACAAAGTTTCTAAATAGCTAAATAATTAAGCGGCATGCTGCTCCTCCGAGTGTTCTGAAGTATTATTTTGCATTTCGTTTAAGTTTCTCGGCTCAAATTGGAAACGATTTCTCTTGGTCGCGAGTGCAACAAATTCGCGTTAACCTCTTAGCTCTGGCTGTGATAAGTGACACGATTCGAGAAACTTCTTGGATGGAAACGTTGGTAAATATTGTGGACGACGTTATGTATACTAGAATTTACAGAGATAATTGCGTTACAGAGTGAAAAATTATTAAAAAGAATATATACACGGGAAAAGAGAGACGATGAAGAATGCAAATTAAGTGAATGTCAGAAATATACAACTATGTATAATTTTTACATAAAACGTTGCATGAAAACACACTAGTGTGTAAACATATATCTAAAGCTCACAAAAGAATTAATAAATCTTGTTTATCCTTCATAATCTTGCATATTACGTATCACTGCTCGTTTTTCGAAAATTAATTCCGACCAGTACGACACCCATGTCTAAATTTAGTACGACCACAAAGGGTTAATCGTAGAGTTCATTCATTAAATTGGAATAAAGATATTAGAATTTCCAGAAGAGAAAGTTTTTTTTTTAATAACATAAAGTGAAACTTCTCAAAAGAAGACCCAGTATAAGTCGCGATGTCCTCAATTTCATTCTCACCAAAATGCACATCCTTGATGGGCGGCGTACATTGTACCCGGAAAGAAATTGTTCACCAAGTATACACTCCCAGACAAAAAGATAGCACATCTGTGCTATCTTTAATATCTCGTGTTAAGATTATGCTAGCGTGGAAACTCTGAGTTATATGTAAAATGTTCCTTTTACGAATATGTAAACATAACATAGATTGACTTTACTTCAATGAGTTCCCTTAGTTCGAAGAGAAATACATAATCCGACGCAGTCAAAATGATAGCATACTTGAACTAGGTTTACGTATTCTTCAGTGTTCCGTGAATTTGCATGGAGTTATTACATTCAATTTCTAGAGCTTTGTTATATCGCTATCCTCGTAATGGGTCGTGACAAAAAGCTTAGTGAAAGTGATATTAGTGTAATATTAGCTCTGCGGAAACAAAAATTATCCATTACTCAAATTGCAAAAGAAATTAGTCGCACTTGAAGAGTTATTGTATAATTTGCTGCAATATACAAGTGCATATGGAAAAAATAAAAGTACAGGAAGGCCAGCATACGTGCTGCTTCCAATTCTCGTGCTATTGCGAGAGAGATCGCTAAGAGAGCTGGCGTAGAAACAAATATGCAAAATGTTCGTCATGAAGACTCCAGACTAGGCATTATAAATCGGGTAGATTAATGGCAAAACCATCACTAAACGCAAGACATAAGGAGACACGGTTATTATTTGCAAATGCACATGTACTTTGGAAGAAGACTTGGAGAAAAGTAATCTTTACGGATTCGAAGCGGTTCACCTTTGATGGCCCAGACGGATGTACGTATTATTATTGCGATGTTCGTAAACAAACACTAACAAAAATTCGGCATCAAAAGCGTGTCGATGGAGTAATGATCTGGGGTGTTAATAGATATCAAGGGAGAACAAAAATTAAGTTTATTCAGAGCAAAATGAATAGCATTCGTTACGTCGAACTAATAAAAAATCAAATTTATACGTATGCAGAACGCATTGCTGTTACACCATATATATCCCAGCAAGATAATGCTCCAATACATGCTGCTAAAATTATTCAGGAATATTTTTCAAAGGAGAATATTTTCACTCGTCAATGGCCGGCGCGGGCACTCGACCATAATGGCATCAAAAATTGCTGGGCAATGTTTTTGCAAGCAGTGTATGCTGAAGGCCGACGATTTTAAAGTATAAACGAATTAAAAGCTTGCGTTATAACCGAATGGGAAAATTTAACACAAATAAAAATTAAACAACTATATATGTAATTCTTTACCTTAAAGGACGGTAGAAATGATAGAAAACAAAGGAGGTTCTACGCATTATTAGAAAAATATAGTTCTGTATATATATTATTATAAGAAAAATGTATACTTTTATTGTGGTAGTGGTGTTATATGAAATCAATATCTTTATTTTTCAAGTGTGCTATCTTTTGTCTGGGAGTGTATCTAAGTCCCGCACTAGTGTCGCTTATCCGTGATTGGTACAAGTTTCGGGAACACGGTGCGCATCCCCATGTACGACGAGATGTATCTTCCGCCACATGCAAATGTATTCTCCCGTTCTCGGCTCTAGACGAATATAACCCATTCTCCCGAGCTCAAATATATACCGGTGGTGCGCGTTGATCTTGGAAAAATTCACGAGTATAAAGCCCCGATAAACTTTCTCTACCGATAAGCTTAGATATTCCCTGCGTCGCTCGTAAAGTCACGACACGGAGGAAAAGACTTTATGGCGGCGGGAAAGACATTTTCTCGAAAACTCCCAACTATAGAGAAGCACGTGACGTATACTCTAACACGGAGCTTCTGACTGACGCCTGGCTTCGATCAATTGTTATTCCAGGAACAGACGGGAAAACTACCGGAGGTAATGCAGTCACCTACTCGGAGAAGGTATCGCGAAATTATTCGTCAGATCTTATTGATCATCGAGTGCTATCCTGGCGGGCGGAACTTGTGTCGAATTATGCAGCGTTAGTTCCATAAGGGAAGCCATTTCGAATAATCTGCTGACTTTCGGGAATAAGAGGGATTGTCTGAACTACGAGATGTGTCATATCTGGAGGAACATGTTTGTGTGATGGAAATTCCTAGTTTCTTGCCGTAGTCACGAGTCTATTTCAACATTGGGAAATAATTCTAATTTCCACGAATCGGAAGGTTACCAGGCTAAAGTATTATTGAACGCCATAATAATGCACGTTGTGCGGATCAAATATACAGCTTGTAGGGATAAATAACTATATCCATCGGTTATAAATGTAATGTTCTCGATAGGTTACTTTATTTATTATAGAGCCTTTATTATAGGGCCTTTATTTTAGCTAAGTATTCATGCTATACTAATAATCAATTATTTTAGATTAACCCTTTGCATTCGACAGTTTCACTACAGAGAGCTACCAATTTAGACGACTAAACCCTCTACCATGATTGGAGAGTTGTGGAAATAAAATATCTTACTAGACTACTATTTCAGAGTATACCAGTTTACAGCTTTGGAACCTATTTATCATCTAATATCGCTACGAACAGTTCGAGATTTACCAAAATCTAAGATAAACAAACTCGCTTCTAAGTCGCTCTTCGAGTGCAAAGTGTTAATATAATAAAGGAAGTTAAGTTCATTTATCTACGTTAGGTTAGATAATATTTATTTCGGTTTTTTCAGCTATGTAATGCATTTGATTACAACTTCTTTCTGAAATCTAATCTTCATAATGCACTTAATAACAAACTTACTATTAACATTCAACAATTAAATGCCTTTCACACTATACAGTATCCCATGTAACCTCTAACCTATATATATTCCTCTTTTTTGATTTCCTGCCATTAGTCTAATTTTTCTTTCCTTACTTTTCATTCTTTCTTTATGTTTCTCATTCAATCTGTCACTTTTTCATCAGCACTCCCTTCTACCATCTTTTCCTCTTTTAATTTCCCTTCTTCTATCGCCTGGCAATCTTATATCTCATGTTTGAGCGTCTTCACTTTAACCTTGCACAGCTCTCACCTTCTATCCTCTTCTCTTACCAACTATTTATTTCTCTCTTTCAAATTTTCTTAGGCATCCATTCTTTACTACCTCTTTTTTATCTTTCGTTATTTATCTACGCATTGTAACACAACATTTTTAATAGTGTATTATACATAGTTAATTGAAAAGGTCTCGATAAAAGGTACCCAATAATTTTCTTAAAGGAGCAGGAGGAAATATTACTTTTTCTCGATGAATGCAATTTCCACAACCGCGCGGGTTATTAATGTGAAATTGCGAGCAACAAGGCAATTAATATCGCCTTTGCCGCAGGGAAAAAGTGCATACAGCGATTATGCTTCACGGCTGTCAGGGATGAGGGGTCAAAAGTTCCGTAACAAACACAGAAGCGTTAACGCTGTAAGTCACAATCGTGTTCGACGAAGGGGAAAATTAGAAAACTTGCCTTCCACGGTAATAAAGTTAGGATACAAACAACACGGCGGCCTCGAGGTAACTCCTGAACAATTCCTCTGACGACGTTTCCTTTCCTGCCACTCAAAGCGAACGATATACGAACGTATTTCTTTCAAGCTCTTAACGTGATAGACGCTTAGGCGCCTTCTGCGAGAAATCGTTTCGTGCGTAGCAGGAAAAGAATTGTAGCAGACCTTCCCCTATTCTATCAGACAAGTTGGAGCGCGAAGTGTTTAGATTTTTCAAACAGACCTACGAAACAACGTCTGTCTTTTAATTTCTCGAGATATGGGCAGAATTGACACAATTAATTTTTGTTTGCTCCGATTAGTGCCTTAGATGAAATTGTTGAAAGCTGGAGGAACTGTTAGACTCTCCTAACCAACCAAAAAGTATATTCCTCGCGGAAAATACATTTGTGACATAACTAACTATTTTTCCACATTTCGACACTTTTTCAGGATTTTTTCGGAATTATAGTTATTTTAAGTTACGTGTTATTTGTAAGAGTACATCGGTTTAACTTATTATACTATTAACAAATAATTAGATTAATTTTTATGATGATGCAATAATGGCTATATTAGTAGAAATTAACTCTTTGTATTTCAAGAATTTTTTAGTTTCAGCTTGGCAACTTCAAGGCAAGTTCATGGTGTTGGCTAACTAGTAACTCAATAATTATGGAGGAATACCATTATTCCTTCATACTACCAAGAAAAATCACACTCCACAAAGAACAAACAAAAGAACAAACATTCTAATATAGATATAATTAATTACCATGACAAGTATTGTATTATGTATATAAGACTAGAAAAGAAGTGAAAAAGTTAGTTTAAAAAATTGTTGGTGTAGAAGAGAAGTTCACACACATATGTATTTTTCACAGAAGAGTTATAAGCTACTGCTCCAGATGATTTTTTAATCTGAGAATGGATGTTGGAGCACTTTGTAATTTATTGAAGACGATTCCACCAGGTATTGAGAAAGAAAACACCAGACTACGAGAAAGCAATAGGCTTGAAACTTTGTAAGATTTGCATCAAAAGATAATATCTCAGACTCACGATCTTACAGTCTCATGAGACACATCTGGAAGTAATCTACTTAAGGGATCTCTCTGGTGTGACGATCGAAAATGTAACTATACTTTAGGAATTTTTTTCAAAATCTGTAAAAGAACAATTTCAATGTTTTTTTCTACTAATAATATTATTCAGAAAGTGTATACAAATAATTTTGTATGAACTCTATAAAATTTGTGAAGGCTTTAAATACATTGTTCTCGAAACATCATTTTATCATTTTTCTGAAAATGAAATTAGTCATTTTGCATATCATAACAATCTTTTAGAATTGAAAATTTTATATTTTTGTTTTAACGTAAAGTTATCGACAAAAAGTGAATATTTGGAAGCAATTTCATCCAGTTTTTCACTTAGACGGTTTATTCTGCTTCACAAGATAACCGCACTCATATAATTTAATAAACTATTTAAATTTTTGTCTGAAATAAACTGTTTTAAAAATATCTTGATAACCACGAAGATAATACCAGAAATGTTATTTTACTTTCTCTGAAGAAATTATCAGTAGAAGACGTTAGAATCATTCTTTGTTTTATATACTTCGATAAAAATTCATAAGGTATACTTAATTTTTCGGTCGTCACATCAAAAGGACATCTTAAATTGACAGCAATGTCTATTTCACCATCAATCACAGTTGGATTTATTTTAAGAATTTCATGATTACACACTATGGCCATGTCATTTGTGATGTTTAATACTTAATCGCATGAAAACTATGCTCATTTTGTCGACTCGATTCATCTGGTTGCCATCTCGTTTTTCCCACGACACATAACGGTCCATTATAGTACGCAACCAAGAGAAAAGGTTCCAGTGTTTTTCAGTGAAAGTGGACAAACAACTGTCGTAACAAAAACACAAACCGTTTGTGTTTGCGTCAGGAACGCGCATGTGAATCCCATTGTTAAGAAAGAAAATATTTAACGGCACGTAAATTCGAAGTAATGTCACAAGCATACGTGAACGAATTTCCAGCTAGACTTTGGTTTCTTGAGTTAAAGAATTAACATATTATATATTAAAAATAGTTGTTTTATATGCTTGTGTGTTACAATGCTTTCAATTCACGTCTTTAAAATATAATCATTATTAAAACTCACAATGTATGTACTAGTTTGTAAAGGATGTTTCAAAAGGGACTTTAGGTTTTGGTTTTTAATAATAAAATTTGTGTTTAATACCAAACGATGTTATCTTTCACTTTTAATTGTAATCATGTACATTATCATTTAACATAATAATAAAAATGGGATATATTCCTCATCATTTGTTATTTATCAAATATTCCGTATAATTTTTATATAAAAAAGAGATTCTAAATGTCCTGTCGGAAAATCCTTTAGAACCGTTTCACTTATTGCTGTTCATTTTTCTAAATAATGAACTATTAGAGACCTATCTACAAGTTGGAGTAATTTTCTCTTTGTTTGTTTTCGTCTTTAATTTTAAATACTTCTCGAGTGTCAGGTTCTCAGTTTAAAGCTGAGGCTTTAGAAAGTTTGTACGGTATCGATTCTTTATTTGTAGAAATTTTGAAATAAAAATTTTCTGTTTTAAAGAAGCAATGCCAATTTCAGATAAACTGTATGTCTCTAATTAATATTTTTAAATTGGCAGCATTATATACTAAATGATATAATATGTTAGTTAGATAACAGTGGCAATTGAAATTGCATAACGTCGACAATATCAATATCTTTTGATATAATAAATGAATTTAATTGAAATGACAGAAACAAGGAACGCAAAATAAAATTGAAATGAAGATTTGTTCTCATTTTTGTTCATTCCTGTTAACATGTTTTTAATTTTTGCGAATGTTTATTATTGTTTAATGGATCAGAACAAGTAAGATAGCCGAAGAACCTGAAGTTTTAAAATTAAAAACAGGTAAAAAATGACAAATCGCGAAATGTCTTGATAACAGGACCACCTGGGGGTCATACGCTAAAAGATGCAAGAGGTTTTATTCCGATTGGTCCAGCCATCTCGCTGTAATCGGTGAACAAACATTGAAAAGAAAAAAAAATATATATGTCGAATTGAGTAACCTCCTCCTTTTCGAAGTCAGTTAAAAATCATGGAAGCAATTAACAAATTTTTAAAAATTCTGTTATTATAATATTACGAATTTAATAAAAATCATGGAAGAAATTGACAAATTTTTAAAAATTCTATTTAAAAAAAATGTTTTAAATCGTTGTAGAAATTACAGTAAATACAAATGCGGGAAATTAAATTACAACACGTAAACTTTTTGATTATTACCAATGTCCTCCAAATATTGCAGCAATGTTCATTCCACAATATTAGCCAGAAATTGAAAATAAATGAAAATAAATAAACTATTTTAATATAAAGCCTAACTTCTTTCAGTATCTTCGAAATGAAATACTTTTTTTAAATACTGTCTGAAAAGCTCATGCGATAAATTAACTATTGTGATTTCATATTTACACTTACGATTTAAAATAAAAAAATCTATTTATTTTTTCATTATTTGAAATAATATTGTACTCGATTCTGACCGGAATGGAAGGCTTAGATGCTGTGAATTCACTGCAAACGTTCACATTTCTGTGATAGCATGTGGAATATAATACTATCGTCCCACATCTTCGTCTTCAATAGCAATTGACGTTCGATTGACGTTCGTCGAGATTCGAGTGACGGGGAACGATAGAGAGTTAACAGGTTGTTGGAATCACTTTCTATTGCTTTCAATGTATCTATACTAGAGGTGGAAACCTTTTGACACTAGAAGGTTATATATCACTTTAAGGATACTTCGTACAGCAGTATGCTTTACGCGTAGTCAATTTTGACGAAATTCTAAAGCATCAATTACCTATAGTCGTTAATTAAATTATTAGAAGCACCGAGGAACAACGAAGGTTTTTCTGTTTTAAAGAAGCAATACCAATTTCAGATAAACTGTATGTCTCTAATTAATATTTTTAAATTGGCAGCATTATATACTAAATGATATAATGTGTTAGTTAGATAATAGTGGCGATTGAAATTGCATAACGTCGACAATATCAATATCTTTTGATATAATAGCTGAATTTAATTTTGTTTTAACTTTTCACGAATAGCAAAGGTTTGAGTTACATTAAAGAAAATATTATAATGAAACAATTTAGAATGGCTCAAATATTTCCAATGTTTCTTCATATTCGACAAATTATATTCTTAAGGAACAGTGCAATCTTTATGGTCACTAACTCTTTGCTGTTTCGCACATCTTAAAAAACCAGTAATTTGTCTCAAAGACTCTAATAATTTAATGCCTATCATTGAACTTTAATATTACGCCTACTGTAAATATAAATTAATGTTTCTTTAGGAATTAATAAATAAAATAAATAATTAGAGAAAGAGACACGTGTAACCTAGGAAGGACACAATTGTTCACAAACTCATGGACCAATCTAATGGTAGAAAAACTAGTTAAAAGGGAAGTCTTAGAAAGACGAAGGAGATTATATGCTTGATTAATCGTTAACAGAAACTGTTATTTATTCGCATTTAAATACTAAAAACGTTAACTAACCTATTTTGTTAACAATGAGAGTGTAAGTATGATAAATACCTGCGATGAGAAATTTCATTAAAAATGACATGTATACAGCTAGCTGAGTTTTCCTGGCTTACCTGCAATAAAAAAAAATAGAGTTAGTGAAAGGGAACAATAATTATAGAGAAACACTTATCTAAATATACATGAATTTAATTTTATAAACTTGCGAACGACGGAAGTATCTTAAAATCTACGCTTTCTTCGGCGTTTTGTTCGCAAAGCAAGCAGAGAAGTAATCTTTGCAATTAATCTTTGAACTCTGCAACTTCTTTTTATTCTAACTTATTAACACAATAAAAATTCATTTCTGACGACTGGAATGAAGCAAGATATTGATCTTGTTTTAGTGTACTTATCATCGGAAAAAGAATTATTTTAAGGTAAATTTCTAAATACCTTTTTTTGATTGCCTTTATATGTTTGAAAAGTGAAAGAAGTAAACGTTACGTTTTCAAAATCAAATTCTGAAAGAAACATTACCAGGAAAGCGATCAACGCAAACTTGCCAAGCTGGTTAGTTTGACCTACGAGATTCAAACTTCTTTCTAAAGTTATTCAACATTCAAAGTACACCCTCGCTTCGAAGTATGTGGACACTTTCTTAATAGAAATAAATATCTAATAAAAATTGCGAATCTATTACTATCAATTATATCATTTATATTTCGATATGCTTATATTGCAATGTGGAATTTATTTTATTAATAGTTTTTTTGTTTGTAATATTACATTAGTAATGATAAAAAAACTATAGAGAGAAGTAAATAATGTTAACATTTCTTTTACCAAATTTGGATACTATTAATTTCCTGATTGTATCCGAAGTAATGTTATCTCATTTGTTTTGTAATATTTCCCCATAAATGTTTTTGATATATTGAACATTCTTTCTGAATTTTTCTATCTAAACGGTCCCATAGTTCTACTATAAAATTGAATATGGCGCTCAAAACATTTAATACTATTATATGATGTTAAATACACATCCAATATCGAATTTAGCAACAAAAGTTGTATAGAACTAATTTACGGTGTATATTAATTAATCATTGAAGTGTCCACGTATTTATAAACCAGGATGTACATGTGATTACTTTAAAAGCGAAGGATGATATTATTTAAACTGTCTCTAAGCTGACGGACTTTATTTGGTTACTAAAAAGCAAAATCCTAAAGCCCCTTTCGGTAAATGCTTTATTGTAGCTAAACTCGATCAGCAATCCACGTCCAACTTCTCGCTCGGATTCCCATTGTTCTACTCGAGCTCAAACCGCCTATTAAATCCTTTGATTTCCTTCCCTCGCCACCGAAAGGAACACTCAAACTTAATGCACGCAACTTTAACCCTCTACGAAACAGACATCAGGAATACACACCCCTTCAGACATGACGCGTGCGACAAACACGAGATTCCCGTTTAATGTCTACCGTCGCTTGAGCGATGAGGAACAAAGGGTTGCTCAAAAAGAGCGATAAACGTGTATCTCTTCGTCGAAAACAGTAAAGAGAGAGAGAGAGAGAGAGAGAGAGAGAGAGAGAGAGAGAGAGAGAAAAGAGAAAGAAGCAGAAGGGGGTTTGAACCGCGGAGAAGTATCTCGAGCACTCGAAACCACAAAGTCCCCCTGAAACGAGACGCCTAAACGTACGGCGACCAACAACGTTTGCTGGGATACCCCGGAGTTCTTTCTACCCATAAAAGTCTCTTCGCGGAGAGTTTAAAGAAGGGGCGGCTCTCTCGCGTATATGCACGGCGTTATCTACCCTTTCTCCCTTCGGTAGACACAGAGGCGCCTTTAGCAGAGGCACAATTTTGTACGTAGAGGAGGAAAAGACTGCTGACTAATGGCGCGCGCTAATTGTGCCGCCTGCAGTACACGGTAGGTACCCCTTAGATATAACCAGAAAACATAGGGGGAGGGAGGGCAGGGGGTGGAGACGGTCTTGTTGAAGGACAGGGACAGAGAAGGGAATGAAAGAGAGGCTCGATAGCGTATATAGGGTGAGGCACTTAAAACTGGCCGATTGAATAACTTGGTTGCCGTTGGTGTTCGATCGAAACTCTTTAAGGCTCTATACCACAGTGCGCGCGCGGTAAGTTGGTGTATTTTTAATCATTTTTTTCGAGTAAATGATGAATGTTTTTTTTTTTTTCATTGATACTTCTATCCAAAATATACATAAGTAAGACGCTACGCAAATTTTCTTATCCGAATATTACGAATAGTTTGCGGTGTACGCCTTGCTGCTTTTGAAAATTAAGACTTCGCAATCTTTTATGATACCTCCGACACTTGTACAGTCGACACTCGTCAATAGAAATTTAGCTGTTTTTTAAAATTTATTTCTCGAAAGCGAAAGAGAGATAATTCGTACTTTCAGATATTGTTCTACATACCTCTCTTTGCATATAAAAAAAAAATTTGATTACAAAATTCGGCTCACACTTGAAGATGTCTCCTTGTTAGTTTTATCCAGGGATAACTAACGAGAACGTGAGAGTCTGTCCCCTCTGTGGTGCTTCATTAACGTCCCCTTGACATTCAGAATTTGAGGTGTTTGAGTAACTCAAGTAATCCACCTCTTTCCAAATCCGATACCGTAAATAGAGGTGTCCATTCGAAAAAATCGAGTTGACTTTGGAATGACCCCTCAAATTCGCTTCGAGGTAAAGCTGAAATTACCTCATGGCTAATTTTGATCTACCAAAACCGTAAGTATTGTGGCCTTTCTCTACTTTCTATGACCTTCAATGAGTTTATATAATAGGTCATTGAACTGGTTGTAAGATCCTCTATCATGGTACGGAAGCGGAAACATACACGTTTCATTTAAAAAACAGAAATGAGCTTCATATGTCGTTGACGCCTACACCTATCAAAAGACTGGTAACATCGGATGATCAGCCCCTCGATACCAAATGATTTTGGTCTGATGCATTTTTTCCTATCACCAATAGCAGCCAAGTTATTCAGGTGGCCGCTTTTAAGTGCCTCACCCTGTATGCGGGTGCACGGATACGAGATCGGGAGGGTTGAAGGCTGGAGGAGAGGACACGCTCGGAACTCGCGATAAATAGATTAAATTTGCCCCTCGACTCCCCCTTTTGACGGTGCGTTAAGCGGAAATAGATGGATGGCACGCGACCGTCGGTTACACCGATACGCCAGCACCGTAGGCACGCTGATAATCCACTCGCGATGCGTTTCGCGGTGTGGTATCGCGAACAACGGGGAGCTCCAGGTTCTATCGTCTCTTCTGAAAATTGACCACGCGTACGTGGTGATTCGTTCGTCGTCGTATCGCACTGTGGCACAAAATTCGTATTCTATTTGAACAAAAATGTAGGTAGGACCAAAACTGAACGAATCGTACAAATTTGTTCTGTGTCAGTGAACATTTGACATTGTTGGAATATTTACTATAATTCAAGCTTTCATTTGATTAGGTTGTCCCAAAAGTTTCTTTCGTGACTTGCACACAGTTATTTTGTGCAGCAGTGTTTACATAAATAGACATCCTAATTTCCTAGATGCTAATGTTGTAACAGTAATGAAGCAAAATGAATCGTACGCAATTCAATAATGTAACATTAGACAAAATATTGTGTATGTATTACCTATTAATGAAATGGAAGAAACTTTTGGGACGACCAAGTATATCATTCTAATATATATATTTTCATCGAAGTTTTTCATCGATTTATTAATTAGACATTCTTGAAATAAATAATGTGATGAAAGTGCTCCAAATATTTTGTGAATGAATATGGGTTCAGACATTAACAATTTTTGAGTTACAAAGAAAAATTTGATTTGATCGAAACAGATGTCTTTCCTTCCTTTAGACACATATGAACCTCGGTACGTTTACTCGTTAAGATACGCAAATGCTCTAGAATGCGTGTAGTTCTCATAAAAATAAGCAAAAAAGTGATAGTAAACATTCACTAGAATAGGCCTAGAATTCACTAGTTTCCAAGCCACGAGGCATGTATTATCTAATTGCTTCTAAAGTATTCTTTGAGAGGGATTCCTGTGTTGGTTTCTCTTGCTGAGAAATAGGGGAAAAACCTGGTATTCTCAAGTGTGTGTGAACTTCAATAAGAAACCGTGTCGAAACATGCATCGAAATGTGGCTATCAAGACATTTTGCACACCTATTAGGAAGAAATGAGGTCCTACCTCGTAACTCGAAAACGGTTGACTTTTAAGTCCATTTCTGCTAACAATTAATTGCTTACTTAGTTTGACGGGTACTAAACAGTTTAAAGAATTGACTAAAAAAAAGAAGAAATATTACTTTGGAAGAAAATACAAGCGAAAGTGAAATTAATTATATGAAACTAGTTAAATAAATATTGAGATGCAGGTGTTATTAATACTTCTATTATACATACACTATGCGTAATGCGTTACTTTCCTTAGTATGTATGTAATTATTAGACTGGGGATTTTATATATTTGTAGTCTGTGCAGATAGGAAAAATGTGTGCGAAATGTATATAACCATTCAAAATTAAATGCTAATGTTATTATATTGTTTAGATAAAAAGCATTTTATGCATACTTTTTGTACATGGTTTTCATACATCATATAGAATAAATGCGTAAAATTCACAATTTAGTAATTACACAAATATTACACAAAAACGATGGGCTGTGATCAAACAAGCTATGCGTTTTATGTATTGGTAAAACAAAAATTTATGTAGATATCCTTTCGTAATAACTAAATAGCATTGTCTGTACTTTTCGTTTTGCCAATGAATAAACCATATTACTTTTTTCACCACGTTAAATCATTCTTTTCCAAAGAATTGACAAATACAAATAACGCTCTGTGGCCATGATTATGTGGATGTTTAAGATATTGATAAATCGATTGTTTCAATTCGGATCGTATTAGGTTGTCCCAAAAGTTCCTTCGATTTCATTAATAACTGATACACAATATTTTATGTCTAATGATACATTATTAAATTGCGTACGATTCATTTTGCTCCATTACTGTTATACAATATTAGCATCTAAGAAATTAAGTTGTCTATTTATATAAACACTGCCACACAAAATAAATAAGTGTAAGTCACGGAAGAAACTTTTAGGACAACCTAATATTTGGGAAAATCTATCCCCCTGTGTGGCATAGTGAATCGAAACCCAGAGACGATGTGATCGAATGACTTATTATAGGGAACCGAGAGAGACAAGACACGCGTAATTATAACACGGATAATAAACCGTGGAGTCAGCGAGCTCGTTAAGATACTGGAGCCAAAATAGATCCTCGTTGCACGTTACACTGCAGATAACGGGAGATTTCACCGAGTCAGGCTCAACAAACTTCCGTGTAAGCTTTTGTTTAATCATGATTGTCTGATTCGCCCGTGAGTCGATCTTGACCGACACCAGTAACAAAGGAACTGAATGATGATTAATTTTAAAAGTGTTTTTACCGTTGCATTATCTTGACCACCGCAACGAAGCCAGAGCTTAACCAAATGACTTGTTAGATGGAGAATAGTGGGACACGTTAAGTAATCTAGTGTAAAATCTAGCCTCGTTAACAAGCTATTCATTAAGGATGTTTGGGAGATATACAATGTTAAAATAGTCAGTATTTATTCAAAAATTCTAGATTATTTTAACAAGTTTCCCAAGGTCCCTCAACAAATTTGGAGTCAAGTCGAAAACATGCTATCACGTTAATTCAAATAGAGAAATAATATTTAAAAAAATAGCAAGAATAATCTATAAATTTATAAACTAGTAAATTAAGTATCTAAAAAGCCCATACGTAAATAATATTTACTACCTACAGAATTGTTTATAAAAAAAAAAATAAAGGTATACGAGATTCACATTCGTAATAAATTAGAAACTTAACATCAAAAACAAGCTTACAACTATAAATTTGATCATTTAAATGTCGTAATTACAAAGATATTCGAATAATTAAAATTTCATACATATGTATTTGTCTTCGATTGTTCCTCCCATACATCCCTAATCTAATTAAAGCCTATGAATGCATTTGCTGGTTGAAAAGTAGTAGAGTAAAACTTTCTTGCCAATAACTGGGTACCGCGGACTCACTCTAACTTATTTTTCTAGATTCTACAGGTTTCCAATAAAAAATCATGAGCAGAACGCAGATATTTACGTTAATTCATATTTTTACGGATATAACAAAGAAATTAAATTTAAATGAAAGTATCTCTCATCTTCTAAACAATCTAACATGTATTTCACTGCTACTATTTTATATATTTTTAATTTTATTCTAATTTTCATACGTATTTGTATATTCCCAGTTGTCATAATCCATAATGCATAAACGTTCGTAGTCTAATCATCAGATATTTAGAGATTATTTTAATGGTTTGGATACGCAGTTTCCCAGGTAAATGTTAATAGAACTATGTATGTACATGTAAATCTAGTATTCCAGAGTTAAAAATAAGCGAGAGCAATACTACAAGGCAATTTAATGGTTTGACCGTTTTCTCTGCTTCAGGCGCTGGCAAGCAAAAATTGCTGTTATCACGAATGCCGCTACGTGTGAGAATCATAGAATACCATTCATTAGAATACGATCTGATACCGTAGTAGTTTAAAAATAATCGCGTAAGAAACGCGAGAACCGACAAATGCCAAGTTTGGCATATAAGTTAATCAAATACTCGTACGTTAAAACTACACGAAAGAAAAGTATTATGTTTAAAATTTATTTTAACTGTAATTTATTAATAGGTCGGATGAATGACTGAGGATAGAAAACCAATATGACCTAAAAAATATTAATTTTATTAATTAACATACGATGTCTTTCCAAGCATTTCGTTTAAGATTGTATTAAGACTTTGTTTCTTAAATAAGATACTTGAAAATGTATTACACATTAATAATTTTTCGCTGAATAACCATTAAAAATATTGTAATTTTTCTATATAATAATTATACTATTACGTTAGAAATAATTTGCGTTTAAAAATCAATTTCAAGAAACCACCTGTTTATGTATATTTATGTTCAACTATGTAGGATATTAAAACTATCCAACAAAAACTATGTATAATAACTTCGCGAATTACAATGAATTAATCAATCTCATGTATTATTGTATGCGTTTCATACGAATAAAAACGTTACGTCTACAAGCGTTTCTACAAAATCGTCACGAAATTAAAGCATAATCTGATTAAGTATTTAGAAAACCTAATAGTCCATAAGACGTGTAACCAGATGCATTAACGTAAGACATACGATGTAGATGAACCAGTTCAATTACCATAAATACAACCGCTTCGAAAATTTGTAAAGCAAGTTAGAACAGCGAGAGCAAAGGTATATGAATTACGACGAAGCCCAATTATTCCAATATTTATTACACAGTAAAATGGTGTAAGATTCCAAGTGATCTAGTGAACCGGTTGATCGAATCAACATTAGCATCGTAAGATCTTATCAGTTGCTTGAATTACGTTTATTGTAACTTGAGATGGTTTCTTGTGATCTGCTATGCAAATAGGATACCATCTACGGGAACTTATGGAAATGGTACTACTATATTTGAGCTCGTAAATATTTCTATAAATGAATAACGTTTCACGATCTTGTTTCTACCTCTACTTTTCTTCGTACTGTAATTCAATGTTGTCTAATTAAATTAAGAACGCAGATAATATATGAAAGCATCATTATTTAGAATAATATACGTTTCAACCTCTGGTTTAAGTTGTTTTTAATTTGATTTCTGAGCTCGAATTGTTGAATATATGAATTTTCAACAATTAACATACGAATATTCTATAACTAAAGTATAAATTTTCTAAGCTTGATACATGGGATATATTCAAGAGAAGTTACATCTTTTTATATTTACAGTCAGTGTAATAAGTATTCGTACGGGAACCATTTATTTCAAATTGATTGTTGTACGAATACTTCTTACACTGTGTGTATATTGAACTGAGGAAACTTCATCGTGTAACAATGTTTTGAATGACTACCAGTTAGAATTTTTGCCTGTTTCGAAAGGCTAATAATGTCAGTTGTAGAAATATTTAATCGTTATGTATTATCACAGATATTCAAAATACGTAGACTGTGGAGTATGCAAAATAACTTTTGTCTTATTTCTAAAAAGTAATTTCACCTATTTACATACATTATTGAGAAATATGACAATCCGTTCTATTTTGCTTGTACGATTATCAAGCTCAGATTTTCAGGTCTGTGAAAAATCGAATTTTAATTAGCTAATGGCAAAGATCACCGCGACGCTTTGGACGGGATGAAAATTTAATTTGCCGCACCGCAAAGGTAAAGAAATCTGCTGTGTTTGTATAATATTTCAGTCGTTTGTTGACAACGGTGAGGTTTCATTAAACCTTTATGGAATCGGAGAAAATACGCTTCATCGTGGGTGATAAATTCCAACGAGAATTTGAACGGAAAAAGTTTATAAAAAAAAACAAAATAATACAACTTACTTTCTGCGGTGCCACTTCCCTTGCAGTAGCTAAAGTTTCCTTCTATCTTGATGGAAAGTTCGCTGTAATGGTACTCGGGTAGAAATTTTTCATCGGATAGTATCCGTTGCTTAAATAAAAATGACGGCCAACTGTTGTCGACGCGAAGAAATTTATTCAGGAAGTGCAGCTTTTGTATGTTTCTCGCTGCATGAAAATAACCATTGTTTGAACGACTTGTTTTTGTTTTCAAGAATTTTTATCTCTGAACTTTTCATGTCATGCTACTCACTCCATTTTATTTATGTACGCTTATTTCACTTTTATTAGGTTTGATGTATATAACTTATCGACTAAATTTATCTTTTGTATTTTATGTATATGATGAATACGTTCTATTATATATAATTTTGCTGTTTTGTTGTTATTTAGCTATGAAGATTTAGAAACTATTTTTCAAATCATGTCTTCTATGAAATGCTTGATTTGACTGGAAGATTTAATTTATTGGGATTTATTTGAAATTAGATATCAATTGTAGTACTTTAGGAACACTGACCCAAATGAATGTCGATTTTTGAGATCATTTGAAGTTTTCAGATTATTATCAATTAATTCTTCACTGTTTATTGACTATTTCGATAATTGGATCGTTATGTTACATTTTTAACTGCTCTAATTTGAACGATCAAATAGAAAGACAAATTTATATATTTCTTATAAAGCAATTTTAATGTGAAGATAGCATTAAAATTGTGTTAGAATGAATAACTTATCGTACAGGTTGTGATTGCATAAATCTAACCTACTGTGATCAGTTTTATTGAAAGTGTTACTTTCAATTGCATGATAAGATTGTAAAAATCGTCTTTTATTGTCATTCCTTCTTGCATCTATAATTTTAATCTTCTTTTTAGCTATGTTTTTATTTGATCTACATATAATTAATTTTTTCTATTTAAATTCTATTTTTGGTAGGTTTCATGTATCTGTTTAAAGTATCTATTGAGTAAAGTATCATTTTGAAATTTCAATTGTGGGATATTATTTACAGATTATATGAAAAAAATTGTTTTTAATTATTTCTTTGATCTCTATTCAACTTATTTATTCTAGTAAGATTGTATATTTGTTACTATTTATATATATATAGAAAGGTTATTATTATTTTATCTTATCATCATTCTTATTCTTGTCGCGCGCATTTGTTATAAATATTACATTAAACTCTACTAGGTAGTTATTTTCTCTATTTCGTTCCATTAATCTAAATTGATTCATTACTGGCTCCAAATTCACTCAAACATTTCAACAACCAAGCAAACACGATAATTGTGAATAAATATTCATAATTATTTACGTTCTCCAATGATACAACACGACAACCTCATTGAAAGATAGATAGGTGTCACGGGTAACTCCAAAATTGAATTTTTTTTATACAGATAGCTCAACTGTTACAACCAATAACAGAATAGTAAGAGTCATATACTAATAATTACTTTTCGACTAAAATATTTGTATATATGTAAACAAAAGGTTTTTCTTGCTGTAGATAATTATTATCGCTCCGTCCGGCTTAGTTACTACTCTTCCAAATCTGCTCCGATTTGACAACGAAAGCGTGATTAAGAAAATCTCATTTTTTGGGGACCTGTTAATAAAGCA
>NW_026534348.1:17382615-17406470 GCF_026225885.1 Hylaeus anthracinus
AGCGTGATTAAGAAAATCTCATTTTTTGGGGACCTGTTAATAAAGCAATTGCGCGTCCGAATCCACGAACGGCGTTGACGTGGGGTTACTCGTTCACCCCACAGACGGGTCTGAAGACAGGAGGTGGGTTTTAAAAAAAGAACAACATTTTCGTATTTTAATGCTATTTACGAGAAGAGAAGACATCAAAACTGTGTCACTTCAATGCCTTGAACCGTACCACATGTGTTGCACGCAACGAAACATCGTTCCAACCCGTATCCTTGGGGTGAACCACTCCTAACTTTGGACCACACCTGCTCAGCTCAGGGGGCAGTTTTCGAAACGGGATCTATTAGGCTTTCATTCTTAACGTATCGAGAACAAACATGGTGAATTTCATCGCTCTTTGATGTCTGGAAGTCCTCCCTTACGAAGGGAGTTGAAAAGTCGCGAGCTGTTCCACTCCTTTAAGTGGTAGCTATGGGGTGCACGGCATGAGTGATGACATTTCCTGGATCAGAGGAGTCCAGAGAATGCATCGAGTCCAAAATCGGGACTGTCGTCTAAAAATTGTAGATTTTAGGGAGGGGGGGGGGTGGTCGTGAAGGATGGGTTTGTCCGAGAACGATTTCAAGGGGTGCATTTTGTAGGGGGCATCAAACAGAGTCGCCTCAAAGATTTTTTTCATTTTTTCACCGCCTTCCGTCACCCCTGGACTCTTCTGAAGTGCCGTTTATCTGCATTACCCCTTTAGGGGGGATGTATTCACCCTTTTTCATCAACCCTCGTCAATGCAACTTTGCACACACTCAGAGGACTCTTCAAAACGAAACCTCACGAAGTTTCTCGAAGGTCGGTTGAAAACTCTCTGAGTTATGACGTTTTAATATAGTGTCCCATTTTTTTTAAGGCTAGTGTATTTTGAAAATGGTACTCATTTTTATTAAATACATTTTCAATATTAATGTTCATAAAAGAGAATCAAATAAATTAGACGATGAAAATAACTTCTATTTGCCACTTTAAGTTAACTTTAGTGGCTAAATACATTGCTCGATACCACCAGTTGTTCTCAAACAATGGATTGGCAATCATTGATATATACCTACATCTTCTGATTGCAATTATAGTGGATGAATTGCAAACAGAGCATGGAACTTGGTGCAACGCATTAACACACAAAACCAGATGTTGAAAGAATGTCTCCACAGTAGGAGAATCTTTACGAGTGCTTAGCAAATCCTTCAAGAAAAATGTATGTACGAGGTATAAAGTTAGGCAGAGGGTGTCAATCGTGAAGTTTCTGAAGTGTTCGGTAAATCCCGAATGAGACTCGTTGTAAGGGTGAAAATGCTTGTGCCTACCCTCTATTTGAAACATTTAATGATGCGTGTATGAAGTTTATGAAAAAAGACGGTTTTCAGCATTTTTATCAGCGTAAATTTGACAGAGATAAATACCTAAATTAATAACACATTTATGAGTAGTAATACACAATTCTGGTTATTGCTATTTAACCATATTACACGTATGGTCCAAGATAATAGAGAATTTTATGTAACACAAGTACAGTACTTTTTAGGATAACTTTTTAGAATAACTTTTTAATAACCAGTGAGCGACGGTTAGGTTAGTAGAAAAAGTTTCTCAGGAGGGTGCCCTTGACAACATATGTCAAGGTCAAGGTCATAGAGTCCCCTATTCGGCATTCTTACCAGCAAATCAAACAATTTCATATAGCTCCAATGAATATAAGATTACCTAATATTTGTATAATAATCAAACGAGGGATATAATACAAAATCTCCAGAAACTTCGTTCATGAATGGTTCCAGATAGGCACTACAAGCATTGTTTAAAAACTTCATAGTAATCCGTACATTACAGAAGTTACGGATGTTTAAGTCAAGCCAACACCAGTGAGTGGTTGACAAAGTGTTAAGTATACAGATTTTGCAACAAGTAAAGCTTTCGATGCTTGTTTCGGAATGTTGTCTTGCAGAAACGTGCAGTCAATAACAACGAAGGTTCATCAAGCGACCTACGTACACCTCGATCGATAACATAAGCAAAATTTCCATTCCGATGTTGCTCCCCGTAGTGACTTATCAAAGGACCGTATGCGCGGATGAATTCAGTAATTTTGAAGCGTTTAGTTCATATCCAGTATAATGGAATCTTAACGTAATTTTCCGGATTCACGAGCATTTCAACAATTTCCCAGGAACTCGCATTATCGCTGTTGCATTCACATGTTCTTGTAACCCTCTCAGTCAATCGACCATAGAAACGTTTGACGTTTTTAATTGTTTCATACAAAATGAAATTTTTAATTCGCTTTATTAACTCTCAGATATTCTGCTAACTTTTTCTGATTGAAATTGCAAAGTAGTAAAAAGCAGCGATCGAATACTACAGGTATATTAAAACTAACATTTAATAACTACACTTCATCTCTTTCTCCTCTTATCCGTCACATTCTGATTACATTTTATTTTAAAGTCTTTGAATAATGCTATGAGTTGTTATCTATTCAAATGGGATTGTAAATAAAGCATTACTCAATTTTTGTCCAATCTACATACTTCAAAATGTCATTTTGAGTAATAATAATAAGTATCATTCATAATATTTTTAACAATTAGTACAACGTTTCTAAAGAATAATTCTTATTATCAATATTATGACTGTTTACTTCGAAATAATTGAAATTAGCTTTTGAATCATGAGCTAAGCATCCAAAATGTTAAAAAAGTATTTTGCACTTGACAGAGTAATACTTTTACCGCATGTCTACCTTGTAGATTATAGCGTGCGTAGCTTATGAAGTATTGCATACCTTGTTGAAAAGTAATGTCATTGAAATACGCGATACTCTAATTATTTCTAGCTGCATGTGTACGTCAGTGTGCTTGAATAATGCATAGCAATTTCGGAGAGTGTATTGTAAAAAATACATATAGTTTACACGCACCGTAATATCTAGTTTGCGTCGGATTAGAATACATATTCCACTCTACCGTAGATTATTTTTCGTTCCCAGGCAAAGTTAACACTTACATTAATGAAAATATGACATCACGTGACACGGTGCTGATTAATTCTTGTGTTGAAGAAAAAAATAAGCGATTCGCAGTCTATTCAGCTCATCGTAATGTTCGGATAATATTTACGAAACTCAAGGGTTGGTTCTTTTTCGATAACATTGACATTTGAAAACAGTTTCTGCAGTTTATCATAAAAAGAAAAAATAATAGAGTTTCAGTTAGTGACGTAAATAAGAATCCAATATATTTATAATAGTTACATAATACGTGTATAATAATTATTTAATATGGTCGCAATTATTATATTCAAGTAAATTATATATAACAATTGCGATACATTTAAATGAGTACGCGAAGCAAGTCTTACAAATTCTGTTTACTTGTCCGATTATATACGGTTCGAACAGCTCTAACGGAGAAAATAAGATGAAACCGTGAACTATATCTTCTAATAACCATCGGAAGGTAGTTCGTAAGACGCAGACTTAATCTGGGTTGAAACGCAAAGCAGGTACGTCGATCATTAATTTTAATCTGTTACAGCTCAGAAATTATGCTGCATCCGGCGTGTATGTATCCTCGCATATGATGCTTGCTTTGTACTGCACTCGATTGATCTGGAAAATTTACTACCCGCATAAAGAGTAATAGTATAAAACATTTCCGTATAACGTAAAATTTTGTTACCTGAGCTAAAGTAAAAGTTTAAAAAAATTGTTATCAAGATATATTACTCGACTATAGCATGCTCATTTTTATAAAACTTTGTATGCAAACAGAACGTTGACAAATTTTAAACATGTACTTTTTGTTTCCAATGATTATAAATGTTAGAGCATCTTCTCCAATAAAAACAATTATTCATAGTATTTTGGGATTTTATTTTAATACTTTTGCACGTCGAACGATATCAATATTTGCTAAAAAAATATATGTATATATATGTGTATATATAAGTGTGTATATATGTGTATATATGTATATATATATAATAATAAATATATAAATATATATATATATATATATATATATATATATATATATATATATGATTTCTAACTCATGTTTAAGGGATAATAACTACCCTTAAAATCGTAGGTGAAATTCCTATTTAATTAAATTGAATAAAAATAAAAATTAAGTACTTTACTCTTTGCATAATGGTTAGCAATGGAAGTGTGTATCAATTTTTGGTTTTGGAGCAACATCAAATTGCAAGTTTATTCAAATTTACTTGATATTTTGGCCCCCGTTTAATTAATATTATCTCCTTAATTCAGACCCCTGTCTACCTATTTAATTAAATTTCTCGAAATGTACCAGATATACGAACAAATTGTTGTACCTGTACGAGAAAAGTTTGATTTTTGGTCGACAAGTGTTGAATAAAAATTTTATCAAGCGTTGGAAGGCGCTTCTATAGCAAACCAGATAGCATTGTAATAAATATTTTTTTGTAAAATGTATTTTTGCAGAATAAAAATTGGCCAATCTCAAAAGCTTAAGCCAATAAACACAAGCTTTCTTAAGTTTGTTTAAGCCCAATGGAAAGTATACATTTTATTGAAGTTACAGTGAAGGATTTCATCTAGTTATGCGATTATATAATGAACTTTTACAAATATTCAAAGATAATGCAGCTTGTGCTGAACAGTAAATTTTCATAATCTATTGTTTCGTCTCTTAAGATTTAAATTGCATCTTTCGTTCGTTGTAACCTGTTACTGAGAAAAACTAACAAAGTATATCATTTACATCTTCGAGGGTAGTTTGCATCCCGTCGATATCAATCGATTAAAAAAAAAATACGCGTGTAATACATTTCAGCGGGTAACTGAGTGCAAAATTCTATCAGGTTCGACGTGTTAGTGTTGGATGACGTTGCTTGTAAGTAGTGTTAGACAGTGTTAAGGGGATTTGTCCAGCTGCACAGGAGTCTCGGCGTACGTGTACGCGAGCCTGTGAGCGATGGTTGAGAACTCGCATTTATCAAACAGCCAGTCGAGTGTGAACTGTATAACAGAGAGTTTGAGACATCGATCTGAGAGACCCCGCTCTTGCGCTATTGTGAGAAGAGGAACTAAGTAATACTCGATAACTGGGTTTACGCTCTAATCGTTATAAATGTACAGGGTGTTCGCAACAGTATCGACGATTTTTAAAGGAGTTACTGCGAATTCAGGGAAAGTTGTAGATGAAATTAATTAGACTAGAATGGATTAGAAAAGTATCCATTGGATTTAGAGACGATAAGTACCCAATGGATACTACCCGTGTAAATCTGGCCCCACCTTTTCGAAAAACTCAACATTTTATTTTTGCATACGTTTGCTCAAATTCGGTGGGACCAGCTTTACGCTTTTCAAAAATTTGAATCGCGCGTAGCTTTTGAACTAAAGAGGGGCAAGCGAAAATTCCAATTGAGCATTCCCGAGCAAACGATGAGAAAACGTATGCAAAAAGAAAATTTCGAGTTTTCCAAAAAGGTGGGGCTAGTGTGAAGCTGGCCCCACTTAATTTGAATCGCGTATAACGGTTGAACTAAGGGGGGAGGGTGGCAAACGAAAATTTCATTTGAGCAAACGTGAGCAAACGATGAGCAAACATATGCAAAAAGAAAATTTTGAGTTTTTCAAAATAGTGGGGCCAGCTTCACACAGGTACGATTACTATCCTCCTTTAATTTTAAATTATCGAACAACATAATCTACATTTTCTTAAAATTACTTTACGCTTTGGAAGGACGACTGGTGTCGATGAATTATGAGCTGGAGATCTCTTGCAAACACGGATCAAGATCGCGAAGGATATTATACGCTCCACTCTTCAACGAACCTTTCTACACTCGTGCGAGGAAACTTCAATCTTATCTCATTATCTCTTTAATATCTCTTGAAGAGAACTAAAGCTCTAATTTTGTTATCGATGATGCTTTCCAGGTCTAGTGAATATTCTCTATCTCTAATTTCAAATTTTAAACAACCATATTGCAACGCAAATTATATTTCCCTTGAATTGATTTGCGTTTCTAAAGGAAGAGTGAACACTAATTATATCGCATTTCGATTACGTTTCACAATTTAATTTACAGGCCGTCGACCTTTCGCAAACACCGACTAAGATCAAGAAGGATATCGTATATTCCACTATTCACCGAACTTTCTAACACTAGGGCAAGAAACGTTGAGATAATTACCATTATCTATTTTGCTACTGCTTATGGTTTTCACGTCGAATACCTTCTTTCAAGTTACACTTTGTAGAAAAATGTAATTCATATGTTTCTTGAATTTATGCACAGTTCTAAAGAAAGCTTGAGCTCTAATTACATCTTTTCTCAACTACATTTCTCCACAATTAGGTTGGCGATGTCTTGCAAACATGGATCAAGAGCAAGAAAAGTTGTATACATTTCAGTTTTCACCAAATCTTCTTATATGTACAAGTACAAGCAACCTTAAAATATACCTGTCAAATAGGCTGTCGATGTTTTCAAATTCCATCTTCTTTTAAATTTGAATAGTGATACAACATAATTAATAGGCTTCTGATGGAAGAGCTCCAATTATATTTTTTTCAACTAAATTTCTTGAAAATTTAATTCATGGACTTTTGATCTTACAAAAACGATTAAGAACAAGAATGATATTATACTTTTTATTCTCCCTCAAATCTTTTTACACAAGTTCAAGGAGGCTTCTTACCTTATTATTTTTGAAGATCACCTCAATGAGGTCAACATTTACGGCTGAAACTTTAAGATAATTACAAATACTAAGTTTGCTATTACTTATGTTCTCTACGCCCAATGGATCTTCTCTCTTTAATTTCAAACCGTAAATTAACACAACTGGTATTTTTCTTGAATTTGTTGGAACTTCTAGGGAAAGACTGATCGTTAATTTTATCTTTTTTCATCTATATTTTTTCATAATTAGGTTCATGAGGAAGTTCAAGATTAAGAAGTAATCTCCGTTGCACTCTTCAACAAACCTTCCTACACAACTTTAAGGAAGCTTCAATCGTATCTCATTATCTTCTAAAGATCTCTTCAAGATGATCAGAATCTATTTACTATTAAATTATGTGTTCTACATCCAACATATACCTTCTTTTTTTTTAAATTATGAATTGTAGAGCAACACAATTAACATTTTTATGGAATTTATTGAACTCCTGATGGAAGATTTATCACTCATTCTGTCCTTTTCCAATTATATTTCTTTACAGTAGGTTTATGAGCAATGGTGGACTAAGATTAAGAAAAGTAATCTCCACTCTTCAACAAACTTTTCTATATAATCATTACCGAAGCAAAAAGAGTTTCCAAATTTCTTTTTAGTTGTCTAGAAATCGATATTTTATGAAAGTATCTTGAAGCCACTTTTGAAAAATTCTTCAATTATTAGCCACAATTTTGCTGAACCATTTGTGCCTTCTATTAGGTTGTCCCACAAGTTTCTTTCGTGAGTTGCATTCAAATATTTTCTGTGGCAGTGTTTATATAAATAGACAATCTAATTTCTTAGACATTGATGCTGTAACAGTAATGAAACGAAATGAATCGTACACAATTCAGTAATGTAACATAAAACATAAAATACTGTGTATATATTAATTATTAATAAACCGAAAGAAACTTTTGGAACAACCTGAGTTCCTACATCCCACATCCTAACTACCTTCTTCCTTTATTACATTTGGTTTATCTGAAAATTCGTTATTCGACATATTTATTTAGATGAGAACATTGCTCGTCTCTGTCTTTAGCTTATGTCCGTCGAATCGAACGTCGTGATCACCGGAAGGAGCGCAAGATTACCTCGGTGCTCACCGACGTTGTTATCGGCGCTGGTATCGCCAGCAGCGGAGGAGCAAGAGTTGATTATACGCGATCGATCAAAAGTGCGAGCAAATAACCGTGCATCTCGTCGGCGATGTATCAGTCGCCATCGTTCTTCGTATCGGTGGCGTTCACCTGAGAGGCATCGTTCTGCGAAAAGCGACGCTCGTCAGCCATCGTGATTCGTTCCTCTTGCGATTCTTGCCGAATCGACGCCTGCGGCTATCTCTCTACGACGATCTTACCACCGTGGCGAACTTTTCGTCGGTCGGTCGTCGGTTAAACCACCTCCTGGATCAATTGCTCTATCCATAGTAGAGCTTTACTGGTAAGGAACGACGAAGGCAAAGGACAGAGACAGGCAAATATTTTGTCGCGATGGAAATTTTGAACAACGAATGAAAAATGAACGATTATTTACTCTACAAATTATTTATTACTAGACTGCGGATTTTATGCATTTATGACGTACAGTAATATAAAAAATACATAGAAAATATACAGTGGGTGTAGAATGTATTCGTACACCGATCAATTTCTCAAAAAACTTTTGTGTGAAATTGTAGTTTATTAACTTCTTTTTTTATAATCAATGATATTTTACGTATTCTCGGAAGTCTCTAAGATAGATATAGTCCAAACAGCATTTACGAGTTAATATAATTTGTGAAATTAACAAAAAAATGCGAAAAGCGAAATTTTTTTTCATATCATTTGTAAAAAGTCGTTTTACTACAACGTACTTAGAGGTCAAATTTTTAACAATTTATACATTTTCATGCGCGTTTATTACTATATAAGCATATGTACTTTTATGTTAGAAAAAGAATTAAACTAATCGGCTTAATCCTTTGCGCTCGAGGCATTTTTCTATAGAATCAAATCCAGTCCATTTTTATAATAAATTTCTGTGAAACCAAAAACTCTACTTCGAATGACTCAATGTATTATTATTTCAATTAATAATTAGTTGTATTCTGATGTAAGTGAATTTGAAGTTGTACGTTCACAAAATCACTTTTAAATTACATATGTCGGCCTAGAGGCGCCACCCGAGCGCAAAGGGTTAATAGTTTTTCCTCTAATCGTTTGCAAACATTCAGCACATTTTAGTGCCGAGAAACGTATATGACCCCTTAAATGGTCGATTACCGGCCCACTTGTCTGGTAGGAAAATAGAGCGAGGAAAGTGCGACGCGAAAAGGGAACAAACGAAACCGCATGGAAGAGGAAGACTGGCCAAGGAGCAACAGAGGGAAGCAGACGAACAGCCGACGTCTCTCTTGACTCTTCTTTGGTAGAAAGAGAGATCTCGGGGGTCGTGACGTTATCGCGACGGTATTAACTCGAATCGAGCTTCCGTTAGGTCGAACCGCAATCAACTACAACGAGCGAAGTCGACGGAGCGTAATCTTTCTGCTCGGCGGCCTCCGTGCCCCGCTTCGGCTCTGCGCTCGATATCCCGACCATTATGCACTACGAAGTTGCCCCGCGGACTGGAGCAACGAACTAGGCGGCAAAAGGGAAGGAGAAACCGGAAAGAAAGATAGGACGAGTCCGCGGGACACGTCGTGGACAGCCAGGGAACGCTGAATGCCTGGAAATCGCGTCTGAGAAGCTTCCAGGTCGGGGGACTCGGTGCGTCCAAGACGTATCTGTCTGCCGTATCTGGCCGTCCTGACTATCCAACGGACATCTCTATCCCGTTGGAAGAAACCTTATCGTATCGTCCAGCTCTCGTTACTCAGCTGGCCAAGTTCGCGTCGAATTGTATTTTCCGAAAATACGATCTGTCACCGTCCAGCCGGATCGACGAATCGAACGCGTGTTGTTCTTTTTTTATATATACATCATCCTCTGGCCAAACGATTGTGAAGATGTGCCAGACGGCCCTGGCACGGCTACCGGACTTATGGCTGGCCAAACAATGAGCCTGACGTCGGAGACGGGCGATTTGTTTTTGTCCGAAACAAGAGGTCTCGATTGAGTTCGCGAGCCAAGAATCGCTAGGATCGTCCTACTAGGCCAATCAGTAGAGAGCATTTTTGTGTGACAAAAATAATAACAGCATACCGATTGTGCACTTCGGAGTATATGCAGATCGGTATATGTTTTTCACTCCCAACTCTGTTCCGTTTTCTTGTTATTTACAATTTAATAGTAAAAAATCGTGATTTTTATCGTTTTTTGCTTATAAATTTTAAACTAATGCAGCAATATCAATGCTGTAATGAGTTAAATTTAGGTGATGAAAATACCTATAGAATGAGACCTCGAACGTCTCGATCGGACAATGAGGAACGGAGAAAAATCTGGAAAACCGGAAAATTCAGCGTTTTTTCAAAAATTCGTATCTTCGCCATTTTTTTAACTGGAGCGCTAGCCTTTTGGGAACAAGTAGTGATTGATATGTTCTTTATGTGTGCAAAACGCGGGGATTGTCGGATAGGTGGTTTTATCACAATCGTAATCTGAATTTTTCAGTACGCTTTTTTCCATCGAGCCTGTATGCGTTATCGTAAGACCGATTTTTATTTTTAAAAAAGATTTGAATAGTTGACGTCGTGTACTACAAAAGTAGTAGTCTAGTTTTTCGATAAAATGTGTTGAAGTATGAGAAAAACCATGTAAACCTACCTTATATACCTTTCTCATCGGCTGCCGCTGTGTCCCCCACCACTCGACCCGATTGAGCGTTCGGCCATGTTTAGTCAACTTTACAAGGGCTTTTCTCAGAGATTTCAAATTGAAAACGAATTTTTATCAAAATAAAATGTGGCCTATGTTGATTAGGGATAATGTAGCTTTCTATTATTGAAAATATTTTTAAAATCGGTTCAGTAGTTCCGGAGATTAACCCCTACATACAAACAAACAAACAAATAAACTTTATTTCTTTATAATATTAGTATAGAAGTATAGATTATTAATTTTCGTTAAAAAAAAAAATGAATTCCGACCAGGATGGTTCCCGTGTCTATATTAAACGATCGCGAAGGGTTAAAACTTAAAACAAATGACAAATGTTTGGGCAAATCGTAACCTACATTTCTAATGGGAAAATATAACCTATTCTTGTACTAAGTTTCTACTTTTCCAGATACGAATTTTTGACTGACTTGACAAGGCCCGCCTTGTTTCCTTCTGGAGTGATTAAGAAATTCTTTTATATTAACTTTCTTCCAAATCGGAAAATATTTTAACATAAATCCCAAGGGAGAAGTGGGATCAGCTGTAAAGCTCAATCGCAATGTTATATTCAACTGGGTTATAAAAAATCTAAAGTAGAAGAGAAAGTAATAGCGCGCGACAAAGTTTAGGAAGGTTTTGGTGGAAGATGTAAAGGCTAAGATGATGCAAGGTTTGTAGGGCTCGGGTGAAACCGTGTTTACGAGTATGACTGACGAAGAGTCTGGATCGCACAGTGTTTGCAGCTACGAAGGGAGTTGGAGTTGCGAAAAATATTTACATAGATGAGAAACTGCGCGTAGATTAGTGTGGGTACTTTAGACTAGCTAGCGGTGGGGTTTTAATAATTTTGCTGGCAAATGTTCAAGATAGTCCAATACTGCTAAAAGTCACTTTGAGACTGTCTCCAGACCCAAATAAGTTTGTATATCCTGAAAGTGTTGAATGTTTTGAAAGCTTTAGGAGTGTCAAAAGTTTTAACTTCCTTGGAAACGTTCAAACTTCTGACATTCGTAGTTATTATTTGGTGTTATCGTTCTGCGTTTATCGTATAAAAGTGAATTAAAAAACAATATTCTTGATAACATTTGGTTTTATATTCCTTGTGAATCGTTTGTTCTTATTTTTATATCCGAAAACCTATAATGTTTTAGATATTCGTATGTGACGTTCGCACGTCTAAACCATGGATATATTTTCTCTCATAATAAACCAAAGATATATGTACATGTACCCGCGCTCTGATTGGTCGGGGTTTTTTGGTAATATCTGCTTAACAAAGCCTCAGATAACATTTTCGCTAAGGGAAAAGTTGTTTCAAATCACCTCCCGAACCACCCCTTTCAAGGTGTTACAACATTTTTGGGACACCCTGTATACAAAAGGCAATCCAGTCTTGCAAGGAGTAAGTCCGAACCTAATTCTTAGAAATAGTTATTGCGAGAGCAGAGTAAACCAAAGATCACGACCCCATTCAGACGCAATTCGTTTAAAAGAGGCGTGGGACGAAAGTAGGCAGTATTTGAGCGAATTGGGTGACAGGTTATCCTAGAATTCAGGACGTAATAGATGTAATACTGGGATCAAGTATTACTTTATCTTTAATTTAGAGAAATACAAGTTAATAAATATTTATATCAAATATACGATACTAAAAATAGGGAATATAAAGTAGAAGGAAAAATAATAATCATTTCATATAGATATGAAAATTCTCTCATATAAATGAGAAAGTATGTCCAATAACATAAATTTGAGAAAGATTTCTTAAATAAACAGATTAAGTCTATTAGAAAAAGAAACGTTATTGTTAGTAAAATATATTTATTATTTCCTCCATTTATATCCTACTATCAATGTTTATATACAATAATTGTGGTCATAGTTATCTAAACATTTCAAGATATTCAAATCATTTGAGATATTCAATTTCTCTTAAAACTTTCACAAGACACTCGATCACATTAATCTTGTAAACTTGTACAGATCTTTGGATTTCACAAATTTGAGAACGAAGAATTTGTGGAGATTGAAGGATTTTCAAGGAACCGAAGAAATATGACTACTTCGCGATTTCGTGCGAAATTTTATTTTTGGTCATTTGTAGTTTTTAAAATTGCCCTATACAACAGAAGCAAGATGGAGAATCTATGACCAGGTAGAAAATCAAGCGACCGTTGAATACCGATGCGCAACAATTCATTGTCACAAACGGATCCTTTATCAAAGTTCAATTTAAATGAAACACTACGCGTTCATATTTCCTTCGCAGCGCCTGATGTTTCTATTTTTTTTTTATTTGCTTTCGATATGGGTAGACCCAACGATTTATTTTCAATATAACCTCACAGTGGAAGCCGATGGCGAAACAGCCCGTATGATTGTATCAGATTCTTCCCGAGAATAGGGATGATATATAATTGAATTTCATAGCAGAATAAAAAAATACCGATATTATCGTAACGAAATTACGTCGCGAATTGTAACATTGTGATTGATAAAATGACACAAGTAAAAAAAGAGTGGTAAACTATAACTTATACCTTCACAAATGATATCACATCTTCGTTATTAACACATTCGCAACAATATCTTTTAATACCTGTGTAGCCTATTGAATATAGTGTGTAGTGAATGTAACATCTATAGGTTTTACTGCTAATGTGACGTAATTTTACTTTGAATTTAACTATGTTTTTAGACTCTTTAAGGCAACGAATATTAATATTATTTTTGACGTCCATCAAATTTGCTAAATATTACACTACCTGAGATAATTGGCACGAACCAGTAAATAGAATTTTAAGATCGGGCTCTGTCATTTCAGGAATCATTCGCCTATTCCAACGTTTATTGTCAATACTAATGTATTATCGACATCTTTTCGAGATGGTATTCTTTCAACAATTTCGTCGCAACGCCCTACATCTGAATTTAAATATTTTCCGAAGACGTTATTTAGAGAACATGCTATTTTACACAATATCCTGTCCATCTTTGGACCAAAGATATTGTTCACCCGCGAATGTCATTATTCGTCGCGACTGAGTAAGATACAAATTCATCATCGTTCGCTCGATCCCCAAACATACCACAATGTTTCGAGGAGACATTACACTCCTCGTAGCTAACACACCTATCAAACATTATACACGGCCTGCACATCATAAACCTGGGCGAGCTGAGATCAGTTTCGTTGCCCAAGGTTGCTCCATTAATGGAGCCAAAAGATTCACACTTCGGTGGTCGGAATCAAGAGTCCAGAATTCCACGGCAGGCCGTGCTCACATATGTATCATATACGTTCAAACCTGCGTGCAATCAATATATCGATTTTTCGAAGTAGCTGATCCATCGCTGTTTGCTGGCGACGGATTCTTGACAGATCAAGACAGCTGAGCGGATCGAGCGGGCGATGAATTCACAGGTCCAAACCGACTCCAAACCGACTCCAAACCGACTCCAAACCGACTCGCGATCGAGGAGTGGCGCCTAGGAACGCGAAAACAGGGGCAACGATCTCTTCGCAAATTACCATATATGCCAATGTCCATATTGAAATTAAACATTAAAATCGAGCTTCTAGAAGATTGTAGAAGCTTCTATCGACAAGAGTGGGGAAATCATTGCCTTCCGGACGAATTTCAATTCTAACGACACTTGTTCGAGATCACTCGAAGCGTTAAGATGTAAAAATTATAAATCGTTCACATCCTCCATATTTTAACATTTCTTGCGAAATATTTGTATCATTCTGGGGTTTTTTATGCCGCACGGCTTTTTCCCCATCGAGCCAATAAACATTTAACATACCTCGGCTCAATCAGTCGTTATTATATTTTTTGGAAAACGGGACTTCTCCGTGTAGGAGAGGTTTCGATAGAACAGATACTAATAAAAAATTGTAAGGACTGCAGAAATACTCAGCAAAATATTTAACGTTGAAGAAGTGACAGCTGTTATCAACGAAGACAGCGAGGAGAATTAAGCATAACGACACAATGTTTACTGCATTGTAACTACGATATTAAAGATAAGTGACTTGAAAATCAATTTCATATATTAATTTAGTGTAAGACGTGTTAAATAATATCGTGGTTGATAAGATAGTTGACAAAAGAAGCGGTGGCATGAGCGCTCCAAAATTATTCTTATATACATATTGTATGTTAAAGCACTATAAAAATATGTTTTTATTACTTGTAAATAAGTATTTATCATTGTTACATTATTAGAAATTAAACAATATATATGATTAATGAAAATAAAAAAATATATACATATATATTAATTGGAGATTCGAACCTACGCTCAAAAAATACGCAGCAGTTTAACAGCCGAGTACCTTACCACTTGAGCCTCAGTAGCCATAGTTCTTAAGATATTGTACATACAAAGCGTACGTAATTATTAGATATTTAGTATTATTAGATATTATTAGAAATTCTGTATACAAGTTATTTTAACACTCCGAAACAGCTAAAAAAATCGGTTTTTGATTTTTCCAAGTACGACGCAACTTACCCAAAATTATGAAAAAAATTGAGGAAAATAATAACAATAATATACACTTCCTGTAATTATATAATCGTAATTCTGAGATTCCTTCGATGCAAAACCGGGATTTTTCATCATTTTTTTATTTTTGTGTTTTTTATTTCTTACAGTTTGGATTTTGAATTGAAAAATCTGAAAAAGTTCTGGAACATGTGCCTCGATAATTGAAATATCTCCGATTTTTGCCAAAATTTTTCATGTAACAGGACGAGAGAAATTAGTGAAAAACGTGATTTTTGTTTTTTCTTATTTACTCCCCTATAAGTCGAGATACGGATTTGAAACTTGGCATAGAATAGTCTTGTTTGATAACGTATCGAATATATCATTGGAAATCGAAATCGGTGTAAGGGCACTTTTGATCCCCAAAACCGGCTACGTATACCCTTTGCCAAATCCAGCTTCAGGATTTTATTATTTTCTTCAGTATTCGGTATTAGAAGTGTAAAATATCTGCCGGCCGCGAATGTGTTAATTTAAGTTGTTCTTTAATGTTTTGTACGAACGAAGTAAAAGACTGTTCCTTTAAAATAAAAAAGAACCTATTGTATTTTGACGTTAAGATCTTTATTTGAAATCTGAAGTCGTACATGAGCATTACCACTCAATTCACAAAGGCAGGACTCTAGAACGGGTAAGCGGATCGCAGAATTAAGTATACGGAGGTATAAGCCAGATATGTTACCTTAAAGCCGGTAATACTAGCTCTTCGCTTAGGAAAAACCGAAAGGGGAAGTTGTGCTTGTCCTATAAATATCGTTATAGAACTCTACCCCCTTGAAACAACCAATTAATTGTAGGGATATAGCGTTTGACTATAACGATTCAATGGTTTGAATTTCCCAAATTAAAAACGTTCTTTTACTATTTGCTCTTTGCCCTCTATTCGAGATCTACATGAAACAAAACGCAAATTTTATCATTAGAAATAAAAATAAAAATATTTATATGTTACAAATAAAAATACATGTTTTCAGTTACAATAAGTTCAGGTGTAAAAACCAAATAAAATTCTCCAATGGACTAATTTTTAACTATGTAACGAGAGAACATGTCGACTAATTGTCTATTATCTAACAATTTTAAGTGATTCAAGTTTGAAATCACTTACTAAAATTATTACCGCATAATTACCATCGCGTAATTATCACATAATCACTGTACAATTCTGTCTACTCTACTTATATGTATCCTTATGAGTAATTAATAGTCACGAGTATCGAGAAATCGGTAATTACTATTAATTTAAGATATTAATGAAATTTCTATACAAATTAAAATTACTGAATAATCAATTAAAATGAAACACAATACCGATGGAAAATAACTAAAAAAATTATTACACTGTAGTTATCAAATAATCCCTCCACAATTCTACATTCTACTAATAAATATACATATAGCCCGTTAATCTGAAAAAATTCACGTACACATGGAATAATAAAATAGGGAGATCTAGGGGAAAATGTGTATCGTGGTATTTTCAACGTTGGATTCAAGTGGATAGAATGATTGCGCAAGTTTCATCCCGCGAATAGCGTTCCTCTGTGCTTTACTGCGACAGTCATTTCCGCTGCTTTTCGGCAGCTTTTCCGCGTTGGCTGCCGATTGTTTCTCGCATACGAAAGCAGCGATGAATCCCGAAGCTCGCAGCTTTTTTCATGCGCACGGTAGATGCGCATTAAATTCACGATATTAAAAATATAAGGGCACCTTTAACTCGAACCACTAGCGTTATTAAATCCAGCAGGTGGTCTTAGAATTTTACCGTTGCGCAATAGAATGGCAGCAAAGTCCCGAAAGTCTGTAGAATTTTTGGCGCGGGTACTGGATGAATTATTCACGACGATTGGCGTAACTAAAAATTCTCTTTTTCGGAATTTTTCACCATGAATTCGTAACGCGATCAATATTATACTAACAGAGTTGTTTGTGCAACTCAACGAGGGGGCGTAGGAAGTATAAACAAAAATGACATTTTTCCAGTTCTTGGTGGAATGAATTCATGTTTTACTATTATGTTAAAGTAAATAGTTAAATGGTTTGGTAGGCAACGAATTTTTTATTGAACATTAAAACAGTAAGAAAGATTTATTATCTCAATTTTGACATTTTAATTCTAATTTTTCAAATCTATTTTTCGAACGCCATTTTTAACTTTCATTTCTTAATTTTCATCTCTAAATTTTCAGTTTGTAATTGTCATCTTTCACGATTTACTTTTTCATATTAATACTGTTAATATAATAAAATATTTCTTAATTTTCATCTCTAAATTTTCAGTTTGTAATTGTCATCTTTCACGATTTACTTTTTCATATTAATACTGTTAATATAATGTATGCTTTTTAACCGACTTCGAAAAGGAGGAGGTTACTCAATTCGACATGTATATTTTTTTTTATGTAGTGAAATCTACAAGTAATTATATTGTATGCGTATATAACTATAAGCTCTTAAACTTATAAATAAACAAAGAATGTATAGATAGTTTAATTGAAATTTCAAAAATGAAACTTTAATCAAACAAAAATTTACACGAACAAGGGATTTATGCATTATTATCTAAAATAATAACTTGTGCATTTTCAACAACATGAAAAATTCATGAATCATTTATCTTACTTGGTTTATGCAAACTTAACTAATTAATAATTTTAATGGATGATAAGGCAAAACAAAAATAAAATTAATGAATTTTGTGTTCAGGCAACATTACCAAAGTGTACAAACTCAAACAATGTTTACATTTAATACTAAAAATATTCTTGTGAATTATGTAATTGTATCATTAGTTTCAAACGAAATAATCTTTATGTTATTAAAGAGGACCCAGAGAGAAAGTTGAAACATTTGATGAAAATTAAAGTACTGTTCGAATATAGTACAATTAGTGAAATTTATTTTTCCTTGATCCTTTTAATGATGGAATCATCGAATCAATTAGAAACAGTACAATTTAGCAAACACTCGAATATTCTGAAACAGTACCGTGTGTCTGATAATACTCACTGCTTACACACATATTTTCAGCTAATGTAAGACAGTAAGCACAATTTCCCTCGGCGCGATAGCTTCGAGAACCGCGAATCCTGCCTGCTTGAAGTTTGGAGTTCGCGAAATATCAAGTGGGTCGTTGAACACCCTTGTTGTCGCATTAAACGTCAGCCGGACGCGTGTATGTGTGCGCGGCGCGTTTTATTGCAGATGAGAAAGACGATAGTAAGGAACAATTTTTCTAGAACTAGAAGACCAACGGAAACTCGAGTGGGCAAGAGCGGAAACCACTCTGTGGATTGAGCCAGTTTCTTAAAATAAAAAAAGGAGAAGAGAAAAGAAGGGAAACGGTGGGAAAGGAAGAAGTTAGTCAGCAAGTTTTAGTCGTCGCAGGTGCGGTAAACAATCCCTATTTCGCCTTAATTTTACCAGAAAAATTCGCCGTTCTCGGCAACGCTCGTGTTCCACTTGTTGGCTCTTTCCTACCTCTTCCCTCTAATGAAGTAATCTACCGCCAGATCGTTTTGCTAAGTGCAAAAGCATTTGACGAAGCGCGAAATATCCGTTTTGAACTCTCCCTAAGTAATCCTTTTTAGACCTGGCTCGTGAATACTTTGGAGCAACTTTCGTAGAGTTCCAATTACAACTTATTCATTCGTACGAACAAATAATTTCGAATGTTGTTAACGTCCGTTTTCCCCTATTTGTGAAAATATATTTGTTAAATTACTTGTTAATTATAATAATATAATAGTAGTACACTTCAAAAAATACAAGGTATACACGTGTATTGAGATTATTATAACATTTTTTAATGTTTCATTCATACTGGTATATATTTTTTTGTTATTTTCGCTTTTTTTAGAAATCCTATTTTTTCAATTTTTACTTTGTTTAGAATATTATCCTAAAATGTACAATTTTTACGTACAATCAGCATTATGTTATAATTCTACATTTTATATTACAGTTTGTACACTTTGGTTAAGTTTCTTTTAAGCTATATTTTATATTTTAATTTTACTTTTTAATACACAAATTCATTTTGATTATTATAATTATAGATAATATTTGTTATTCGATTTATTGTCATGTCATTTTCCTCTTTAAATGTCTTACAGGAAAAATGTCTATAAATAACTATAAAATATTGTATTCATGGAAAATTAAAAAATTACCTCATTCTAAAGGCAGAAACATCATATATTGAAGTACAAAGTTTGTGCTAACGATTAAATATGCGTATCTCGTTAGAAACATTTAAATTAAAATAAATAGTTTCTCAGATATCTAATTTTAGAGTAATTTTTATTTCATTAGATCACTATGCGTGCAAAAATACGCAGTGCATGACAAGATTTATAGTTTTGTTTCCTTAATCCTCAATCTAACACAACAATATATGCAGAGACAAATATAATTAAATCATCAAAAAATTTATTGAAGCAAAATAATTTGTGAATAATCCAAAAACGGCGATGGTCGGTGAATATTATAAAAGTTATGAACATTTATTAGAGACAGAGAACATTTCTCACATACTTTGCGTGTTTGTTACACCTGACAAAAACATTTGAAAATTTTCAAACATTCTGCAGTTTAACTTGTTCGTAATTTTCACTCCCTTTTTTAGCACGTTTTCAGTAATTAATTACACGTTGAAAATACACGGGCAAATAACCACTCTTGTTTTCAGGTGTAAACTTTTCGACGGTATGAAATACAGCCGTAGTTGAAACGATCAGCATACGCTGAAACGATGCCTACATTATTTACAAAAAGTATATCAAACTTTTTGATCGCGATGAAACCTTTTTTTAAAGGTTGCACCTTCTTGATTTTATTTCTACACCCCTCAGTAATAAGAGATAATGATCTTCAAAGTGGTTTCTAGAGGCATTAAACGTAAAATATAGATTTATTATTATCTATACTTTCATCGAGGACAATTCATAATTAATTATAGTTTTGAATTAACACGTAGTCGAGAATATTTATTTTATTCTATTATTTTAATCCGACTCAAATATTGAACGTATTATAAAATGATTTGTATTTGACCAATTATGTTTATCATGGCACATTAATGATCATATATAAAATATTATATTTATTGTATACAACATCCAATATTTAAAAAGAATAAAATTTATAAAAGTGTCAATATAAAAAAAAATATTTGTCCTATAAAATCATTTATATGAGACTAATTGTACTTATCATAGAACATAATTGATCAGATACAAACATTACATATAACATTCGAAGTTTAAAAAAAATCAAATTAATTCTAGTTCATAAATAACTGCCAATATAACTATTAACTATAGATATTACAACGATTGTAAACTATAACTGTAAACAGAACATAAAAAGTGGAATAATTTCAATTAGAATCAATATCCCAATAAAATACATATACCTGTGATACAAAATCAAATGAAACCTTTCGTTGTAATTTGAAACTAGTAGTTATTTAGTAACAATGTCAAACTTATTGATATCGAATATTGATACCGATTAACTCAGACTTAGATACTTATTGATAATACACTCCACTGATTAAATTAACATTAAATTTACTCCAGTATCATTGATACATATTGTACATGTTTACAAAACTGCAGTATACGTTTCAAATACTATGTATTACTAAGAATAAGTATCTTGTATTAACCCATAGCGTATTATATAAACCACAACTGCATGAACAAATTTGTATATCTTTGTATAACTCTCAACAGAGAATTTCATTTGGTTTTAAAGAAAAATATCTACAGTGGGAGTAGAAAGTATTCGTACGCCGATCAATTACCACAAAAACTATGTAAAATTGTAATTTATTAACTTAGTTTTTGTATACAATGACATTCTACATATTCTCGGAAATCTCTAGAATAGATAGATTACAAAAATAAAATAGCTATTTACGTATATTGCGAAATTAACAAGAAAAAAACTTATAATACTTTCTTCGTGGGATTTCCTTTTGATTTTATAATTATTGCAACTTTTCTAAGCATTAAATTAACTAAATTATTACTTATTCGAAATGGGATCTTTTTCCATTCTTCTATTAAAGTCATTTTTAAAAGTACTTTACTGAAAATTTGATGTTTTCTAATTCGTACGGAGCAATAAACTAATGTGTTTTCGTTACAAACTCTACATGTAAATGGTTCGTCGTAAGAATCGTACAAATATTTATTGCTTCTGTATTTTTATCCACTTTTCGCATTTTTTTGTTAATTTCACACATTATATTAACTAGTAAATGTTGTTTGGACTATATCTATCTTAGAGACTTCCGAGAATATGTAAAATATCATTAATTATAAAAAAAGAAATTAAGAAACTACAATTTCACATAAAAGTTTTTTGAGAAATTGATCGGTGTACAAATACATTCTACACCCACTATATGACTGATTTTTAGCTGTCAATGATGAAAAAGTTCCTTTACAACTCAACAACACCGGTTATTTATCCACTCTTTCCAATCGTTCTAAGCCATTCAAACAACAGTGCGGGGGTAGACAATCTAATTTCCGTAAATTCAGAAAATTCTCCAAAGTCAATAAGTTGATTTCTCGGCGTCTGATTAACAAGCGCTGAAGACAAACAGTTTAAACAAAACGGCGCCGGTGCAACGGGCGATCAAACGAAGGACGACGGCTCTTCAACTTTCCGTGAAGTTGATAATGAGTTGAACGTCGCATGAAACGTCTTCGCGCTCCAGGAAAACACAGCGACGGTCGTCACTGTCGGGAAAGGATTACGTCTCCATGAAACTTCTGTATTTTATTTCAGTGTCTTGCCGTGGAAGTTTCCGTTGGATAGAGCGAATATCACTCAGGATATTTCTCTGGAATGGAAATCCACGCTTTCCGTGCACTTATGACACCATAGGAACAGAAAAGGGAGGCGAACGCCGCAGAGAAGGAACTGGCTCCGAACGAAAGAATCCGCTTCAAACGGAAACGCAAAGCGAAATAATATTTATCGTTCAGTCGCCGGGTAATGTTACTTTTCCAAGCGTCGGTCACCGAAGGGAAACTTCTGTTTACTTCATAAAATGGTTCACATGTCACGAAAGAAATCCTCGAAAAAGTATCTTGTGTGTACTAGGGACCGAAAATAACAGTTATTTCAAAAATTTTTATGCAACAAGTCATTAACGAAAACTTGTATGTTATTTAAGTTAAGGATAGTGACCATAACGTGTAAAAACAATGTTAAAAAAGTAACACGCAATTAAAAAATATCGATTTTAAAAAGATTTGATTACAAATAATGATAATAAATGATCGTCAAGTTTTTTAGTTGTCGATAATCATTACTGATGAGAGAATTCTATTTCTTTTGCTTGAAATATCGTATTAATTTATTATTTTAATAATGAAAAAATATTTATATCGACATTTAATAATAGTTATTGGGGAGAGAAATTTTCTTTTAGTCGTTCATAATAGTTATCAATGAGAAAAATAAAATCTGGGTGCTGGAAACAGTTATTTATAGGAGTACTTGCATTTTTCTCAATCTTAATAGTATACTCTATTGTTTTGGATTCGGTTAGAACAGTTTATCAAATATGTACCAAAATAGTCCTTTTGTTGCTCTGAATAGAAACGTTAGTACTAATCGTAGCGGTGAAACATAAATTACGAAACCTGTCTGGTTGGCCAAATGCAACTGAAACAGTATTTTCGTCATCAATACATACCCAGAACAATTGAAATACAGTTTCTATTTGATTAGGTTTGGGATCAGGGGAAATAAACACCAGTAAGTACTTTACCTAACTCTACATATAGAGAGAGAGAACGACTATATTAACTGCTGGACAAAATTAGCGAAACACTTCTTTAAATGTTCATAATTATGAGAGTTTTTAACCGATTTCAGTGAAACTTCGTGAGGAGTAGTCTTCAAGTCTCTTCTGGGTGTATGCAAAGTTGCATTGGCGAAGGTTCATGTGAAGGGGTTAATTCACCCCCTAAAGGGGAAGGTGTAAAAAAACGCCTCTTTGAAACAGGCCAGGGATGACGGAAGGAGTTGAAAAATTCAAAAAAAACTTTGGGGCGACTCTCCTTGATGCCCTCTACAAAATACACCCCTTGAAATCCCTCTCGGACAAATCCACCCCCCACAACCTTCTACCCCCTCTAAAATCCATAATTTTTGAACGACGGCCTCGATTTTGGGCTCAATGCATTCTCTGGACTCCCTTGATCCAGAAAATGCTATCACTCATACCGTGCACCCCATAGGCATCTCTTGGGGGGGGGGGGGGGTGGAACAGCTCTCAAATGTTTAACCTCCTTCGTAGCGGAGCACTTCCACACATCGGAGAGCGATGAAATTCACCATGTTTGTTCTCGATACATTAAGGATGAATGCCGAAAAAGTCCCGTTTCGAAAACTGCTCCTGAAGCTGAAGGGAGAAGGGCAGAGGTAGGGGTGGTCCACCCCCAAGTGTAAGGGTTAGAAAGTTGTCACATTGCGTGGATTACATGTCCAACAGTCCAGGGTATCAGAGCGACACAGTTTTGATGTCTTTTTCCCGCGTGAATAGCATTAATATACGAAAATGTCGTTTTTTTTTGGAAAACCCACCGCCAACTTCAGGCCCTTCTGCAGGGTGAACGAGTAACCCCATGTCAACGCCGTTAGCGGATTCGGACGTGTGAGTGCTTTATTAACAGGTCCCCAAAAAATGAGATTTTCTTAATCACGCT
>NW_026534348.1:17406480-17432892 GCF_026225885.1 Hylaeus anthracinus
TGCTTTATTAACAGGTCCCCAAAAAATGAGATTTTCTTAATCACGCTTTCGTTGTCAAATCGGAGCAGATTTGGAAGAGTAGTAACTAGGCCGGACGGAGCGATAATAATTATCCACAGCAAGAAAAACCTTTTGTTTACATATATACAAATATTTTAGTCGAAAAGTAATTATTAGTATATGACTCTTACTATTCTGTTATTGGTTGTAACAGTTGAGCTATCTGTATAAAAAAAATTCAATTTTGGAGTTACCCGTGACAAATATCTATCTATCAATGAGGATGTCGTGTTGTATCATTGGAGAACGTAAATAATTATGAATATTTATTCACAATTATCGTGTTTGCTTGGTTGTTGAAATGTTTGAGTGAATTTGGAGCCAGTAATGAATCAATTTAGATTAATGGAACGAAATAGAGAAAATAACTACCTAGTAGAGTTTAATGTAATATTTATAACAAATGTGCGCGACAAGAATAAGAATGATGATAAGATAAAATAATAATAACCTTTCTATATATATATAAATAGTAACAAATATACAATCTTACTAGAATAAATAAGTTGAATAGAGATCAAAGAAATAATTAAAAACAATTTTTTTCATATAATCTGTAAATAATATCCCACAATTGAAATTTCAAAATGATACTTTACTCAATAGATACTTTAAACAGATACATGAAACCTACCAAAAATAGAATTTAAATAGAAAAAATTATCATATGTAGATCAAATAAAAACATAGCTAAAAAGAAGATTAAAATTATAGATGCAAGAAGGAATGACAATAAAAGACGATTTTTACAATCTTATCATGCAATGTAAGTAACACTTTCAATAAAACTGATCACAGTAGGTTAGATTTATGCAATCACAACCTGTACGATAAGTTATTCATTCTAACACAATTTTAATGCTATCGTCACATTAAAATTGCTTTATAAGAAATATATAAATTTGTCTTTCTATTTGATCGTTCAAATTAGAGCAGTTAAAAATGTAACATAACGATCCAATTATCGAAATAGTCAATGAACAGTGAAGAATTAATTGACTATAATCTGAAAACTTCAAATGATCTCAAAAATCGACATTCATTTGAGTCAGTGTTCCTAAAGTACTACAATTGATATCTAATTTCAAATAAATCCCAATAAATTAAATCTTCCAGTCAAATCAAGCATTTCATAGAAGACATGATTTGAAAAATAGCTTCTGAATCTTCATAGCTAAATAACAACAAAACAATAGAATTATATATAATAGAACGTATTGATCATATACATAAAATACAAAAGATAAATTTAGTCGATAAGTTATATACATCAAACCTAATAAAAGTGAAATAAGCGTACATAAATAAAATGGAGTGAGTAGCATGACATGAAAAGTTCAGAGATAAAAATTCTTGAAAACAAAAACAAGTCGTTCAAACAATGGTTATTTTCATGCAGCAAAAAACATACAAAAGCTGCACTTCCTGAATAAATTTCTTCGCGTCGACAACAGTTGGCCGTCATTTTTATTTAAGCAACGGATACTATCCGATGAAAAATTTCTACCCGAGTACCATTACAGCGAACTTTCCATCAAGATGGAAGGAAACTTTACCTACTGCAAGGGAAGTGGCACCGCAGAAAGTAAGTTGTATTATTTTTTTTTTTTTATAAACTTTTTCCGTTCAAATTCTCGTTGAAATTTATCACCCACGATGAAGCGTATTTTCTCCGATTCTATAAAGGTTTAATGAAACCTCACCGTTGTCAACAAACGACTGAAATATTATACAAACACAGCAGATTTCTTTACCTTTGCGGTGCGGCAAATTAAATTTTCATCCCGTCCAAAGCGTCGCGGTGATCTTTGCCATTAGCTAATTAAAATTCGATTTTTCACAGACCTGAAAATCTGAACTCGATAATCGTACAAGCAAAATAGAACGGATTATCATATTTCTCAATAATGTATGTAAATAGGTGAAATTACTTTTTAGAAATAAAACAAAAGTTATTTTGCATACTCCACAGTCTACGTATTTTGAATATCTGTGATAATACAGAACGATTAAATATTTCTACAACTGACATTATTAGCCTTTCGAAACAGGCAAAAATTCTAACTGGTAGTCATTCAAAACATCGTTACACGATGAAGTTTCCTCAGTTCAATATACACACAGTGTAAGAAGTATTCGTACAACAATCAATTTGAAATAAATGGTTCCCGTACGAATACTTATTACACTGACTGTAAATATAGAAAGATGTAACTTCTCTTGAATATATCCCATGTATCAAGCTTAGAAAATTTATACTTTAGTTATAGAATATTCGTATGTTAATTGTTGAAAATTCATATATTGATTTCAACAAATTCTTTTTATCTGTTAATTTAAAAAATTATATTGCTAAAGCAAAAAGTTAAGTCACTCCTTCTTTTCGAAGTCGGTTAAAAAATAAAAATACAATAATATTAATTTTAAATTTAAAAATCAATACTACAAACAAAATAAATGTCGCAACTAAATCAAAAATATTTTTCCAACCAAAACCATGGGAACTAATGAGATTCCTATTTACCATAAATAATAGCCTAAATAGCTCGTTTAAAATTGGAAAACGTCACGGAAAGAATCCTATAGAGGTATCGACTGTAAGAGGCAATTTGTCATCTGAAATCTGGTTACCGTTGCATTAGCGAGAGGCGCCCGAGACAGGTGGCTTTCACGTTTTATAACGTAAGCCCTTTGGTCAAAGGTAGAGCTACAGGTGGATGTTTTTATTTCAGCAAAACCACGTCAGATGTTAATCCGTACGTTAACCTCGACTACCCAACGGTTCTCGGGGATCAAAGCGTTTCACGTAACAACGAACCAGGAAATCTAAGAAGCTCGCTAATTAAGCAGGTTATATCCGTATAATTAGCCGTCTGAATGAATCGAATATTTTCAGGTCTAATAAAGAGGTTCCCGTGGAGTCGAGTATTCGGTCAAGAACTTCACGGTGGAATTCGAAGCACTTGAATAAAAGAAGGTCTGGGTTACTGGCGACGTCTTAAAAGATTAGTGCTTTGAAAAGTGTCTTCATTATGCATCTACCAGCAGTCGATAGCTCCTCGCTAGGACTCAATGTCCAATTTAACGGACTCTTTGTCCGACTTTCTCCCTTAGTTGCACGAATGATCGCATCCTTTCCTAAATCTCTCTACGTTCAACGAAAAAGAATAACTCCGTACGCAGGAGAATTGTTTCCATCGCACGCGTTCAACGATTTCGTTTTGTTGTACTTTCTCCGTCGAAATTACGCTAATAATATACAACGACTGGTACTTTCGAGACTCCTCTTTTTTTCTAGGGAAAATCGTTCTAAGTGGGTATTCATTTGCGATAAATTCGAGGAAGTGGTTTTGCATGCTCGACGCAAGAGAAACTTTTAACTTATCTCTTTTATAAGAGAATTAACTCTCTGCAGTATGAAGCTTGTTTTATTTTGAAAGAAAGAAATTATATGTTGGTTACTTATCGAATTAAACAATATATAACTTGAAAAAAGTTTCTTCAACCAAATTTTCAGGAAATATTTTTATTGAGTATCTAATCAAGTATATTGTGTAGTACAGGGTCCAGTAATTCATGAGATTGTATCAGATTGTTTCATAAGTGTTTGCCTATGTTCGTTTCAATTAATTTCATTAATAACTAATTAATAATTAATATTTAAATTAGTATATCTAAATTCCTAATAATCTTAGTTTTCAAAATTTATTTAATCAAACATTAAATACGTATGGCAAAAACGTTACGTATTTGTGAACCAATCTAATACTTCCTCATTAAGAATAACTAATTATGACAAATACCTACATTACGAAAACTCTTTAGTACTGTCTGTGGTCTGACTTACCTGAAACAAAAAGAAAAAAATCGAGTAAGTAATAAAGAATAACCATTCTGATTGCAGTAAAATTATTTATAATAAGAAACCTTTTTATTCATAGTGACAGGATCACCGTCTGAGAAAGACTGGTTTAGCTTTTAAATGAGAAAGATACACGACGCACAAAATATGTGATAAAGCTGCATCGTACATACCAAATGCAGACTTTTTATTTCTGTTTTAGATTTTTGGAAACATTTTTGAAAATTCTTATATATATGCTTTCCTAATACTTCCAGACTGTATGTGTTATATTGAGCACAGTATTATCGTAATAAATATCTAATATTTACTTTTCTCAAATATTTATTTTATTTTTCTACATCATCCAATTATCTACTCTGATCGTATTGAATATTCTCTATAATCTCTTCAACTATGAAACAGTTTTTCAACTTCTCGTTATACAGCACTAAAGAAGTCTGCGAAAGATGAATCCAAGAATTACAAAATAAATCATTATATTAGATATTTAAGAAATTCTTCTTAATTTTCTACTAACATGATTTCCTGTTCTTTTTTAACATTTTACGTTCCATATTTTTATTACGAAAAACTATTTTTCAATGTCTTGTGTCATTGCTGCAAAGAAGTTCGAAAAAGTCGCGTGAAAATTTTATTAATTCATAGTATATAAATTAAAAATAAAGACAAAGTCAAATTATAAGGTAAATTATTACCTTAAATATTATACAGGGTGAGTCACGAGAGACAGAACACCTGAATAACTTGGCTGCTATTGGTGATAAGAAAAAATGCATGGTGCTTGATTAACGTGAGTCCCCTTGCCATTCACACTTTGAGGTGCTTGATTAACCTAAGTAATCCACCTCCTTTCGAATCTGGTGTCGTGAATGAGAATGTCCATTCGAAAAAATCGAGTTGACCTTGGAATCCCTTCCAAAATTGACCTCAAGGTAAAGTTTAAATCACCTCATGAGTCCTTTTGATCTACCAAAACCGTAAATATTATCGCCTTTCTCTACTTTCTACGACCTTCAATAACCTTACGTAATGGGTCGTTGAACTTGTTGTAAGATCCTCTATCACGATAGGGAAGCAAAAACATACCGTTCCGTTTAAAAAAAAAGAGATGACCTCCATGACCTCCAAGAAATCATCTCCATGACGCCTCCACCTATCGAAAAACTATGTAGTAACATCGGATGATCAGCCCGCCGATACCCAATAATTTTACCCTGATGCATTTTTTCCTATTACCAATAGCAGTCAAGTTCTTCAGGTGTTCTGTTTCTCGTGACTCATCCTGTATATGCTAGATTCTTAATTTACTGTAGGATCGTGGATACCATAATCAGGTATAAAACTCCTTACGCCCTTTCATACAACGTATCGGATTCGTGTTTTTCATGTTCGACTCAATTTGTGTACCGCGAGTCTCACACTTATTATCTTAATATTATGTTAATTATCTAGTTAGATAGCATCAAAGAAATCTGAGAAAGTTGGCTGGACATTTTTTAATTCGCAGTGCACAAAGTGCAGAAAGGTTCTCAAAGACTACTGTAGCGTAAATAGCTTACGAACGCGTTTCACTTTTTTCAATGTTTAGTTGCTACGGCAACATAAATAGTAGAAGGAAAAATTCACGGAAGGCAACGCTTAATTATTACACGAAACTTCCGAATTAAAAACGACACGGTGCGCCGCAATCAAAGGCTACCAACGTACGTTTGCTGCCAACATACTTTTCAAACTGCTCCCTTCACCTGGCGAAAGAATTTATTTAAAGCGCGAGTTCTTGACTTTGCCCATCCGCGTCAGCGAGAATTGATAAGCTTTTTAATGCCTGAGAAAGTGCTTCGACGAAAAGAAAGAACGGCAGAACGGTCGTTAATTGAATTACAGGAAATTCATCTCTGGATATTATGTAAATTTTTCAATTCTTCCTCGAACCGGTTGAACACACCGGCGATTCCAATAATTTTAATCGCGATTATTCGTCAGAGCTCCCACAAGGCTCCACAGTGCGATTAAAAGTTTATTGGTAACCGACAGTGGGTTACGTTGAATTCCAATTGGAAGGAAGAATCATTTCCATCAATATCTCTGAATATACTCCCTAAATTAAATCAGTTGAAGAACCACTGAGTGGTTATTTTCTGATTAATTAAATTCGTGCATTAAAATGCATTTTTAAGGGAACTTTTAAAAAAGAAATGCTGAATAGAAATGTTTAAAACATTTACAGTAATAAGGCGATAGTTCGAGGAAATTAAGATGAAATTTTCAGGGAGTAAAATTGATTTTTTAATATACGATAATGATTTCTTCGTCGATTCTCGTTTTTGGGGTAAGTAAACGGTGGGCCTGGTATTAAGTATCTCCATTGAAATACCACAATTAAAATAAATACAAATATGTAATCCACATTGTGGTGGCTCCTGCCCTCACCACTGAAAAAATACCGCGCGCTTCTCCTAAATGTTCAGTCCGCCTAACTTTTCTATAGAAACCATTTTCGGCCGACATCCAAACATTTCGGTATATAAGGCACGGGCCTGCTAGAAAAATAATAATAAAAAAAGAATAGGTACTAGCATAAGGGGTAGTCAAAATCCAACACCCACTTCCTCCTTTTCCTCCCCCTTTGTTTCTTTTTTTTTTCTTTTTAATCACACTAATCTAGTTTTTTGTTACCCAATTTCTATATTATTTAAACTCAATAGTGTAAGTTCGCTTTTTACTTCATTTCAAACAACCACTCCTATCATTAAGTGCATCAATCATCATCGATTCAAAGAGTAGACTATGCGTACCTGAATGGCGTTTTAGTCTACATAATAGTTTGTAAGTCACATTGTTCCTTTTTTTTTATTACGTTTTATGGATCTTTTTGTTAACTGTTTTAACTGTTTCAACTGTTTGTATATAACTCAGAAGCTTTAATAAAAGTATGTTTAACAAACAAACGGACCTGCTATGTAGCTATCTTCCCTCTCTCGCTCTCTCTTTACAGAACCGCCACCACAAAGTTGATATGAAAGGTTGATATGAAGAATTCCGTAGTTACATATCATAGTACAAATAGAAAAGTTGTGGTTAAACACGTAATCACCTATTCTAAAAAATTAATTGTTCGATTTAATTTTTCAACAAAACCAAAAACATTGTCACAGGAATAATAACCAAAATATCATAGTTGAAATAGACACAAATAAATAATTTATATAATCAAATACAAGATACAAAGAATTTGTTTACATACATCTTATAGCGAAAAAATGGAAGATGCGATTAAACGTGTTATCATCTAACCTGGAAAATTAATTGTGGATTAAGTTTGCTGTAATCCTCAAATATTCACTCTTATGTAACAAAAGAAAACACCGCTTCAAGTACTATCATCAAAACATTACAACCGAAAAGTGTGTCACTGGGTCTTAAACGACCGAGTCACGGTCGTTCGCGTACCTTTTTGTCGGGGATCGTGGGAGCGTTAGTCGACCCTGAAATCCATCTTCCAGCCACGAAAAAATAAGGAAAAAGCGAGGGCAGATTTACCTTCCCTCGCTTCTTGCATTACCATAGCCGGCGCGTTCTCGGACTCAACGTGGGGAAATTTACTGCCGAATCGAACGCTCCCGTCGTTCTTTTTTTTCAGCGGGAACGGGAGTGCAAAGCCAGTTGGTCTGTCTACTTTGGTGGACTTATGGTTACGCAGAAATAGAGAGAACGGTGCCGTCGCCACACGAGTGCGACGATTTGTCTCCAGTCGAAATATCCTCGGAAAATGAAGCGGGCGACGATGTAAATTGTTCTCGTCAATTTTATTTTACGACGGAACGCGGTCCTAACCAGTCGCTGTGCGATTCAACGACGAAATTTACGACCACGAATTCACTTTTCTAAACAACAACGCCTGTCCTTGTTACGATAAATGTCCAAATTATCGATACTTATTTGACAATTGTCGCTATGAACGATAGGACATAAACTATCGATGATTCTTATTCTAGGAGACGGGTCGTTATCCCACTTCTTAGAATTGTTACCTTGAAGCGAGCTTTGGTGTTAGACTGAAGCTTTATTAAGAAGGTACTCCTATATTTTTACCAGTTCAGATCAAATGTTCATGATTTACAGTGGGTGTAGAATGTATTCGTACACCGATCAATTTCCTAAAAAACTTTTGTGTGAAATTGTAGTTTAATAATTTCTTTTTTTATCATCAATGATATTTTACATATTCTCGGAAGTCTCTAAGATAGATATAGTCCAAACAACATTTACTAGTTAATATAATGTGTTAAATTAACAAAAAAATGCGAAAAGTGGGTAAAAGTATAGAAGCAATAAATATTTGTACGATTCTTATGACGAACCATTTACAGTAGAGTTTGTAACGTAAACACATTAGTTTATTACTCCGTATGAATTAGAAAACATCAAATTTCCAGTAAAGTACTTTTAAAAATGGCTTTAATAGAAGAATGGAAAAAGATCCCATTTCAAATAAGTAATAATTTAGTTAATTTAATGGTTAGAAGAGTTACAATAATTATAAAATCAAAAGGAAATCCCACGAAGGAAGTATTATATACTTGTAAATTAATGTAAATTTCTTTTTTTTTTAATCAAGTTTTAAAAATTAAACAGTTGTGCAAATACTTATTGCTTCAATATTTCCACCGATTAATTGTTTTTTTCTAGTTAATTTCGCAACTTACATAAATAGCTATTCCTTTTGTTCTAATCTATCTATTCTAGAGATTTCCGAGAATATGAAGAATGTCATTGTTTATCAAAAATAAGTTAATAAATTACAATTTTACATAGTTTTTTTTGGAAATTGATCGGTGTACTTTCTACACTCACTGTATTTTTACGTATGTATTACGTGTACAAATTAATTGTATGTATTTACATTTACATAATTGTTTACAACTCTAGTTTAAATAAGATTATTTACTGGCTATTTTATTATGTTAGAGATTACATTTCGTTTTATATGTGCTCCCTTAGAATATGCGACTGAGAAAAATTTAGAAGTTGTATGTTTATCTTTATAAATAAAGAGTAAATATAACTTAGGAAGTCGCAGAATTAATTTCTACACCTAATGTATACAAGATTCTGTTTAATTTACGCCATCTGTTCACATACATGCGTTTATGTTTGCTTAACTAGCAACAACTGTAGAAGTTTTAATATTTTGAGAATTCTGTGGAATGTTTTGATTACGAACCGAGTACGACACGATAAATCATTACAATATCCAAACCAATTTTTCTTCGGTTAGCAGTTTATAGCGCTCCCAATTCATCTGTCGTATTTGGCATACGCGTAACAGTGCGATAGAACGATGCAATAAAGAACGATACGCTCCACCCCTCGTAAAAAAAGGAAGAGAAATGGAGAAAAAAGTAGAAGGGTTGGAAACATCATAACTCGATATCCGAATATTACGTATCAATCACCCCTCGATCTGCGAGAATGGAAAAAGGCGAACACAAATAGCGGTTCGCGTTTCGCGGATATGATAGGATTAAGGAGGGGTATTATATTCCATCGAGCTAAATCGTCAACCGAAAATCCACTGTCCATCGTTTCACTTTCTTCTCTCTGCCCTTCTGAATCGATTTTCTCGAAAATCGACCACTTTCGAAGTGATTTTTTCAATGGATTTTTGTACGTACAATTTTGTCGCAAATCCCGTTCAATTTTCATTTACTATTTACTGTTTAACTGTTTCACTCTTTTTTAGAAGTGATAAAGCCAAATACTTTCGTTGATACTTCTGTCTTATTTTTATTTAATATTTACAATACTAATAAATTATTGAATTTACTTGATTTATTTTGTTATTAATGATTAAAAAGTAGAAAGAATTATTTGAACAATTGTTGTATAATTTTAATCAATGTAGAATATAGTTTTAACAATGTACAAATAAAATATATTAGTACGTTGTATAAATAATATTAATTAAATTGATGGATAACGATGATTCCTAACACATATGTATTTATGTTCAAATATTATCAAAAATATGTTTAATAACTCTCGAAAAGAATTCAATTCTACGTAAAAGAGTTATCACTTTAAAATTAATTTGTGCGATTTGGTAATCGAGATCACAGCGTAGAAAAAATAACAAATACTCTAATCTAATCATTAGGAAGTTTAATTAATATTTAATTTAAGACAAAATTCAATATATGGTTTTGTTCTACTTCCTACCCCGAAGATAACGTTAAATAATGGTAACGATTATATCTAACAAATATTTCTACTACATCTAGATCGCTGACGCTTATTGTTTTAATATCATACATACAAGATGGCACTGAAAAGTGTGTACCATAATACAGTGAATTTTCGTGTGCATAAGTTTCCTTCGTTTATACGAGAATAACCTTCCATACTTTATTTACGTCTGGTATTTAATTCTTTTAAGATTTATTTATAAAAACCAAAGAACTACAGTGGGTGTAGAAACTATTCGTACACCGAACAATTTCCAAAAAAAAACTATGATAAATTGTAATTTATTAACTTAGTTTTTGTATACAATGACATTCTACATATTCTCGGAAATCTCTAGAAGAGATAGATTTAAAAAAAATAGCTATTTATGTAAGTTGCGAAATTAACAAGAAAAAAACTTATAATACTTTCTTCGTGGGATTTCCTTTTGATTTTATAAATATCGCAACTCTTCTAAACGTTAAATTAACTAAATTATTATTTATTCGAAGTGGGATCTTCTTCAATTCCTCTGTTAGAGCCATTTTTAAAAGTACTTTACTGGAAATTTGATGTTTTCTAATTCATACGGAGTAATAAATAAATGTGTTTACGTTACAAACTCTACTGTAAATGGTTCGTCATAAGAATCGTAAAAATAATTATTGCTTCTATACTTTTATCCACTTTTCGCATTTTTTTGTTAATTTCACACATTATATTAACTAGTAAATGTTGTTTGGACTATATCTATCTTAGAGACTTCCGAGAATATGTAAAATATCATTAATTATAAAAAAAGAAATTAAGAAACTACAATTTCATACAAAAGTTTGTTGGGAAATTGATCGGTGTACGAATACATTCTATACCCACTGTAAGTATAGGTCACTAGTCAAGTCACATGTGTGTATACTATAGATAACTGCGTGTCAAATATAACATTTCAATACATACATACAACAGTGAGCATGGGCGAAATATGATTTTATAGTACATATTTGTGAGGCCATGTACTCAGGCTTCGTTAGCGATCTAGGTACAGTATAGATGTCTGTGTCGCTTATCAAATCCCGCGCGAAAACTCGTACGGTCGCGTCGACTGTACACGCGCCTCCCTCCCCTCCACTTCCTACAACCAATGATCATGCCTCACTCTTTCCCACTCTCTCTATCTTCCGTTCATTCTCCATCTGTCATATACGTAGGTACGCGCAACAGAAAGTACACACGAGCACAGAGCGCATAGAAGGTAGCGGCAAGTTTTTTACGCGGTCGACCCGAGTGAATGACCGGTCAGAGACGCCTCTCACTCTCGTCTCAACCGGCCAGTCTCTCTGTCTCTCCGTTAGGCTCTCGCCAAACGGTGTGGGCCTAGAGCGAGGGACTAATGGAGAGGAACGAGAGAGAAACGGAGAAATACGGATAGATAGACGGAGAATCGAGATGCAGCCGCAACGCTGCAACTCGATGGGCCGCTCGAGATGCATTAGGCGACGTGCACACTAAGCCTAGGCCAAGGACGTGGTACCTGTGGCCTTTCAAGTGTTTGCTACCGTATTTTCAAGTTTTTCGTTAATTATAATTAGGTTTAGGGCTTCTTTCTCGACAGAGTATGAATTATAAGAAAGTTGTTGAAGATTTGCTAATAAATTATACAAAAATGGGTATGGAATATACAGGATGTTCAAAAAAAAGCATTCAATATTTATATGGTGTATAGGACACACTGTACCGAGTAAAAAAGCTTTAGTAAACATAGGTCCAAAGGTCCACCATTTCTGAGATATAAACATTTTTGTTTGCTAGCATCATGATTGGCTTACTTGCTTCCATCGCATGCGATGTTTTACCGAATCCACCATGCTTGTCAAATAATTCGACGGAAATGTGGGATTTGTCGAGAGAGTTAACAAGCGTCTACAGAAATGAGCGGTGGAAATGTGGAAAATCTTCTGTATATATCGAAAATCCAGTAGTAAGTCAATCGTGATCCTAGCAAACAAAAATGTTTATATCTCAGAAACGGTTGACCTTTGGACCTATGTTTACTAAAGCTTTTTTACTCGGTACAGTGTGCTCTATACACCATATAAATATTGAATGCTTTTTTTGAACACCCTGTATATTGCTATTCTATTTGATTTGACAAAATGGAAAAATTTGTAGATTTAATTTCAATTTTAATTTCAACAGGCGTAAATATGTCGCTCAAAATTCATTTTTTACATTCTCACTTGGATTTTTCCCCGGAGAATCTTGGCGATGTAAGTGACGAACACAACGAAAGGTTTCACCAAGATATCAAAACTATTGAGCAGCGCTATCAGGGATATTGGGGTGAAAGAATGTTGGGAGACTACATTTGGTTCCTCATCAGAGAAACGAACCCAACGAATAACAGAAGACACAGCAAAGGCCGAAATTCTTTCTAATGGAAATTAATTAAATAAATGTTTCCTTTATAAATAGGAAAAAAATACAAAAACAGAGTAAAATTGGGATTTTTGTACCTTTACTCAATTGTTCCTAACTCCGGTATTTATCCATAGATTTTTTTCAACAAGAGCTTGTTTTCTTCGTAAAAGTGCGATCTATACGTAAACAATCAGAAATTGGACATAATTTGACAATTTCTGTTTTTCTATGGCGATGGAAGAAATATTCGTGTTCTATTTGAGCCGAAAAAATCAAAGTTTCTCGTATATATTGGCTCGTAACACTTAAACTATTGAACTGATTGGAAAATAATGTTAAAAGTAATTGTTGGAAATTCGATTACCTCTAAAATTGCATCTTGCGCGACTCAATCGGACGTTTCTAACTCGAGATATGGCCTAAAATGTGAAGGTATGTCAGAAAAAAATCGGAAAAAAGATTCAAAAATTCGTAGAAAAAAAACCCATCCATAGCAAAAATTTTTCTTGCGATTGTCGAGTTTAGTAGACCAAAATACATAAGAAAAAAATTGTGGCATTGAATGAACATTTTTTTTTTTATTTTGTAAACTAGTGTTATGTGTGTTGATAAATGAAGTAGATGTAACTTAGCCAGTGGGTTTGATTGGTGACAGTGTAATGTAGAAGATTGTACTGTTGTTAATCAGACCTGCCTGTCAACTTCTCGTCCTCGAGCAGTACCTACTTGATTCGTAATATAATTGTGGTGCAAACGATGGCTGGAATGTGGATAATTATTATTATTTTATGTATATTGTATTATCATTGTGGGTGTTGCCTAGGTGTTGACGCATGCTGATCACGATGACATACGATGGCAACAATGACTATGACGATAATGACAAAAAGACTGTGACGATAATAATGACAATAAGAATAATGACGAGGTTGAGAATAACGACGATAACGAAAATAATAACGAGAATAATGACAATGACAATTAACGAGGAAAACTAACGTGGGAAGCGGGTGGTTTTTTAGTGAGTAGAAATCTCACACTACCGGGTGTTGGCATCGTCCACCGGCACCCGGTGCCTAGGAAGGTTTTTCCACCCCCCCCCCCCCCCCCCCAAAAAAAAGACAATGACAATGATTACGATAACTATCTACATAAAAATACGCGAATTCTACCATTTTGGCGCGAGGAACGCGATATTCCTCTCGGAATTATCCCTTTGCTGAATCGAGGAGCAGTTAAACAAGTATATACGATAAGCTTCCGTATAGGGCCCATATTTTTTACCGAGTCGGCTAAACTGTCGTGAGACAGAAAGTCGATAACATGCACCCAACCTAAAGCATCGCCTGATATACAAACATATTCGACGCTCAAATCTGAAACGGACCTGCCCATCGCGGCACAGTCGACCGTAGCCTACAAACTACACGTTACTCGTCCTGCGGGAAACCCATTGTTTTCGTGTTCCAATATTACGCGCAACATTCTCCATCTCGCTACCTTGTTGGTTTTTTTGTTTCACTCCATATTTTCTGCAGTTTTATTGTTGTTCGTTCGCGATTCGTTGCCAACGCTGTCGGATACGGTTGTCCTGGACGTTTTTGTTTGCTCGGACGATGACGACGATGCACGTCGGAGCATCTCGGATGTCGGTGCATTATTAAAATCTTTTAGGCTATGACACGTGTTCCGCATTCCGTTCTCGCTAATTGCGATGCAAGCACGAACTATGCCGTTAGGTACTTCTTCGCCGTGGTTGAGGGATTGTGTTTTTGTCTGTTATTATACGTGCTAGATTACGCTTCTGTTGATCCTGCGATGCGTCACGAGTATTATTGCAACTTGTATCAACACGGTACTTGATTTTCTGGACGAAGAATAGTTTCGAGAATAGAATTGGTATAACATGTTTTGTATAATATATAATAAACAGTCGAAATTGTTGTATTTATATGTAGTGACTTTCAAAATGAACGATGTGTATGTATACGATTATTTGGCCACGATATCGTTTGGTACATTTTGAAAATAATGAGCATTGTTCATTCCAGAGACCGTATAAGTCTGAATAAATTGTTACAAAAGGTTCGTTGCAATGTAATTGACTATACTTATTTCTCTTTCTATAATGAAAGTTTTAAAATAAAGTAAAGATTAAAACAGTTATTAAAGAAAATGAATATTAAAAGTTTCAACATTGAACAAAAATTGTAATGAAGTCGAAATGAAAATAAACGTATACAGTACAAGTTAAATCATAAAATGAAATAAAATCGAGAAGAGATTGACTCAATTTCACATGAAAAAAACTGCATTTAACAATTTCAACTTATTTTTTCATCAAGACCCATTCCCTTTGAGTTGTTTTGCCAATATTGCAAAATCCTGGCGGTGCAACACGCGAAAAATATCAAATATCATCAAATGCAAAAGAAATACCTCTCTTTCGCAACGTAAAAAATAATATAGAAAAAAAATACTTTCTAGTGCAGTATTTCATTCTGCAATAAAAAATTCGGTCATATATAGGAGATGGCACTACAAGCAAAAAACTGTCGATTCTATTAACAAAAATAAATCGAAAATGTGAAATAAAATGCCCCAAAATTCTTCGTGCAAATATTTATTTTCCAGATAATCGATTTTAAAAATCTATGAAGTACGCGCCGTAGTTAATGTGTCTGTCCATTACTTGGTAACTCTACTTGTGTTGGTGTTTCTGACTTGTTTTGGGCATCTTAACGCCTTCTCACTTTTAACAAGGTAAAATGTACAACATTTAATTGCTATCGATTTTTAGAAAAACAAATACAAGTAGAAATAACGAGTAATGTACGTAACAAACTCGAATCAAGTCATATTTAGTCTTTACATTATCCCAAACATTTTCAAAATCATTCCTCTCAAAAAGAAACTAAAAAATACGACAAAATTTTGTTCTTCACTTGTTATATATACTTTTATAGAGAATTATCGTCTATTGGCATGCAGAAAGTATACAAAGTATTGTTTAAATGCGACTCGAGTCGCATCAAATAACACTCTATATATTTTATCCGAAAGTGCTTTACATTTGCGCTGTATATTTGAAATATGACGACCATTTCCACTAAAAATGTCGTTACTGCAGCTCTTCGTTTCTCGGATGTCGGCACGGCTGCGACAACACAGTTATTAAATTACTTGAAAATGCAATATAGCACCTTTGGAATTGCTGGAATTTTTTTGAATAAGAGCTAATGAATTTTTCAAAATTGACTAAATCCACCCTCGGATGAATTTATTTCAAATTTTAAATATTCATGGATCTGTATGGTCGTCAATTCTTGTAAATAATTTTTCTCTAGTAGTAAGACGATAAGGATCGAGTCAACAGGGGGTGAGTTGAGCTTCATCGAAAATCAAAATAAATACGTTACTTTCGAATGGTCAAAGGTATGTTAATGAGACTTGTGTTAAAAAGTAGTACAGAATCACTGCTTTCAAAAGAGATATGTTTCGTATAAATCGCCTTATTTATTTTTGTTTTCGATTTTTCTGATAACGAAAGAGAATATTAACCGTTGTAGGTACAAATACACTAAATTGCAATTATTCTTGTTTAACGCTCTGTCTACAGGGTTTGCAATTATAATTTCATGAAAATGTATTTTATAATACGTACATAATCCATAATGAGAATTAACAGGGACATGATATTATGTACTACTACAAAATACACAATAGTCTTCAAACGAATGGCCAGCTCTGCTTTATTATGTTAGAAAAAGTTGATAATTTTCTGTAAAATTTTTACATGATCCACAATGGAAAATTATCATAGTTAATTTTATTCATTACTTCGAAGTTATTAGTACATATTTCTAATTAAAATGAGTTGTTCAAATGTATTATGAAAGATATTTGAGATATCTAATTGGTTTAAAATTGACATTATCGTTCATTTGACCCTCCTATACCTGAATTTTTCAGCTTATTACTTCTTATCTACTTTGTTACAACTTTAGAAAAAGAATAACTAACAGGAAGATAGAACTAGATGAAGTCTAATGATATATGGTCACTAAAATCACGTTGATAATAATAACGATACCCACTAAAATATGAATTTTGAATCAGCATGAAATGTTATATGTCTTCTCATTATCGATTGGGTATGCAATCTTCAGTACTAGTAAAAGCAAACTTAAAATTTCATAACTATTCTCAAAAAACGTAGACGCAAAATATAGGAATGTGTGAAATTTGAAGTTGATTTAAATGGAGGAAGCGAATTTTTAATAATTTTCTTGTCTGGACCGACAGAATTATTTAAAAAATAAATAATGTCGCTTTGAAAAGAAACAGTTCCATTATTGTTACCACGCGAAAAATAAGAATGGCTGCATTGTTATCCTCGAGTATCGCAGGACAGGGCGCATTTATATCCTTTAAAACTCAGACGGATCTGTTATTTATTCCATCCTTCTAGAAATTTTTCAATTTCCTTCGCCTCCATTCAACGCCGCCGCCATATGTATTCAACGTGCGCGTTTCCATAAGGAATCTATTGCTTGTTTTTCCCGCGCTCGTCTTCTTCCCCTATCCCTCACGGCCGGTTCAGGATTCAGTGCGCACCCTACCTAAAGGCTATTCCACACAGGAAAGCTTAAACGCTAAAGGGACCGGAGGATCCAACGGTATCAGGTACCTGCACTTTGTTACAACATCCTGAATTTGCTCGCATCCTGCGTCTTTTGAACGAATTCCCGCGCTGGGGCGCCGTTAAGCGTTGCTTGCATTTCGAAAACAGCATTCGAAGAGCGAAACTACCATAACACAACCCATACACGTAACGAATTTTTCGTGTAATCACTTTTACGGCTATCGTCGTTGCAACAGTTTGAACGATGACTGTAGAATGTTTCAGAATTGTTGGAAAATCTTTGTATTTATAGACAAACACTAAGAGATGAATAATAAATCCAAACAAGAACCAATTATTTATATTTGTTGAAGATGGACACAAAAATGAAAAGGTAACTGGTGAAATAAAAAAAACAATCTAGAGCTGTCTATTCTCGCACGTTCGCACAGACCATATATCTTTGACTAACTATACCACGTCTTTCTCGTTACCTATAATGTTTACGTACATTGTTGTCGGTTGGCTCCTTCACCGCTCACGCACATATCCATCCATTTATTCTCGCATTATAGAATGCCAATACATATATTTTCAACAAAATGTGTGGAATTATGCAACTTATCGTATGACACGGTCATGTTGTATCGTTACGTGTCCCAGAATTATCTATTTCAATGCTAAACTATTTATTCTATACTTATAACTAAACTACTTATTCTATAGATAAACAAGACATTTGTCTAGGGATTTGATCACAGGGTAATCCCAAAATCATTGCTACAAAAATTCATTCTTGCAATTGGTATTAGAATTTCGTTGGTCAACTCTGCTGTTTATCGGTTTCTGAATTCTAACGGACCAAGCCGACCGATTTGATCTATTTACTCTAAACTTCTTTCTAAAGTTATTCAATTATTAATCATATTTTCACTGCAATATTTAAGAACAATTATTATACTAGAGCATTTTATAGATAAATAATTATAGATAAAGCATTTTTTAGATAAATTGGTTTGGTCCTCCTCCTTCTAATTTCAAATTTGTAATTATATATTGTAGAATAAATATGTTCGGATCTAGTAGTTGTAGTGATAAGTAACGATGTTAAAACAATACTAATGGACATGGTTTTTTCTACTTTTTATTCCAGGATTATTTTCTCGCTATTTTAAATTTCTAAATTTTCAGTTCAAATTTAAAATCAGCGACCCCAAAAAACCTTGTATATCAAGTTTCATAAACATCGTTCGAAAGAAACTCATTAAATATTCCAGACAAATTATTTAAAGGTGATTGTTGTCAACTTCTTCTAGTAAATACTGTATTACGTACTGTGTTTACGATTTTTACTACATTACTACGTAATGCGTACATATTTCCAGGAATGTATTTTGGTCACTGATTAGTTAGTCACTCATTCACAAGTACCTATTAAATAGGAAACTTTGAAGTGTCGTAACTCGGCGTGGGATCCCCCGATTTAATTCTAAGGACGTATACTCCAAGCGAAGTATTCAAGTTCAAATTCAAATCTATGTACAACAATGTAGTACACCGTGAAACAATTCGTAATCCTGTACCAAAATCCGCACGAACTTTCTTGGTTACTTGATAAGACCGTGAAAGCTGGTTAAAATAGCATGTAATACACTGGCGTGTTGTAATGATAAGAACGCAAACGTTGCGACTCAACAGTAAATTCACGAAGTCAAAGCATGTAGCTATTCATGCTTTCTTTAACCACTCGAATTTACGTTTATAGCTTAGTATCGTGAAAAGCACTAATTAAATAGCTATCCGTTTGGTTCATCTAAATGCCGAGGTTTATACACTTTATGAGTTTATAACATGGAAGAGCAACTTGTAAGGATTATACGAAATTTTCACTCGCGTTACTGGTGAAAAGGAGCACAAAAGATTAGCTTCAGCTTATTAGAATGTGGAATCATAAGTAGGCTGTAGACATAACATAATGCATTTGTGGTGTATGAAAATATGAAAAATATATGTTAAACCTTAAATGTGACAATAATCTTACTTTGACAGATTTTATTCTGAATAAAGAGCGACATTAAACTGCGAATAAGAGAAGGACACGTACTAATGAGCCAATTGTATTTATTCATATAAAGACATTTGAAATTTACATTCTTTATTCAGAATATAATTTGCCAAGTTTTGTCTATAATACACCCATTTACATCAAATGAAAGATGACCGTTATTATATTAAGGGGTGAAATAGGTTTAGGACTACGTTTTTTTAGTGATTTGCATGAATTTTTTGAGCAAGAAAGGATTGTATATAATTTAATGAAACTTTGATTTCCTCGGAAAATATAGAAGACATCAACTGCCACACTTCGGAGGTCACCATCAAACGTAGCTGTTTTGCGTACATTCGAGAGACCACAGTTTTCAACTGAAATTAATAGGGGTTTAAATTTACTTTAAAGACACCTCTTTCTTCCATATGAACCTAAATTCTCTCCCAAAAAATTGAATATTGCATTTCTAAAGGTGTTTAAACGAAAGAGCATAATTTTTTGCCATTTTTGTATAACGTTTTTTTGCAATAAGAAGATACTTTAAACAATGGTATTACTCCGAATGTAGGTTCTTATTGGAGAAAGACATGTCTTTAAAGTAAATTTAAAACCTTATTGATTTCAAATGAAAACTGTGGTCTTGAGAATGTACGGAAAGCAATTACGTTTGATGGTGACCCCCGAAGTGTGGCAGTTGATGTCTTCTATATTTTCCGAGGAAATACTTTCAAAAAATTACAGTATTTATTGGAATATATGTATAAAATATTCTTGTAGTATCATTAAATTATATACATTCCTTTCTTGCTAAAAAAAATTCATGCAAATCACTAAAAAAAACGTAGTCCTAAACCTATTTCAGCCCTTAATTTATGAAGCATATTATTTATTGCATTTATTTTTCTCGTTTCAATTTCTGTAACTAATTAATAAATGCATAAAATCGACAGATTAATTATGAGGGGAAAAATGTGGACAACGTTATTATCGTTTTATTACTAACAAGAACAATGGACAGCTGGCAGTCTTCGAATTTTATTACGCTCAACATCAAGATAAAGTATCGAAAAATATTACATATTTACTATTTACTAATGACCGATATTCACAATCAAGGTGCAGAAACTATCCTTAAAATTGAAGAGATAAATGTTGTTAAACCTGCAGAAACTAAAAAAAATGAAAAGAATATTGATTATAAAAAGAGTTTGAGATTCAAAAACACAACCAGACTATCTCGATCAATATTAGGCATTTATGACAATGTTGTATGTAGAATCTTTGATAAATTTAAACGCATTATTATTATTATTCCTTTTTTTCCTCTTATAAGTATACAAATCAAGTTTGACATAGAAGTTGTGTGTTTTTTTTTGACTGTATCCACGAATACAGTGAAATTTAGTTAATTATTTATCAACGCTGCGTGTCAGTCATTAGAGTTTATGATCTTCTTTAGATGTAATGAAATTCCAAAATAATTTCAAAGTATAATAGCGCCAAAATGAAAGAAATGCTAGAGAAGAAGCATAATTGTAGAAAATATTATATATTAAAAGTATTATTCCGACTCTGTTGCTTTCATTTATTATACGATGATTTGTTACTTAGCCGGATAACTTGGAATTCTGTTCGTAAGCGTTTTTCTATCCCGTTTCGCCGTATTTACGGATGAATTTATAGCCAACGACCGTAACAGTCCCGGCCATAAAAACAACACACTAACCGTCCAACGGATTAATGAATTTGTGCAGTACGCGTCGAAATAAGAGAGCATGAGCTCGATGCCAGGATGGAAATGCTACTCGTAAGAGCAAAATTCCAGTAAATTGTTCTTTCAATATTGTACTATTTTTGTTTAAACTAATGATATTACTTATTCAAATACGAACTATTACATCTTAAGATAGAACCTGATATCATATTTATGTAAGTACGTAGGGATAACAGTGACGCTTTGTAAAATGTACATGTTATCATGAAGAATATATATAAAATAAATGTGCAAAGTTAGAATAAGTTATCGTCAATAGCATTCAAGAAAAAAAGATTATGGAAACGGCTTTTTAATGCTTTGAAGCAAATGGCTTGTTTAAATTCTTTTATATAAAAGCAACTGATCGACTTTTTAATTTTAACAGTTTCATTCCATTTTTAAGAGAACATTACTATTCATATTATATTCTTAAATGGTCAGAAAGCCAAAGTGAACATTTTGTTTGTTGATATTTGGTAATATTTTAATAGACTTCAAAATTAAAATTTTATATAAAAATTAAGATTTCTCGTTTCGACGAGAAAACCAAGACAGTTTTTAATGTCAAAATAAAATATGGTATCATATAATAGATATGTGGATAGATAAGGTATATATTGTGTATGTCCAAACTAGTTATCGATAAAGACTATACAGAAGATTTTCCTCGAGGTTGGAAAAATAAGATTTTTTAAATTTGACGACAAATAAAACATTTTTTTTGTAACTATAATAAAATTACACTATACCATACGGTACAAAAAGCATATAAAGGTTATATTTCAATGAAACCTTTTCAAATGGAATATGCTTTCGATGACGAACCTAGAGAACAGACCTTTGAATTTAAATCTCAATATCAACCTTTTATCTACATTTATGTACTTCTTTTATGTATTTCCAAACTAAGGTAACTGTACAATCAAATTTCCACAGTGAACACATTGAATAAATGAATCAAATAATTGCATCTTTTTCTTGAACAATTTTTATATAATTTTTGTTTGTTTTCCCACTCAGTTCGAAATATCTTTTACAATTCATCTACATTTTTTCTGTCTTCGAGCTCTGTCCACATAATCTCAGATATGTTTAATAAAATTTAAGTCGGGACCTTCAGCTTGCCAACTCATAACTTTTAACGTTTTATCCCTTGAAGCTTTTGAATAATTGTTTACAATTCTATTATATGTCCATATAGTATACTATCTAGTACATGTAAAACACAATTCATTGTATTTATTTAACATAGATTTATTGAAGAGTAATACAAGCTTTATATGGTGACTTCAGAGTTTTGCACAGTACTGTATCCATAGTGGGTGTAAAAAGTATTCGTACACCGATCAATTTCCAAAAAAACTGTGTTAATTTGTAATTTATTAACTTATTTTTGATAAACAATGGCATTCTACATATTCTCGGAAATCTCTAGAATAGATAAAATACAAAAAAGAATAGCTATTTATGTAAGTTGCGAAATTAACACGAAAAAAACAATTAATCGATGGAAATATTGAAGCAATAAGTATTTGCACAACTGTTTAATTTTTAAAACTTGATTAAAAACAAAGAAATTTACATTAATTTACAAGTATATAATACTTCCTTCGTGGGATTTCCGTTTGATTTTATAATTATTGTAACTCTTCTAAGCATTCAATTAACTAAATTATTAGTTATTCGAAGTGGGATCTTCTTCAATTCCTCTGTTAGAGCCATTTTTAAAAGTACTTTACTGGAAATTTGATGTTTTCTAATTCATACGGAGTAATAAATCAATGTGTTTACGTTACAAACTCTACTGTAAATCGTTCGTCATAAGAATCGTAAAAATAATTATTGCTTCTATACTGTTACCCACTTTTCGCATTTTTTTTTGTTAATTTCACAAATTATATTGACTAGTAAATGTTACTTGGACTATATCTATCTTAGAGACTTCCGAGAATATGTAAAATATCATTGATTATAAAAAAAAAAGTTAAGAAACTACAATTTCGCACAAAAGTTTTTTGGGAAATTGATCGGTGTACGAATACATTCTACACCCACTGTATCTATCTATCTATTTATCTATTGTATTAGCTAAAAGCTATTTTACCCAAGCATCGTTCACATCGAATTTTGCGTACGTTATCGAATCATTGGTTGCGTAAACGAATTTTCTTCGTATTTCCATTCACGGTGTCGGCTGATCTGACGTCGAGATGCAACCGCGCACCGACGAAAAAATTACGGTTTCCTCGAGTGATAAACGTCTTTTCTAATGTACCGTGTTCTACCGCTGAGAACAGTTGTAGCTTTCGCACGGACGGGACACTCCCGACTGGTAACTCACGGCGCAATCGTTGGCCGACAAAAACAGCCATTGTCTCGCATAATCAGCACGTAATGCAGCGCGATGCACCGCGGAGCGTTGCACTTGTTGGCGCACCGGAGATAAGGCGGCTCCGGAAACTGATCGCTCGTGCAAGAAGGACGCTCGAGAGCTCGCTACTTTTCTCGCTCCAGATATTAACCTCAGAAATGTACACTGGGCGAGTTACAACGTGTCCATTGGTGTCCGAACTGTTTCATCCATTGGACAACGTCAGAACCAGGCAAATTTTATTTCGAATAACGGATAAAGAATGATGGGTAAATATGCGACAAGTAAATGTAATCTTTTTTTTCCTCAACAATCTTTTTTATAATGTTTTTCATCTCTGTTGAAGTAAACGTTCAGTAGGTTAAATTTACCGCGCTTATTGTCACCATACTGTACTATACTACATGTTACTTCTTGTACAAAAAGGAGAAGAGTGTATATGGCGTGTTAAATATTAAACGGTTATTCTGTGTCAATTAGTTATAAAAACCAAGCATCTGTCCTATCCCGAATTCCATTTCAACAATCTCAGAGTGTGTGCTAATTCTGTGTACGGTTGTCTCAAAAGTTTCTTTCGCGATTCACATCCGTCTGTTTTATTTGGCAGTGTTTACAGAAATAACCGATCTCATCCCTTAGAAGTTGATGTTATCCTCTTATTAAAAATCTTTTCTGGAACACCACATTGTTCTTTTACATTAAGTTTCTATATTGTTTCTAAGAACTGGAATAAAACATTGAAAATGGTTTAATTTATAAGTGGTGAACTTTTTATATCATTTAGTATCATATCCGTGATCCTTACTTTACTCTATTCCTGTATCCTTACTTTTCCGTAATAAATACGTTGAACGTTTGAATACAATAATTAAATCTGTTTCTTTTCCAAACTCATTATTGCTTCCGCATATTTTTCTAGGTGTACTTAACACTAAACCTAACCACGTTTAGGTGGAAGGGTGGTTAAGAAGGATTAGTCTTAGAGACACCTTTTTCATTTAAATGAAAAAATATTTTACTTGGAACTAAATTGAGTAATGCATGAAACAATGTATATAATTCAGTTGGCGCTGCCTGTTACTGTCCACAATTAGGCATTTCTCAACAAATAAGTTTACATAAAGAAATGTCGATATTCATAGCAGAGTGTTATGCAATAAATAGAGCATTAGATGTAATAAGCTCGCACCGCGAAGCAAACTTGTACATTTTAACAGATTCTCAAAGCGTAATTAAAGCTCTGCAAACACCAGTATTTAATTTTGGATCCAACAAATATCTTACCGAAATTAAAATGAAATATGAAAATTTTGTAAAGAAATATAGTGATAAAAAATTCATTAAATTCATTTGGATTCCTGCCCATATCGGTATTGTAGGGAATGAAAGGGTAGATTCACTGGCGAAGGAAGTCACAAGTCAAGAACCCACACCGGATATCAAAATTCCATTCAAAGACTGTACAGCTAATTTTAAGTTTCAGGCAAAAATGTCAACAAATACATCGTGGACACAACAAGGATTTATTAAAGGTGTAAATTATTTTTGACACTATTATAAAAATATGTCCAAACCATAGTACATTGGTCACAAACTCTCTAGAGACTTCATAACATTCGTTAATAGAAGTCGCTCCAATCACTATAATTTAAACGCCTCTTTAGCTAGTGTTAAGTTTATCTCAAACGGCGAATGTGATTGCGGAGCAGAGTTTTAAGATTTGAACCATACTGTTTGGCAGTGCCCGGAATACAATGATCAGCGTGAAGTTTTGTTCCATATGCTCCTCAGTAACGAATATCGTCCTCCGTATTGTATCAGCACATTTTTGAGTGAACCGGATATTAAAGGGTTAACCATTATTTATAGTTTTCTCAAAGACTGTAATATAAGTATTTGATGTAACTAAATTGTATTTATCACAACTATTGTATGCTGTATAAGCCATTTATGGTTTAAAGCAATAAAATAAATTAACAATGTATATAATTCATATATACCATATAAAAACTGTGTACACAAATGTACACACTGTCATTTAATCGGTCGTGGTAGGTTTTGTGTTAAGACAACGAACTTGAAGGTGAACCTGCGTACTTCTTTAATCTATTTTCATATTCATATACCTACGCCATTAAATTTCCATAAGAAAGACGTTAAGTAAATGTATCAAATAATTGCATCTGCTATCTTTCCTCGTTGCAATTGTTGTGTGAACGCGATTACTAGGAAATGCCTGCGAATAACGAACCTGGAGAACATGGTTTTGAGATTAGATTTCAATAGCAGCTATGTAGCCGCGTTTGTGTACTTCCTTCATTTGTTTTCATATTCGTTTAACTGTATCTTTTATTTTTGTCTCTAATGTAGCTAATGTACACGCATAATTTTCGCGACAGCTTGCTGAAATTCCCTCCACGTATCCCGCGCGCGAAACTAATTCTGTTTCAGTAGTTGAGAAGGTCGGAGAATGTAGTTAACTGCATATATTTACCACGCAACTAACTTCGTTAAACTAGTGTGAGTGAAAGAACGAGTGGCTGGCGGAGATTATGTGTGCAACGTGTGTTCGACCATTGAGGAAGGTGCTCCAAGTTGTGTACTTGTCGAATGTGTAGGGTTCGTGATTGACCGCGTACGAATGTGTTTGCTCGCTGTACGATTGAATGTGTTATCTACATTGATAACAATTTCCTCTCATTGATGACCTTCCATGATGCGGAGACGGTCGTGTTATCGCTGGCTCGTGATTGTGAATGTTTAAGGGTGTGTCCAACTAAATGTTGCATGTAACATGTAGAAAATTTCCAATTTTTCTGACGCATTATATGAGCCGTTCATGGCACAAATCGATTAACTCCACCAGTTACATAAAAATTGTAACATTACTAACGGTTACTTTTCAGTTATTCTTTCTTATTAATTTTATATAACGTTAGATAAAAGCTACATCTGTATTTATGCATTCTACAATACTTATTCGAAATATTATAAAGCGAATTTAAAAAAAAACAGCGTACATTATTTCATCGCTTTTCTCAAC
>NW_026534348.1:17433292-17446986 GCF_026225885.1 Hylaeus anthracinus
ATTTATTTAATGTCGCATCAGCATTTATGCCATTAGCGACCACTGTGAATTACATTTTTTTTTTACATTCTATAAATTACATATGTGAGTCATAAATAATTTACATAGATAATTACTTATACTTAGATAACAATTTCTTACATCTAATAATGAAAAAAAAATAGTTAATAATTTAATTGTAATGTCCTGTCTATATGTAGCCTATATTTCGTCTGCTAATCTTGTCCTTTGTAAATATGATACGATTTTTACTATGCAACTCTTGTCGTTTAAACTGTTCTTCAGCGTGTTTGGTTGGCTTCCTGTTTCGCGTATATTACGGTGCAATGGACATTCTTCTATTATATATTTAACTGTGATTTCTGTATTGCAGTTTGTGCAGTATGGGGGGTTTTCTTTTGTAATTAGGTGGCTATATGTTAGTCTTGTGTGGCCTATTCTTAATCGAGTTATTAGAATTTGTTCTCTTCTTGGCAGAGAAATAGCAGGATTTCTTGAAAATATATTTTCGCTTGACTCGTGAAGATGAGTATGTTTAGTCATTAACCATTCTTGGTTCCATTTTTTTAAGATTCTTTTGGCTATATCAATCTGTGCATCTTCCTTTGGTATCCCAATATTACTGAGGTCTATATTTAGTGGTCTCTCAGTTTCTTCCAAACATGAATTTCCTGGTTTTTTGGTGATAAATAATCACACATTGACATGGTTATTTGTTTTCTTATGTAGTTCATATTGTAGTTTTTGGATCATTGAGTTCCTGTTGTAAGGGTTGCAGATTTCTTGAAGGATCTTTTCGTGACCTGTGCTAATTTGGTAGAACGTGATACTGTTTCTTTCATTGCTCTCTGTGCCGTCTAATGCTAGTAAAATAATATAAATTTTGAAAGACTTTTTTGAAAATTGTTTTGGGAACAGATATTCAATTTTCCTATTTCCTGTCGTTATTGTTCCTATGTAAGCATTGTTCTTTTTTTTAGCATTAGTATGGATTTGCATAATTATTGTTCTCAACTTTTGTCTTATGGAGTTAATCGATTTGTGCAATGAACGGCTCCTATATTATCTTAGAAACCTTGGAAATCGGGCTGATAGTAATGACTAGAATTTCTGTAATTTTAGGCATTTTTGTATTGTATTTAGCGACTTTATTCATTACAACGAGGAAGAAAAATATATAAATTCAATTGCCTACATTAAAAAGTAAATGATCAGGTCTAAACACATGTGATCGTCTTGAAATCCCACTCTATGATGCTTTCAACGATAAATAATTTTAAAGAACATCGTAACCTTCTAATATACGCTATACTAATTGTTAACATCGATTTACTTTTATGCAATGCTTTAAGAAAAAACAACATACGAAAAGCTTAAAGTGAAAATTATGGAATCATAAATTGAAATCAGTTAAAGGACTTCAGTAAAAGTGTTTGTCTCTTTCGTAAACTTACTAACATACTTTTTTATGTTTAACCTGCTCATCGCACTAGTATAAAAACACTATATTTTATTTACTATTTCTTAACAATGTCACGAATATCTAAAGCATGAACATTGATATTACAATAAGGTACTGGTTATTAAATGTTTCGGGCACACTATTAATTGTAAATTTCAAACATTTAGGGTTTCATTTCTAATATTAAACCTTTACGTATTTGTGAGTTAAAGACAACAAATAAAATAAAATAAAATAAATATTTTTTCTTAGAAGTTAATATTAAAATATGTTTAAAAAAAATAATAATGAACTTTTATTCTAAGAAGACCCCCAACAATTTTTATCCAGGATTCCTACCAGTAGGTGAAGCTTAAAAAAAACACTCGTTTGCACCATACACAGTAGTGCACACAGTCTCGTTAGAAAAGAAAACTGCAATTATACTTTTAAACTCGAGTACTTTCAACTTTTGCTTAGAAGAGAGCAATATTCCTGTTAGTACTTGAAATGATCCTACGCGAATCTGCATGTTAATCGAGAACACTGCGCAGGTTCAGTTTACGAATAAAACACCATCGCCGTGTACATTCGAATGTAAACTAGTTCGTCGAAGAGAAAAAATCGTTTCTGGGGCTACTCGATACTCGGTAGACCGGATATCCTGCGCGATCCATCTAGTTCATTTCTGCCAGGAACAACGCAACCCTTCGCGAGCAGAGACCTTCGCTTCGTAGAACGAACCGAAACGAACGCCAGCCGAGATTTATGTACTATCTACGGCCACTGCGAGCACGCAATTCTCGATCTATCGACAGGTAATCTTATCAGGGAACTCGAACAGTCATTGCGTGATACCGGGCCGAGCCTTGATAGACGTCCTCTGCTGATTTCACGCGTAGTATCAATCTTCTTCCGGGTCAGAGAAAGATCCATTGATAGACGATAGGGTGGAGCGAAAATTTTTAAAAGCTGGATCATTTTTCGCAAATTTGAATCTATCTAGTGATCGTCTTCAATCCCCCAACAGTCTTGTTACCTTTGTATATTAAATTTAAATTGAATGTGGATATTTTTGGTTTCAATATAATTTTTTATATGATTAGTTACTAGACTTAAAAAATGGCAAGATTAATTATAGATAATTTATAAATATTAACATGTACTTAGTTTTTCATTTTAATCCTTCTAACTTTCTATTTTATTCTAAGTTATTTTTAAAGCGCCACTGAAACCTTAGAAGTAATACAATACAATGATATATGTAAACAACGAAATAGAAAGATTACATATCCATTTTTACGAAATTATTTGGTATGTTGAACAGAATGATTGAAATTCTTGAACTAGTTTCTTTGAATTAAACCAAACCTTGCATGTGAACCAAAAGAATTCAAAATTACATGCACTCATAAATGGCACGAGACATCAATCGAATCTTTGAAAGATGTGTATCACAGGAAATAAGTCCAGAATTTTGTTTTTAATCAATATAAGTTATTCAAACCTCCACGGGCAAATGATCTATATTATCATAATTGTATATTCAAGTTTGTTACTTGAATATAAATGAAATGAAAACATACCATTTTTACACACCCGTCTTAAAATTTTGTAACTGAATCCATTTCTTCTTAGAAATGTTCGATATTTCGCGAATTGAATAAATTTTTTATGAGCTCGACGCTAATGTGTTAACAACAAAACATTAAGTTAATATATTTCAAATGTCATATTTCGTAAATGTTTAAACCTGATTGAATGCTCGAAACATTTTGTAAGTAGGACTATATTGCAATATTAATTTTTGTTTTTGTAAAATTCTAAAGAAGTAGGAAATAAAACTCATATTTATCTTATTGAAATAATTCAATGTTTCTTTTAATAGTGTAGAATTTGATTAAAATTTATTTTGATAGAAAAAGGGGGCCTAAAATGATTTTTAGCCTAAAGACCCAAGAAATTTAGCTATGTCACTACTGGCACTTGGAAATCCAGTTAGTCTCTAATAGAGGCGGGATCTATCTCGGTTCGTATACTCGGTGTCCTTAAACGGGTGGACGCTTAGGAATGGATTGGCGGATACAGTTATTGTTAAATATGGCACGGTGAAAACCATTTGTTGCGAGACTACACTTGCTATGCAGGGTGTGTCGCTAAACTCGACGACCCTGAATTATAATTAAATTATTCAAATAACGACTATATAGTATCGAAATCGAATATATACAATTATAGTATAAGAACGTTTAGCTATTTTGCGTTTTTTTTTTAGAGAGAAATGCTGATGTTACTGTCTACACTTTTACATGAAATGTCCAATGTTTAGTTTTAGATAAAAATAGAAGTAAATATATATTATAATAATCAGGGTTTTTTTAAATAAATAAAATGTAGTCATTTTCAATCTTTTACGTGAAATATAAATATATTGTTATGTATCTAAATACATAATTTTCGAATGTTTTAAGAACATTCAAAACAATTTTCAGAAGTAGATAAAAAACTGGTCTATACAAGAAAATAAAAGTTGAAAATTCGAATTAAATTACAATATAAATAATTACAGTAAACAAATCGAATAAATTCTAGACAAATTCTAAAACATGGTTTCGAGTCTAAAAGTTAATTAAAACAGTTGGAAATTATTCATTATAATTGGAATAAAAACACAATTAAAATGTAGACTTTGTTTTAGAGTTGAAAGACTACCGATGTTGGTAGCTGTAAATTATCTTGACAGGTCGTAAATTGAATTACATCTTATTATCATTACAAAATAATACCGATAGAATTTTTGTAAGTAAATAATACGTATAGTATTCCTTCAACTGGTTTCCAAACGTGTCATTATTTAAGCCCTTAATATATTCACATTTTAATTAAAAAATCAAGGTAACAGATACCTACATATTATATCAACGCGTTCTCATTTCTTGGAGGGAATTTTTCACTGTAAGATATTTTCAAGCAGTAAGCAATGTATAATTAATTAAGGTCGCCTAGTTTGGTAACTTGTTCCATTCAGATTAAATTTTTTATGTGTAACGTGATTGATTCATGTATCAATTTCAGCCAGTAAATTAACGAATAAACTTGTCTAAGAAATTGTTTCAAAGGTGACAGGTAAACGAAAATTATTCATACATTAATTATAGCAGTGTACACTTGTTCAGTGAAAAAATGAAGATTGACTACCTTATACGTGATTTTCAACTTTCTACTTAATTTAGTTGACGGATATTTGCGGATTCAGCCGATACGACGCAACCTGTTATGTAAATTGCTGTAAATCATAAACTAATTATGCTGTAGAAACGTGATTTTCACCTATCAATTTGACGAGAGAAATTTGAGAACTCCTTTGCTAGTGAAGATCGCTGTTACAGCTCTACATTAATATATAATTAATCGTGTCATTGATAGCTATGACTGCAGCTATTAAAGATATATTTATAATTCAATACGTGAGAAGACTAAATTCCTAGAAAGATACTATTTTAGGAAATAGCAATCATAGAAAGAATAGTTAGAGTGTAGCATTGGTACATATAAATTGTGCTAGAAAAGATATGTTGAGGCGTCATTGTTTCATTTATAAGTATCAATATTAGACTATTAAATGAACATTATAGTTTACTATAAAAATTATGATTACAATAAACATTGCGGCGGTTACTCGGTGGGAGTGGCTATACACATACTATATCCTTGTATTTACAGAGAGGAGCCAAAGTAACTTGTCAACCAAATTAATTCTCTATTACAATAATAATTGTCTCCCAAAAATTACGGTAAAAGCATTGCTAATACCTTAGTGACTTTAGGAAGAACTTTGAAATACATAGGCCAAGCTGATCGGCTTGGTAGTTTAGTGTTAACAAAATAATCAAAGTTCTAAAGCTCCTTTTGGAAAATTCTTTATATCTCATCCGACGTTTTGTTCTGGTTCCGGAACGTCCTATACAAATTGCAAGCATTTTTCGACGAGCCTAATTTGCACAACTCATTAGCGAACGTCGTGCTCGAAGCTCGTAGAGGGAAACGTCAGGCTATCGATAAGGCTGACGTGTATTAGCGGTTAGGAAGCTTGTCGTAGACTGTGAAATTTTAACTCGGTCTCAACTTTCCCTCCTATCACGACTGGAGGGGAAGTATTAAGAAGTTGGATGAATCATGAATAAATTCACCCGATAAACGGTCGCCTTTGTACGGGCCAAGTTTCTTTACATCGACCGGACCTTTACGACGGATGATAAAACTTGTCTCTCGAGAACGCTTGAATTATTAGCGCGCGCAAATAGAACGTGGTGTCGTTGATATTCGCCACGAGTTACCGAGCCGTTAATTCTCCTGAGAGCAGCGATCATGTCAGGGTACAATCAATCTATCAGCTAGTTATCACGCGAAAATTTATCGTGAGATATTTCAAAAAGTGAAGAATGTAGATCATTTTCTCATCTTCTGTTTGTCTTAAGCGGCTCTTTTATTTTGCTGAATGGAACTTTTTCTTTTAATATTATTGTTGACTAAAGAATAACCTCCATACTGTACAAACTGTAATCAAAAGATCACAGTAAAACGTACAATGGGTGTAGAAAGTATTCGTACACCGATCAATTTCCAAAAAAAAACTATGTAAAATTGTTATTTATTAACTTATTTTTGATAAACAATGACATTCTACATATTCTCGGAAATCTCTAGAATAGATAGAGTACAAAAAAGAATAGCTATTTATGTAAGTTGCGAAATTAACAAGAAAAAAACAATTAATCGATGGAAATATTGAAGCAATAAGTATTTGCACATCTGTTTAAAAGTACTGTACAGGAAATTTGATGTTTTCTAATTCGCATGGAGCAATAAACTAATGTGTTTACGTTACAAACTCTACTGTAAATCGTTCGTCATAAGAATCGTAAAAATAATTATTGCTTCTATACTGTTACCCACTTTTCGCATTTTTTTTTGTTAATTTCACAAATTATATTAACTAGTAAATGTTGTTTGGACTATGTCTATCTTAGAGACTTCCGAGAATATGTAAAATACCATTGATTATAAAAAAAGGAAGTTAATAAACTACAATTTCATACAAAAGTTTTTTAGGAAATTGATCGGTGTACGAATACATTCTACACCCACTGTATGCTAGAAGAATGGTAGAAACCAACCACTCTGAAGACCAACTCAAACGACAAGAAGTTAATATAAAAAATTGCATCTTATTTACAAAGGACAGAAATCTCCAAAGAAATACATGTAAACAAGAATTAACAAGACACTACAACCTTCTAAAGTATATGTTTAATGCTAAATAGTATTTATAATTATTGTTAGATGTAAGAATTAGTTATTCTAACCATAAGTCATTCCGTATTTATTTTAATTATATTATGACTCACATATCTATATAAATGTTGAACATATAACTCACAGTGGTCGCTAATGGCTTACATTGCTTACAAGCTAATGCGACAATAAATAAATACATATATATGTATGTGTGTATTTATCCCTGTGTATACCACGGTCAATCGATGAAGGTAACCAACACAATTTCTGTTACAATGAAAAATATGTTTCACCTGCGGGCACCTTGAATGGAAATAAAGTTTCCCGCTGTAACCATTTTACAGTGAAACTTTCCAGCCCAATGTCGTAAATTAGAAACTGGAAAGATCCAAATAATCAAATGTCCGAGGATTCGAGGCCGTTCACGAGTATCACGATATTGAATCTCGTCTGTATTTACATATTAGGATAATCGTGTTATCGGATCATTCGGATAATACGATTACGAGTACCGCAAAAGTGTACGCGTTATTTCCGATCGTACGACGCAATCTGAAAAATTTCACTGCACAACGACCTGGATAACGAAAAATATGGAGATTCTCTGCTTGGTGAATAGAAAATAGCCAATAGTGTGCGACCTTTACGCCATCAAATTCAGGTTGGTTCTTCAGTTTTCCCAATGAGGTATATTGATTTGAAAATACAATGGATGTAGAAAGTATTTGTATACCGACCTACTTCAAACATAACTTCATGAAATCAAAGTATATTAATCCTTTCATGAGTACTGCCATACAAGCACGATCAGAGTTATGCTAACCAAATGGAATACAAAAGCATAGCAGCAAATATCTCTTGTGCTTTCAATTATAATTATTGTCATGTTTAGGATATTAAGCCTTAATTTCTTTCTGTCTGTTAATCATGGAAAGGAAATTGCATTAATTACAAATGCCTGTAAAATCTATGCGTGTGGTTATAGCAACCGCATATAAGCAGTATCATCTCTCATTACACATACCATTTATTCGGATAATCAAGCTATTACTGTATTTGTACGATTACTACATTTTCGAAAATTGCTTTTCATGCTAATCATGGCTTTGCACTATTGAAAAACTGTAAGGAATAATTTAAAAACGTGTTTATTTAATCATAAAAGTGTGGGTCGCATACGACCCGCGCGACTTGAACGGAAAGTCTTAAAAAATCGCTCCGTATCTCGTAATTGGATATTGTACACAGAACTTTACCTAAATATATTTGTTACATTCAATCGGATTTGATGTTTCTCACTCCGGAATACAACAAGTTTATCTTGTATACTCGTCAATAAAGTTTCTATGTACCTTGAAAGGGAACATCGGAAAGAATTGCTAGACTTACGAAAAGGCTGTCCACGTTCAAAGGGTTAAAGAGACGTTGACGCTGCTAATACGTGTCGTATTTGTTCCCCACGCAGCGCACGTATCCATCCAGGTATTTGCTCGAAGCACAGAGAGGATGAGAGAAAAGAGGGACGCGAAATAGCGTGGAACGAGTCGTCGAGATCGATCCTTCTCTTATCTCGGCCTCGTTGTCATCAGAAATAATGCCGGTTCGTCCAGGTTCGGGACACAACACTCGAGATACAAAACTTGCCGCTCGAGTCAGCTGCTGGATGTCAGAGAGAAGAAAAAGAGGAATGGGGCAACAAAGGCGGTCGCTGGTAGACTCAATTAGCCCCGAGGAAAACTTTCGTTGTAGGATTACGACGTCAACAGCAACCTTCTTGCCCAACCGACGCGACGTTCCGCGAGCCGAGCGAAATTGCAGGTCGTCGAAAAGGCACTCTTCGAGATAGCGAAGAAGCCAGCCGCGACTCCCTGCGCTGATCCTCCGAAGCGTTCGCCGTGTTCCAAGTCAGCGTGTTTCCTGTTTCCTTCCTCGTGGTTCCAGTACATCCTTTTCTCCGAGGCTCCGAGACTTATCGGCGTCTTTCCTCTGCTGCGAAAGTTCCCCTGGCGTCGTGTCGATATCGGCGCGAACCAATGCATGTCAGCACGATCCAGCGCCGAATTGTCAGTTCCTCTCGGGGTCCGTCCCCTGGGGTGGTCGATGGTGCTACTAGTGCAAAACTCCTTACAATTGCTGGACACTAGTGGTAACTGGTACTAATAATCGGTTATTAGGCGCCCGTTTGTCGTTCTACAAACCCATCACCTTCGGGTGGGGTCAGGTATGGCTCTCAGGCATAGGTACCGACATTTGGATAATCTTCTGGAGCACTCTGTCAGTTCCTCTTGTTGTGGTTCCAAAGAATTGGTTGGTCGTTCAACTATCCACAGGCAAGTCAGGATGGATACTCCGATATTGTTGTGTTAAAGTCCAGCAATAAGAAGAGCTCATAAGAAAATGTTTTTAACTCCTTGACATACAATTACGAGTAGAGTCGTTTATACATTTTATATGGCAGTGTAGACTTTGACGAGTCTGACTTGTCAAAAGCTGTTTTCAGAATTATAAATAAATTGAATGTATTATATTAAAGTGACGATGATGGTACAATAGGCTATTCTAGTGATGATAATGGGATTGACAAATTTCAAAATAAAATATACACTTTCTCAGCTTTCACATCACTGTTCACTGTAGCGAAATGAAATAGTATTTTTTGGGCGGATCAAGTGTCGTTTTATTTGTATGACAAGAAGAGGTTAAGATTGCTGAAGACTAAAGTTTAACGGAGGCTTCGGTAACCATTATCGATGAATTGTGTAACACAAAGGAGGCTTATGAAAATTATAATGCTCCAAACTCATTGCTTTGGATAAACGATAATATTGTTCAGTGATTCTGGGACCTAGCAGGCTATAGACTTTAACCTAATCACTGCCGTCATTACAAGTTTAAATTGATTACGATTGGTCACGAAATAAGTGTATAACTGTTTGAATTAGAAATTATGAAACAAGGTGAACGAAAATTTTATATTAGGTTGTCTAGAAAGTTCGTGCCAATTTCTAAGAAAAATTCAAAGGCATATAATAAATATACATGAATTTATTGAATTACATAGGTGCCATTTTGTTTCACAACTTTTTCACCTTTTAAAGGATGTATACATGTTATTTGTTTTCAACCATTTCGACATATTCAGACCTGTACCACCTACCAAAAATCGACATGGACTTTCCGGACAACAAAATACAATAATATTTATTTTCAAAGCAACAAATTTAATATCACTTTTTATTATCAAAATAATATCTCAGATTATATATGTGTATTAAATCCTAGTGGCCAGAGCAAAATGCTCTAAATCTCCCTGGTAGTGAATGAGTATAAAGCTTTAGAACTCTAGGGCGCTTTGCGCGGAATTAACAGTATATGTCTGCAGACATGATTAGATGCCTCGGGTAACATATACTGGTGGTGTGTTCAATTTCAACAGAGAAAACGTTCTTAACATTGGGGGAGATTAGAATTAAACGTGGCTTTCAGTAGTCGTCATTGATAATTTATGTAACGAAGAGTGAGGTAGTTATTGCAATCATGGCGTCCCTGGTTAGTTATCGCCGAGGGAAGAAGCAAGTGTTCAATGATTTTAAATCCTAAGAAGAAATAGTCTAGTGTTTCTTAACATTTTTGGACCAGACATCCATTTTGTCACCTCCGCTTTTTAATTTGCCCTTTTTAACTTTCAAGAACTTAAAATAGCCTGATAATGCCAAAAATATAGATTATAATAATGTAGGTTAGGCCTGGGTTAACATACAAATAATAAACTACGTGAAATTTTAAGTTTGCATGAAAATCTTGAGATGATATTTACAAATACTAATATTCGTAAACATTCATATGATGTTAACACAGGTGACTGTCACAACTGATTCTACACAATTGATGAATCATATGCAGATTTATTTTCTTTAACATCTTAATCTTAGAATTAATTTATTTAATTCTTTAGTGAAAAATCCTGTCACCCATATATGAATGACGTGGTCAACGTGTTAATAATATTTGATTCTAATTTCGAAAAATATAACTTTAAGTCATCTTGATTGCAAAGTAGACGATTTCAATGATTTCCCCACGCGAAATGAACATCGTCCCCAAAAGCAGATAAGTATTCGGATAATCGCCCACTTTAACACATTCGCGACCAGCAAGTATTTTACGGTTGTAATATCGAGTACTGACGAAAATAATAAAATTCGGAAGCTGAACATCGCAAATTTGTATCGTTAGGGCGAACATAAAAATTATAAAATATGTTTTAAAATATCAATGTTGAAAAATATGCAGTGTATAAAATAAAAAGGTTTTCATAATTTTTTTTATAACCAGGAATAGAATTTGAAGTGACGTGAATTCATGTCAACAGACGCGAATGTGTTAAGACGTCAATGAATCATATTGAGAAATAACTCGAACCTCTCGATCTCTGTGCGCAGAAATTACACTAATTACACTAGTTTACAAAATAAAAAAAAAAGAAATGTACATTCGATGCCACAATTTTTTTCTTATACATTTTGGCCTACTAAACTCGAAAATCGCAAGAAAAAATTTTTCTATGGATAGGTTTTTTTATATGAATTAGTGAATTTTTTTTCGAACTTTTTTCTGATATACCTTTACATTTTAGGCCATGTCTCGACTTAGAAACGTCCGATTGAGTCGCGCAAGACGCAATTTTAAAGGTAATCGAATTTCCAACAATTACTTTTCACATTATTTTCCAATCAGTTCAATAGTTTAAGTGTTACGAGCCAATATATACGAGAAACTTTGATTTTTTCGGCTCAAATAGAACACGAATATTTCTTCCATCGCCATAGAAAAATAGAAATTGTCAAATTATGTCCAATTTCTGATTGTCTACGTATAGATCGCATTTTTACAAAAAAAAAACAAGCTTTTGTTGAAGAAAATCTATGGATAAATACCGGAGTTAGGAACAATTGAGTAAAAGTACAAAAATTCCAATTTTACTCTGTTTTTGTATTTTTCTTCTATTTATATAGGAAACATTTATGAAACTGTCAAATTATGTTCAGTTTCTTATTGTTTACGTATAGATTGCACGAAGGAATGTCAGATACAATTGAAAAAAAATTCAAAAATTCATATAAAAAAACCCATCTATAGAAAAAATTTTTTTTGCAATTTTCGAGTTTAGTAAGTCAAAATACATAAGAAAAAAATTGTAACATTGAATGTACATTTTGGCTGTAAACTAGTGTTATCCGCGGGACGACGTCCTTTTTTCGAGAACCAGACGAAATTGACTTTTGTATCTTTTACTCCGCTTATTTACTTCCGTTTGTTATCGAACTCCGCAAGCTGGAATAGCCCAGCTTCGTTCAGGCGTATTTCTGGTGTCACGGTAAATGGATGATGCTGTTTATTTAATTCGGCCGAAACCTTAATCGGATTCCGCGCCACGTTGTCGCTTAAAGCGCCCCCAGAACGGTCGCTTTTGACGGAGAAACGGCGGGCGCAAAGCGATCCTTTAATATAAAAACCGTGACGGTCGAGGTGGAAGTCGAGTTTAATTGGTATTTGAGGCAAGTGCCTTTTAGTCGATTAACCGGGTGAACTTTCTTCGGTCAACTAATTTTTATTTGTCGAGGCCTTAGGAAACCAGTGCGCGGACACTTCGCCTCCTAGTTACCCTCTGATCCCGTTAGAGTTCCGCTGTTCTTTTCGCTCATTCCCGTATCGTACTTGGTTCGGTTACTTTCAAAGAACTTTCTTTCTTCAGACGCAACTAGGGGGATCGCGCTAGGTCGAGGGAATAAGACGACACGTAGCTACGCTGATTCGAGTTCGCGCAATTCCAAGTTACCAACCGGAATAGGTTGTCCGTAGAAATGGGCGAGACGGTTCTTTAAATTTCGGTTGTTTACATTGAAGCAGATGGAAGATTCGACGCTCGAATCCACGCGACGAAGAGAAAACAGAATTTGCAATTCATGCCAACTCTTTTCTTCTGATTCAATTCTACTTCGTCACGGCCTGTGCCTTCTCTTAATTTCTAAAGCACATGTTTGCAAACAAAACTATAGCAAACATAGGAATATGCAAACCACATAGCGTATTAGAGGCTGAGTTTTTTAAGAATAAGCCAGTCGTACGCCGTTACACACTATACGATAGTGAAGGGATAACCTAGATTCTAGAACTCATTGTTAGATGGGAGAACATCCGAGAACGCAGGTGTTCCAGGAGATAGTTTGTCGATAAGACAGAGCACGTTGTCAATAAAATAGAGCGCTTTGCTTTACCAGTTAAGTTCTTTGTTTGATCAAAAGAAGTTTCTGTTTTAACGACTAAGCTTCTTCTTTAACTAGTAGAGTAACTTACTTTATCGACAAAATAGTCTGTTCTACCAACAGAATACCCTCTCGAATAACATACAGGGTGTTAAAAAAAAAGCATTCAATATTTATATAATATATAGGGCACACTGTACCGAGTAAAAAAGCTTTAGTAAACATAGGTTCAAAGGTCAACCGTTTCTGAGATATAAACATTTTTGTTTGCTAGTATTACGATTGACTTACTACTGGGTTTTCGATATTTATAGAAGATTTTCCACGTGTCCACCGTTCATTTCTGTACACGAAATTGAAAAAATGAAATTGACGAAATTGTCGGCACATAAATGGGAACATTCTGAACGCAATTTATAAACACTGACATAAACATCGTATGCGATGGAAGCAAGTAAGTCGATCATGATACTAGCAAACAGAAATGTTTATATCTCAGAAACGGTTGACCTTTGGACCTATGTTTACTAAAGCTTTTTTACTCAGTACAGTGTGCCCTACACACCATATAAATATTGAATCCTTTTTTTTGGACACCCTGTATAAGATTCAAAATTCAAGTTATCCCTCTACTCACAGCAAGTTCTAACTCAACCTAAAAGCTGTAACTTAGTATTAATACGCAGTAC
>NW_026534348.1:17446996-17700716 GCF_026225885.1 Hylaeus anthracinus
GTTCTAACTCAACCTAAAAGCTGTAACTTAGTATTAATACGCAGTACTGGAAGCCAGAACTGTTTCTTTCACATAACCACTTGCTATGTCCTATGAGATCTCTTCATCGCTAAATGTATAAGCAGGTGCGCGTTATGATGCCAATTACGCGTGAACATTGTTAGAATCTCGAGATATTCTTAATCTTCCGAATTGCTTCCTTCAAGACAATTACCTCCCAAATTTCCGACAATAACGCTACACACTGACACACTCGAGTGTAACAGGGCATTGTGCACCCTATCTGCGTTTATGATATCAAAAGCACATGAGCACTTTCTCGTGTTCTCGTCTCATTCCACCATTCATATTACGTTCTATCATACGTTTATCGCGAAACCGGATTTTCTTATAAACGGATGTGGTTATAAACACACATCTAAAGAAATAGATTTCCCGAAACAATTACAAAATCATTTCCTGAATAGTTTAAGAAAGAGCAATCTAATTCGCGAGGGATTAAATAAATGCTATAGGTAGGTGATATTTTTAACGCGTGTGGTAAACCTTTACAAAATTTGAAGTTTTCAGAGCATTAGATGTTTTGCAGAACCATAAAATTGTTTGGCAAGGTAAATTATTTTGAATTGTGTGAAACGTCTTCGTCAAGCTAACAATTCCTATCGATCTGAATATCGTTAAACTTCAACGTGATTGTACATTAGCTCGATTTCGCAATCCGTAGTTATATAAGGTGTGCATAAATTAAACGTAAGTTCAATGGTTAATCCAATACATGAATAACAAAGAACAGAATAACAAGAGCGAAGTATATTTTTATCCTACCAGAATCTGTTTTCTACTCATCGACATTTTTATATGACTAATTTTATATAGGCATTTCACTAATCATTCGTGTACAATCTTCTTAACGATTTTCAAACACCTACGTAATGACCTATAGATTATTTTAGTCTATTCTTTTATAGGTAGTAGTACCCATTGAGTATCTTAAATTCTTAAGCAAATGATTGTGTAAGTTATCCATGGTCAGTTACAAAGAAAAACTGATAGATAGTTCAACAAATTTTTCTTCTTTGCACACACCAACGATAGTAACGGAAATCATTGACTGTAAGTAATTAATAATTTAAAACATAAAACTTGTGGCAACTTGAAGGACAGTACTGTATCTCGGAAACAAGGTCAAAAAAAAAAACATAAATTGATATGGCCTCCTTTCATATTTTTGTCCATTTATCCTCAAAGCTATGTTCACGTTCTATGAAACTCTCTGTGTAATGTAACCAGAGTGCATGGATATAAATAAACGCTTAATCCGTCATACGAGCACTTATCTACCATTAATTTGCAGCGATCCAATAACTTCTTCCTCGAACTCTCGCAAAGCAATCTTCAGACACTACAAATAATCGTTGAACCGTGGAAAATCCTTGCACACATTGCTCTTAATTGATTGTTTATGCAGACTGTGGGAATCGAGGAAGTATTTGATAGCGGAATGATTGAAAGACTTTCTCTTCACTCTACGCTCGCGAGACACTGTCTGAGTCGTTGCGTTACAGATTGTTAACAAATGACTTCTATGCAGGCGAAGTTGCATCAACGCGAATTAGCATTTTCTCCTTTTGTCAGGACGAAGAATTGCGTTTAGTTCGAAACGAAGGGGCGATCTAGAACACGACGTGGAATCATTTCGAACTTTACATAGTGACGTTAACTGTTCAACTAAGTCTTTGATATATGTGTTTTCTTGTGCTCGAGATAAATGCTTGAATCAAGGACTTGAAAAATGTAGATTTCTCGGTTACGAAGCAGTATAGGTCTGAGCATAATGTTCCCAACGTAAGGTACAGTGCACAATACATTCTTTGACATTTTATTACATGAGTTTTGTTTTATCTTTCTACAGTCAGGAACAAAAAGAAGAACGACATACTAATTTCTAAGTTTTTATTTAATGTATAACATAAACGAAATTTATTGTATACATATTATTTTATATTGCTCTTGTTCAGAAGTTCCAGATGCTTAAACTATGTAAGATGTCGATATTCGATACGATTTTATTTGAAAAAGTGAAAATGTTGAAGAAAATCAGTGGGACAAGATATACAGTTAGTTTCATAAATACTTGTACTCTCTATGTTTATCGAAGAAATTTGTTTAAATTACATGATAGGTATAATGCTTTCAAATGAATTTTTCATTATAACATTATTCATTATAACATTAGTTATAATGAAAGATAGAATGTACATAATAAATTTACTAGTGTTCCTTGATAATCGTATTTCGTAGGTTGATTTAGACATTAATAAGTTGTCGCATATTTTTGTCTCTGACTGAAACAAGAAATTATTTCTTCGTTGTTTGTATACCCTCGAATTAATTCATAGAGGATAAAAAGAAAAATGTGTGATACGTACTTTGTTTATGAGACAAAGAAGCTATGGAATAGACATAAATGAGAAAATAAAAATGAAAAACTATAGGAAATTTTATATGAAATGGGAATGCATAAATATAAGAGTCCTAAGTCTAAGGAAATTTCTTACTTTTTAATTTTTATTAAAAATAATAGGATAGTATTATTTTACTGAAAGATAAGCCTTAACAGGTATAACAGAATCTATTATATAAATAGAAAACATAAAATACTAAGGTAATTTATGTTAAATCAACTGATTTTTTATTTCGCTATGACAAAAAGTGTATGTTCGACTTCGATAAATGAAAAGAAGAACGATTGGTAACTTTACAATCGCAGAAAAGACTGTACTACCCAGAACCGAAAAAATCGATATTTTTCAAACGCTAATTCAATTGTTCAATGAAGAGTTTGCAGTGGAAACTATGAATAATTATCCGTTAGATGAAAATAGGAAAGGGAACGAACATTAGGCAAACACGATTGCACGGATAAATGTATAGGTGGATGGTTCGATCGATCAGCTTGTTGACATAGTAATAGAGTTTATCGTAATTGAAACGTGCGCAGGGGAGTGTCAATTACTATATATCACTGAACGGCCGCGGCAGATATTAATAATAATGTCCATCAACGTTTCTTTCCCGCAGCCACTACTAATAGGATTTACGCGAGCATGGACGGTCATTAATATTCTCAACTTCACTTGTAACCAGGTAAATGTTCTTTTTCTCATCTATTTTGGTTGGATATTATCATAACCGTGAAACGAAGTAGTTGATTTTCCGATCACATATTAGATGAGTCCCTAAATTCGTGCCATGGATTGCATTTATACTCTTGAGAATGTGTTTTATTGTCTTGAATTTCCAAATAATCTGCAGCTCTTTATGACTTTTACGTTTATTTTATGCCTGAGGGTAAACTAGTCTAAAAACAGTTGTCCTACAGTCAAACACAAATACACATTATCAATTGATTAAAATAGAAACATCAATACAGCATGTTCGCCGTGTGATGTTGCAGAAGTTTTAAAAATGGCTATAGTGCGATAACAACAGTTAAAAAGATATGCGATGTTATCGGAGAGGGACTCGTATCAGAATGTACAGTGTGAAATTGATTTGCTAAATTTGGTTCTGGAAATAAAAGACGTCAAGATGTACCTAATCCAAGCTGGTTATCGAAAGTCGATGGCAACGTACTGAAAGTCATGGAAGAACAAAATCCACGTCAAACAGCTAGAAAATTGTCAGATAACATGAAGATCTATCTACTGTTTGTCGTGATCCGGAAAAGCTGGGAAAAGTCTTGGTGAGAAACCTGCTAGAAAAGAGCAATGCAACGAGAATGCGCAAATTGAAGGAAACAATGGCAATAAAATAATGAAGATTCGTAAATCGAAATAATATGATCTCTCACTGCGATAGTCATTACTGCGTATGTATTACAAAGGTGAGATAAAATTATGTGAATTTCATTGGAAAAAACTAACACATCCAGCATACTCTCTCAACATTTCCCCACCAAATTACCACCTATTTCATTCATACAACAATTTAATTAGAGACCAAAAACGTTTACTAATATATACTTTATAAAAAGCAACATATTAATAAAACTGCTTTAGTGAAACAAAACTATAAAAATTTCAGAGATATAGTATAGTAACTTTTTTTCAAATACGTGCCAAGAGATCGTAGTAGGAGAAGGTGATTACAATTATTCATTTAAAGGTATGTTTTAAATATTAATTAGAATAACACAATAATAATTGGCACGAATATATGTGATGACTTAATAATACACTAATTAGATGAAATTGTGAGACGATGATCGCTTTAAACATTATTGGTAATTGTTTAATTCACCTGGAAATCAATTCTTGGAAGATGGAGTTGTTTCTGTAAATGTTAAAACCGCGCGGATCAAGTAACAAGCGACGAAAGCATCGAACCGTTGCGAGATCTTTTTGCAGAGTGTGATAATATCGAAGAATGATTTTGTTTCGTTAATAGAATGCCACTCAATTTCTCGATATTCGTTAGCGTTCACCCGTTATTCAACAGTAATAATTTGTACCGTTGAGTGAAAATGTTGAGCAACTGTTTCGAGATGCTGCTTCAAACTGTCGAGAAATCGAACTTCGAGTGCTGTGACGGATATGTGTACAGTGAGCGATAATGAATGTTTGCAACACGGTGAATTGGTTGAATTTATTTGCAATATGTGAAGTAATACGAGTGAGTAAGTAATGAATGATGTTTAAATACTTTTTGTTCGAATACAATTAAAGTTTACACACAAACGCGTTTATTTTCGATATTGGATTTTAGTATGTTAGGCCTCTTAAGTGATGAATAAAAATAATATGAACAAGTAGTATGAAAGAATTGTTTCTTACTACTTATGCTGACTTTTGTATGTATAAAGAACCAGTATAGATTCAAATTACTTTGATCGTAACTATAGACATGATCAAAAAGATTTTAGAAAGTAAATGTAAACAAAAAAACAATATAGCGAAGATACTTCGAACCTACATAAATCTAGCGTTAATTGTAATTTGGATTGTTTTATTATTAGTAACACTCGCGAGCACTAAATTATCATTTCTATAAATAAATGATGAAAAGATTCTTAACGTATTTAATATAAGTGCAAATTTTACAAGCAAAAATTAATTATTAAGTATCATATCATAATTAAGGAAAATTAATCCTATCATAAAATATATTATTTTTATTTCTCATTGAAGAGAACTAAAATTCTAGAAAGGAGGACCTAAAGCTTTAAAAATAAAAAATGCATATTCATGTTAGTAAAAGTTATTTTCATGTTACAATGTATTCCTAATATGAATCAATGAATATTATCAAACAGTATGATATTCAGAAAATGCATTCATTCATATGGTTTTTACTTTTAATTCTGCATAATATTTAAACTTTAATTATACATTTTTCCAAAATTGCCTAAGTTGACTAAAGTATTTCAAATACACTCTGTAATCTATGTTTAAAATCCATCATAAAATGAACTTTGTGTGGAAAAAAAATAACGGAGAAACCTAAGTGGATTTTATCAAAACCTTTGATAATCCATTAAATGGAAAATAATATTCCAGAAATTAATAGCCAAGCTTAACAAGTGTACTTGCAATGAGTAACTGAATTATTTTAATGCTAAAATAATGACGTACAAACATAGATCAGTAAATGTTTGCTTTCCAAGCTGCGGACACAAAGCGTTATACATTGATGACATAACTCAATTATTCGAATAATCTGTCAATTGTGTACATGTTAAATGATATTATTTAGACGTGGCAACAGAATGTAATGAATCCTTACTAAACATCGAATGATAATGACAATAATAATAATTATGACATTAGTGATTTAGTTTAAGCTTATTTCTCTATGTTATATTTCGCTTCAATAATTCCTCAAATGCGGGAAATTGAATTGATGTGACGCTGAATGAAAGCATTTGCAATCTTACATCGACACAATATTATAATATAAAAAATAAAAAAAACTAATCGAAATCGATTCTTGGAAAACTCTAAATTTGAATTTTTGATCTGACATTGTTGAGAACTCTCATCTCTAACTTTTGATTTCACGATCCTTTAATATTTCAAGAGTAAATAGTTAGTGGATTTTGAAGTCTCAGCAATTTTTAACGTGATGAAAATTTGAGTAGCGATGTAATATTAAAAAAGCAGGAAATGGAATATATCTTGAAGTAATGAGATTTACGTAACGTTATTGTGCATGTTTTATAGGTAGAATGAGGTAAAAAATCTTTTTACTCTTCTTACTCTGTACGAAGCTTGGTCACTCCAGGAAAAAATTGGAACATGCAATAGATTCAACCAGACTGTTTCTTTACTTTTCGTGTCGCTTGCAATTAAATAAAAATGACTTTACACTATTCATATTATATTTATTAATGACATCGTGTGACATCATAACCTTGAAGTGATCTTTCTTTCTCCCAAGAATACATGACCAGCTGCCAATAGATATCAAGGTTCATAATTGCCATACTTGCAACAGAGAAACAGAGGCTTCTGAGGAAAAGAGAACACACTATACTTAATCTTAAATGATTCTAAAACCTTTGATAAATATACTTTGTGCTGCTAAAGAAAAATGATAGTCAAGGATATAAAAATTGTAGAAATCTCTCATTTACAACATTTTCTTCACCAAGATTCCTTGTTCTACATACACATACGAAACATTTGGTCGTAAACGATGCGACAAGTTTTCTCCATTGACAATAGCTTTCACCATCCACTTCGACTTAAGAAATCCCTCTCTCCGATTGCGTAACACTTCAGAAGATATCTCCGCCATTCAACCTCCACTGTCACCCTAAGAATAATTGCTTTCAATTTATTACCAGCGCCCGTGACTACTGGGGTCCACAGATAGAAGCGTCAATTAATACGTGTCACCGTTCTATCAAGCAGGCCACGATGACGCGCACACGCTCGCGAAGCCAAGTGCATCGCATCGATGAAGGACTCCCGATGCAATTTCGCTTGTTCGCTCAACAGACCGCCATACTTTTACAACGATCGAAAATAGATGAATCACTAAACCGCCGATGTTGACCGTAAGGTTATTCTCGTAACGTTTAAATCTGGCTAACTCAAAGTCAGCTGAGGCAGTACCGCAGGCGTTTCTGCCCATATTAGTAGCTAAACTGTCGAATACAACGAGAGGAAGATTTCGCAGTCGATGAAAATGCGAAACGTTTGAAAGTTTGTATTTCACGATGTTTTACAACGTGTTAACACTTTATCTATCGAGCTATTTAGAAACAGTCTTTAATTTAAAAAGAATTTTCTACAGTAGTATATGCCAATCTAGGCTGACAATAATTCCTCGATACTGATACTGGGAACATTGAAAGCCAAGTCTGTTTCCAAACATTGAACATTGTCAGTAGACAACCATCGACACAGTAAATAAATTCAAGAAGCTAAATACTGAAATTAAAAAGCCTATACCGTGGGTGTAGACAATATTCGTACATCGATCAATTTCCAAAAAAAACTATGAGAAATTGTAATTTATTAACTTTTTTTTTTATAAACAATGATATTCTACATATTCTTGGTAATATCTAGAATAGATACAGTACGAAAAGATTGGGTATTTTGTATAAGTGAGAAATCAACAAGAAAAAACAATAAATCGATAAAAATACAGAAGCAATAAGTATTCGTACAAGTGTTAAATTTTAAAAATTTCATTTAAAGAAAACGAAATTTACAATAATTTATAAATAATTAATACTTCGTGGGATTTACTTTTGATTTTATAATTACTGCAACTCTTCTAGGTATTAAATTAACTATAATAAATGTCGATGTTATTCGGGGTGGGATCTTCTTTCATTCCTTTATTAGAGCATTTTTTAAGTCTTTTTTTACTGGAAATTTAATGTTTTCTAATTCCCACGAAGCAATAAACTGATGTGCTTATGTTACAACTTCTACTGTAAATTATTCGTCATAAGAACCGTGCGAATACTTATTGCTTCTATATTTCAACCAATTTTTCATATTTTCTTGTTAATTTCGAAAATTACATAAACGAGAATATGTAGAATATCATTGATTATAAAAAAAGGAGTTAATAAACTACAATTTTACACAGGTTTTTTGGGAAATTGATCGATGTACGAATACATTCTACACCCACTGTAAATAGGCTCTCGGTAAATAAAGTGTTAAGTTGAAAAATCCATGTACACTAATTTGGAAATTATAGGAAATATGGATGTACACAAGTGTAGATGTATGCTTGACGGTTCGCTTTTATTTTTCACAAATAGTTTATCAGGACGTCATGTAAAAAGGTATGGACACTTCTACATATGGAGCAGTGATGCTATTAAACTATTGACAAAATTCTGTATGCATAAGTATGTTTATGTACGTATTTATGTATGAATGTATATTGATCTGTTTGCTGTATATCTCAGGAATAATTTATCAGACAATTATGAAATTTGTTATGATGAATTATATGTGAGTATTGATCCTAGTAAGTGACAAAATTCTCTAGGTATGGATATGTATATGTATGTATGACGGCCTGTTCTTTTCTTTATGTCTCTAAAGTTATGTATCAGAAAATCATGAAACTGGATGTCCTGAGATCTAAGTACATATAGAGCGTTAGCACCATTAAATTCTTAAATAAATTCTGTATACCTAAATGTGTTTACGAATGTGTTTATGTACAGGATTAGGCAGCTAAACTGTTACAGAGGGATAATGCGTAAACTATCGTGGATATAAAAAAACCCCACAAGAAGGTTCGAGGGGGCCTATCTTATATGACTATTGATTCTTTTGGTACAGATGCTGAGGCTGTATCAGGCGTACCGCCGTTTTTTCAAATGGAATCTTGAGCTGTTGTCTACACATTATGAAAGCTGACGTTGAGACGAATCCATGGACCATTAATACATGGTCATTCAAGGTTATGCATTGATAGATTTCACCTTGAATGACCTTGTACTATAGATCGATGGATTCGTTTAAACGTCAGCTTTCCTTAATGTGTAAATAAAATCCATGGTTTCGTTGAAAAAAATGCCGATGATCTTGATACACCCTCAGCAAAAAAAAAGCAATAGTCATATAAAATAGCCCCCCTCGAACTTTCTAACTTTTTCCTATAAGATTTTTTTGTATCTACGATAGTTTAGGCATTATCGCTCCGTAACAATTTAGCTGTCCCACCCTGTCTAACTGTATGTAAAAAGCTATAAAATTTGAAATGTTAGTATCTGTATATCTCTTTGCGCCACAGGAATTCAGGTCATAAAATAGACCCATCTTGCACCGGAATTTTATTGCGTTTTAAATCAAACAAAATTGTTATATTTTTATTAATAAACGTATCACATAATGTAACAAAATACAAAAATTACCTACACTATATTCAAATCACATTTATAGTTTTAAGAATATTAAAACATAAACAATAAATAAAAATATGTTTTTTTGGATTACTCCCCAAGTTGCATGGTAGGACGAATAAAATCCCACCATACTTTTATCATTTGCAAACAAATTTAATCTTTAGTTTTTATTATAAAACACTTCACTTGCTTGTATAGAACTAATTTTTATATAAATTAACTTACCTCTACGATTTTTCACATAAAACCAGGAAAGAATTATTATCGCAATAAACCTTCCGCTTACAACAATTGTTGAACCGGTATTAGCATGTTGAAAGTTGCCAACATAAGTGCATACATTTGTAACATCGGATGAATATATTACCAACTGCTTTACGTAAATAAGACGAAATATAAACCTATACGCATGCAACTATTGCAAAATTTCGAGGTGGGATTAAAAATGTCCCACCGTGCATTACGGTCCATCAAAAAGGTGGGACACTTTTAATCTCACCGTGCCCCAAAAAGATAAAAGACATTGATGCCATTCAATTTTAATTAGACAGTAGATAAGTCCCTTGTCTACAAATTTTAAGATATAAGTTTTTACATCAGCAACGAGAAATTTCGATACTTCTTAAACTAATACCGAGGAAGTTCTGCAACAACGATGTCAGCTTTTTTCGGCATCGATATCGATGTACCAAACTCTAACTCCGTACTGAGGAAAGTGTCATAAAGTCGACGAGGGGACTTTTAGTATTCTATTCTAAGCGACAGTACTTTATGGCTTGGAGAAACCCGTCTCCGATCGATCTCCAGCCTCAGCGCTGCGTCACGTCTCTTGGCAGCCAAGATCTTCTTTCCCACTCCCCTTCCGCCTAACTTTATCTTCACTCACGCCTTCTATCGCGATCCTCGCCCTTTCCATCGATTTCACTCACGAGCCAGTTTCGTCGAGCACAGTTTCGCGACTCGTGTCGTTTCCGACAGGATCAATATCGAGTTTGTGATTTTGACTTCCTGCAGACCTGTCTGCCGATAGGACCAATTCCATGACGTATCCGTGAAGATTCTGCTGACGAGCGTCAACCTATTCGGAGTCAGCATACCTTTATCGTTTTGGAAACACCTGGGACAAATTCTCAACAAACTCGTCGTCGCGTATCAACAGAAATTGATTTTAAATGAACGAACAGTTTATTTCGTTAGGTTAAATTTAAAAATTCATAAACGACTGCGTATTATATTTGATGATCGCAAGATGCAATATTTCTGATAAAGTTAAAATTTAGGTCTTGAGACTATTCTAGCAAATGATATGTTGTAACTTGATTTGTTGAAAATTCTTGCAACTTTCATATATCCACCCTATTCTACTTCTATGTAACGTGTTTTTATGGGATGATACGAGATAATTCTCCGTTGCACCGTGCAAAACATTAAATATAGATTCTTGATAATTATATAGATATGAATAATGAACAGTTATGTAATGCATACGTGTTCTTGAAGTCTTGGTCCAAATGATGTACGTTTTCTTGTATTTATAGGTATTTTTTTCTTGAATTTAGAAAAGTACCTGCAGCTGTAGTTGGCATGATACAATATACCAAATTATTTATATATATTCTATATAGACTATATATTATATGTATATACTGTATCATTTTACATATAAAAGGACGTTAAAAGCAAAAGGGGAGAAATTAAATCGATTAATGAACGAATTAATTTGAAAATTCAGAACGTTAAGATACTTAAATGAAAATTTGATAATCTTGGATATGAAAAGATTATCACAATTGTAAAAAAAGGACTGTCAAGCGTAAATTTTGTATTAGATGAATAAATATACGACTAAATTAAAAATGTAGTAGGGAACATAATCCTTCTTAATCTAAACAGTTATTAGTCACATAAAATAATTTACAGTAAAACAAAATTTACTTTGATACATGTTTTTCTATCATAAATAACATTTCTTTCTGGTTACCTTCATTAAGCAAATCAATGCACGATATGCTTCTAATAGCAAAACAAGAATTTTGTAATCAAGTATCGAAAGTAGAGATCGAAATTTCAAGTATGTTTCCTAAAAAGAATTTGAAAATATCGACACGTCGATAAATATATTTAAAAAGTTAATTTTAAATATAGATACTTACTTTGTTTAACATATTTTTTGACCACTATTGCATGCGAATAAAAATAAACGTTTCGATACATTCTACAATTCGCATAAATATTATAACATCGTTTTAATTAAATGAGAAAAAAGCAAATCGATTCGTCGATATACCATTAGTAATACTAGCAATTACTATTTTTTAGTTTAGTTACTATTACTTAGTAATACTATAATCAAATGATACACTGATAAGGACAATGACAATTTCATATAACCAAACGTAACTAGAGATCGATTATTTGCATTCTAACGAAAAAGGTGTCGAAGAAGGAACAAAACAACTTCTTTAGAGATCAAATGATACACTGATAAGGACAATGACAATTTCATATAACCAAACGTAACTAGTGATCGATTATTTGCATTCTAACGAAAAAGGTGTCGAAGAAGAAACAAAACAACTAGTAATCAAAGACACCAGAGTTATGGGTATCATCAAGTACCGGATATTTGGCAAACACGCCTGGAAACGAATCGACGCCAAAATATCAATTTCAAACGCAAAGGCATGTTATCAAAACAGACATCGAGGCAATCGCTATCTATGCCAAACGAACGTGCCTGCAGTAGGTATTAAGAGGAACGAGTCTATTTCCTCGAACCCTTTCGATCGATCGAACGAGTGAAACGTGGAGAATGAGCAATAGAAACTCAGCCTGAAAGGGGAGTGAAATTTTCAACAGATCAATTGTCGAGCAATCGGGCACTTTCAGAGTTCAAGAATCGTGCTCGGTCGCAAAAGTCGATCGATAATCCCTCAGTGTTTGCGATGAGAGCCCGGATAGCGTGGATTATACGCAGAGCTCGAAAAAATACCTATTACCATGTAAATCCATTCAGGCTTTCATCCAGCCGGTTCTATCGATAAAACTAACACCTTCTTTTCCAAACTTTTTTGTGTCATTGGTGCCTTCGATCAGTCGCTGGCAAAACAAAACTTTTAAATCGACGCTTGTCGCACAACAGTACAAAATGAGAATTGTATCAGGTCATCCCGTATTTAATTACGACTATATTCTCTTTTCGAAGCGGGTGAAACGAAACAATTCGTTTGCATATGATGAGCTCGTTTAATTCGTTGCTTTTGTATCGCTGATAATGTGCTATTGCATATGTAATTTCATGTGTTTTAAAGCGTGATGAGAGGAAAAATCCATAACGCTAGTTAGAAAATTGTGAAGATAAGTACTACTTACATAGTTTCTGAGATAAGTACTTAGTTAAATTGGCTAGGTTCCGTTTATTTTTCAGTTATTTCCGTTTATCAGTCTATTCAAATAAATGTTCAATCTATAATGTTTCTTTGTTATCTTTTGATATTTTCAAAATCAGAATGTTTCGTGAAAGTTGTTGTTTTAATTAAATACAAGTTTAAAAAGAAACTTAAATATGTTAAATATAAGTTTACCCGTACATGTCATAAACGTGTAAATTGTAAGTTTATATACGATATAAATAGAATTAAATATATGTTTCTTCAAAACACAAACTTGTACCTAACGTTCCAGCCAATTTTTACCTACATATGACTCATCATATTTGCTCCAATTTATTCAAAAATAAGAACAACATTCACACAAATGCATCTCTGTTTGAAAGACTGTTCCGTATGTCATCCCTTTTCAAAGCATCAAATTAAACGCATTGCCACGATTTAAAGCTCGTACAATTTCATCAGCAACGTTAAAAATGACACATGGTAAAATAAATATTATTCCCAACAAACGTTAACCTCCCTGTATACGTTGTATCGTGACGACGACTATCGTATTTCTTCCATGGCATTAAAAACACTTGCTACGTTTCCCGAGATAAAATCGGAATTGTCTCGCGGTGGAATTTTCCCGATTTCAGATAACCGTGCGTGGCTTTAAAATACCACTGCCACTGCAGATTCGAAGCTTTCAGATAGGCTGGTACAAGATTTTCAGCGTTTACACTCACCTGATCGACGATCTCCGCTAGGTCGTGCAGACTTATGTTGTAAATGGCGTTCCTAGAAAAAAAAAAACAAAACGAGCACGTTAAGTCTTGCCTCGTAAATCCTTCTCGCAATCTTTCCGCATCCCGCCTTCCGAACAATCTGAACGGAAGGCCGGATAACCATTAGTAATTACGGTAAACGTGACAGGGCTTATGAAACAACGCTTCCCGTTAATGGAGAATAATAAAATAATGTTTGGAAAAAAAGTATAACCGACTTCGAAAAAATATTAAAATTGCACTAAAAAGTATGAAATAATATTTATTTAATTTATATTAAATGATATTTAATAATATATTAAATTTCTATTTCCTTTATATTAATTTATATTAAATAATCTTTTCCTAGTCGGCGCAAAATTAAACATTTTTAAGTTCTGCTTGAGTTAGTTCTTGGTGAAGGTGGCAATATTGAATACTGTTAATGTATACATGTATACTGTCTACGTGGAAATACTGTCTGAGAGAGTTTGATGTATTTGTTGTGCCGATGCGGGGGACAATATTGCATACAGATGATGTGTATACTATCTACACAAAACTACTGTCTGAGTAGGCTTGGGGTATTCTTTTTTGCGGGGCCTGGGGTGAAAATATTGGTTACTGCTAATGTATATTAGCGTAATTCTCTCTATGAAGATAATGTCTGAGTAGGTTGGGATAGTATTTGATGGAGGTGGCGATATTGAATAATGTTAATGTATATGATGTCTAAAGTAGATTGATCATAGCAATAATTTAAGGGCATAAGTTTTGTCCCACCGACAGAAAGTTAAACCAAATTTGGTAACTTTGAATGTAAGTAATTTTTCAATTTGCGCCGACTACGAAAAGGTTATTTAACATAATTTAATATAAAGGAAATATAAATTTAATATATTATTCATACTTATTGCAATATTATTGCCATTCATGCAAGCTGAGCATGCAGCCATACAGTTTAATAAACTCTTTAACTGAATAATTGTGGTTTCCTTCGTCTCCGACTTGTCCATCCTCACATTATTTTAACAATAAAATTATTTCTTTATTACAAGAATTGTAATAATTACATTATATAATAATTTTAGAGAATAATTCTAGAGAGAAGTACATGAAGTCATTTTTAAAGTACATGAGCCAAACTGATCGGCTTGGTAGTTTTAGTGTTGGAACATTCAAGAGCTCGAGACAATTTTGCAAATTCATGAAGAGAAACAGAGGTTGACACCTTTATATAAATTGAACGCTTGCTCGTGACAGGCAGTTCTTCGATTCATCTGAAAAGATTACCGTGAAAAGGACTGACATCAGAATGGATATTGATCCTAGTTCTCGTTGATACGTGTAGACTCCCCAAATGTGATCCCTCGACTCATGGCCTTCTGTGAACTTTGGCGCATGACGCGACTCCTAATGCGTCATGCACGCAGCACAGGCTCAATCCAATTTACAAAAGTGTAATCTTTCCCAGGCAACAGGGTCTCTTGTACTATTTCGATGAAGAAAGTTTTCCCTTTACTATTCCTTAAGTAATAGGAAAAGTGATGAATCATAGCAAATAAATCTGAAGAATATATCGTATGCCATAGGGTAAAATACCAGTTGTGTATGTCAGCTCACAAAAGAAAAGTTCAGCAATTGGTACACGCCGAAAATTTGAAATTTTGCAGAAACAAAGTTCATGAGAACCTAATAACAGAGCTCTTCTCCAATTTCATAGAAAAGCGGTTTTAAGGGTAGAAACCACCCTTCGAAGGAATTCTATATGTATCATTCGAATATAAATATCTCTTATTTGATGACCTCATTATAAGTTTTGGCGGAAAATTCTACACCTTGATTAGTTTTAGATCCATAGTTACATATTTCGTTGTAACTTGTGGATTTATTGTTTAATTCTAGAAATTTGTTCTGTGTCTAACATTATTTTCTCTCTTTAGCAATAAACGTATTATCCAGATAACTTGCCTTAAATGGTCTGTCCTGTATATTTTGTTTCGTTAATTTTGCAGTAATACCCAATCAGGTAATCCCTGATTCCCATTAGACATAGAAACAACACACGTTTCGAGATTGTCAAAGCTACCAATTTCCCTCGAGCGTCTGAGAACTATCATCTTAGGTCAAGCTTTCTCGCGAATTTTCAGGCAGTCTGACGTGGATTTGCTTCGATTAACCTTTGCTGTTCACCTTCTCTACGGATCTGTCCCTTTCTTAGCTTTCGAGATTGGTACCACTGGAAGAAAACTTGAGAAATTCCACTGTAAACCTGGAATTCATTAGCATTTTCCTCTTGGAATGTCAAAATAATTCCTGAGGCTAGAATTGCCAAGTAATTGTGTTCAGCCACGCGCGATAAAGTTAAACAAATGGCATTTGCGTCGGGAAAACAAGACTAACATTTCTACGTCATGAGTATATTGCGATATTTAACGACAATTCCACGTTATATTATAAATAATTTATTAAGGAATAATTTATAAAAATTAAAAGACGATCGAAATAGTTAGATCAAAGTTTTTGAGATTTGATGGATGTCAGCTGAAAAAGATACGTTTCTTAGTTTTGAATTTTCAATCAAGGACGTGTGAGTGCTACACGTTCGATAATAAATTCTACGCTAAATTGATTAAGTTCGGTATTAAGTTAGCTACACTCGATATATCGGCTTTAATACGTCGCACGTAGCATAACTTGGAAACTTCGTTTATGCGCACTCCGCTGCAATTACTTCATTTAATCCTGACAAAGCAGTACGTCGGTATTCTTCCGTGATCCAATCAACCGTGAAATAACCAACTCGTCTCACTAACTGTAATTCCTATAGTCGACTAAAAATAAAAAACTTCAAAAAAATTCTATAAATAGCCTTCTTAGGAAAACAGGAAATCGATGAACCATAGACACATGCTCTAGGGATAGTTAGAAATTATTGAATGAAACGGAACTCATTTTTTTCTCTAAATTATTATATTTTTTAGTAGAATATATATTATATTGGATAATGAATTGATTTCAAACAACTATTGAAGACGATTTAAACGGTGTATACAAACTTGGAAGTTTAAATTAATTACTGCAGAATAATAACTATACATCATACTCTGACAAGCTTAATAAACTTATTGCTTTTACTAAAGTTACCGGTTTATTTTGTATGTATGTAACAAGGAAATAATACATTTTTCATTTAAGAGCAAACTATGTAATAGTGACAGAAACATTTAGTGTTTTAGTTTATAAAACACTCTGTAGATCACACAAAACTATTTGTTCTGAATTTATTTATCCAATGGAAAGTGAACGTACAGTAACGTTGGTTATAATAGTAAACTTTAGTAGAAGTGACAATTTTAAAAAGTGAAATTTGATTTTGTTTGTTTGGCTTAGTAAATATCGAAGACAAAATGTCTATACGATGTGTATTCCTTGATAACAATACAAATTCGATTTATTGTTTAATGATTTTGCTATTTGTTTACCCTCCGCAAGATATACAAATTCATACTGAAACATAACTCTATAAAGGAATTTTATATACAAATATAATGTATAACTGAATATCGCATTATTCTAAATTCTTATAAAATACAAGTTTCTGTGCATGATTCCTTTTCATTGTAGAGATATTGTACGAGGATAAAGTTTTGTTTTGATTCATTTATGATAGACTCCGTGTTCTCCTTAATCACGAGAGCGATAATCAAATTTTAGTTAAACTGCAATCGTTATGGAAATCCCAATGTTTTGATCGAACAGTTTGTCATTTAAGTTATATTAATTAAGATTTATAGTGAATTAAAGTACAATTAGTTATTCTAACTCGAAAATTAATTAAATACATAAAATACGTGAAGATAATTGTTGTACAAAACTCGAGAGCAACGTACTGTCGTTTGATAAAAAAAATGAAAAGTTGATTACCTATTATTCAGATCTACTTTTTTAAGCAAATGGAACCAAATACAAAGAGATTAATCAACTAACAGGATATCGCGGAACAATAAACAATGCATTTGTGTTAATTGCCAGACCAAACCGTCTGTTGTTTAGGTATTATCAATTTTGACCATGTTGTTATTTTAATATGAATTTCATGACTTTATTTTCCCACAGCAACCATTGTATGATATTTACGAATAAAACGGCTGATACACTGCTTGAATTGGTGCTGCATTGATTTAAAGAATTAGTAAGAAAGTAATCCATTCCATGTAATTACACGTTATTGGTTGTATTTTACTTACATATAAGTAAGGAAAACTGTCTATTTTTCACATCAAGGCTTTCTCCAAGAAAATATTGGTAAATAAGTTTCAAAATTATTTAAATATTCAGTTACGTTCAGTTCAATTAAAATTACGAAGAAATAAGTATAACCTTATTTTTTACAAAAAATAATTTTTGTTTAATCTTGCTCAATTTTTCTACTTTGTTAGATCATTTCACTTTTTCTGAGCGTACCATTTTTTTTATGTACAGTAGCACTTCAATAAAATAAGTGATTTCTCGTGTAAGGATTTATACCATTGAAAACGATATTACTGTATTCAATTAACTCATATGTAAACAAAATTCTGTTACCATTTATCACATCAGGGTTTGCTCCAAAAAAATATTAGCAAATCAGTTTAATATTTATTCAGTTCAAAATTAACACGAAATTTTTATTCACCTCTCCTAGTCTCCAATAATTTATGTTTAATTTGCTCAGGTTTTTGAATAGTTAGTTCATGCTGTTATAACTTCTTTTCCAGACATAGAAGTCTTAGGGTAATGATTCGTCAAAAAATTGGTATTTTGCGTGTAAGATCTTACAAGAAGATTGTTTTAAAAATAACAATTATTTTTGTTATTGTTGCTCATTTTTATCGATTTCGTATGATCAGCCTAATCGCCTAACCAGTAATGTTGTTGAGCAAATTGTCACAATCATTTCTCCGTCACACATTAATAATTGTTTTTCGCTAATCTGATATTTATGAGAAGATTTTAGCTGTGATACACGACGATGATAATGTCACAGTCAAGATTTCATGCGATAGGTTGCAGGTACTTTTCATGAGAAAGGAAATTCATTGCATACAATTACAATTCTCACCACCATGGGCGATGGTTTGATAACCAGACGTAGTAATCAAATTTCCCATACAACTGTTGCGAGCCACAATATAATGGGAATCTGTATTTAAATCTCATTGGGAAACTCTAGGTTTTCACTATGAAAACGTGTGAATGTAAGATAAGTACACCTAATTTCGACACTAATGCAGTCATTATCACTTTCAATTCATTTTCAAACCCATTCAATGTGATTATTTAACGGTTTCAAAAATTAACAAGGTATTTTCTTTTAGGAAACCGGATACTTGAGATCTGCTGAGTTTTACAGCATTGTAATCATTATTTTCAATGATCCCAAAAATTCTCTGTAATTGTGAGGACATAATTTATGAAACTTGTCAAGAAAAAGTATTGTTAAGACTTTCAAATCACTCTATATATTAATGTTTCTATAAGTCTGTTTTAGAGTCAATAAAACATATTTCTATAAAATTCAAATTCAAATTTCAATGAATTCAAAGTCATCAAATTGAGTGATATATAAACAACATTGTACAACTTACGCCAAGTATAAAATTAAACTAACTTACAACGTAACGTTGCAATTCAAATAATTTGTACATGATTGGGAATTTTTTCTAAAATTATAAATCAGATTTTTCCAAAATTTTCTATTACCATTTGTTTATCGTTCGATTCAATTAATATACAAAGTGATTTCCAAGACGTTTACCTTATCTTGCACCTATACAGTAACCGCGAAAAGATTGTTAAAAAAAGTTTCTATTAGAAAGTTAGAACCAATTTGATTTAATGAAACCATTCACGAACACATGAACACACAATTTCTCTTCAAACTTCCTCGGCACTTACACGGTGTTTCAAACTTTGGTTCACGATAATTAACTGGCCAAACGGTTGAGCTCGCTATTAGTGTTATATCGGTTAACCGAGCAATTATCCGACGTAGTAATAACTACTAATCGTGGTCTACTTAGTTAACCACGCGACACTCTACGACTATAGATTCAACAACTTTGGACACAAAGTTTCCCACATACTGTGGCCAAAAAAAAGAACTTGTAAAAGAAGATTGAATATTTGTTACAAGAAAGCACATTGAAATCCTAATAAAAATGGACAGGATTTTTCTCTCTATTTTATTATCTGTTTTAGATTTTCTCTACTTTCATTACTTCAAAACTTCTTTATCTTCAATAAACGAATTAGTAGCTTTTCTCTTTTGCACTCCAGACACGCGTTTGAAATAGGCAGTCTTTCACTTCTAATATTACTGATTGATAAAAAGAATATTTCGTTTTATATCTTTCGTTTTTAAACTTTTAATTTCAACCATAACCGTTTTAAAATTTAAATGAATGCTGCAGACGTTACAGTTTACACAACTTCTTGACACTTCAACAACAAAAGTTATAAATAGAGAGAACATAAAGAAAAACATAGTTAGGATGTATGACATACAATTCAAGGTCCATGAACGTCATACGTGAAATGAATTATACCACCATAATTCACATACCGAATTAGTACAATTAATGTCAGATATATCACAAGGAGATGTTTACTAAACAAGATTCCCCACTAATAATAATTAAAAAATTCTTCACAATATGCGAGTATTTTTATTCACAACAAATATCATTCAAATATGAACTTTTAATTAAATTAATCTGTAGATTACGGTCCGTAAATTTCATGTTTATGTATTTATTACTTATGTTGTGTAGTTTTTCTACAAACATTCATGTTTTTCCAGAGCAAATTTCCTTCCACCAATATGTCGAAAGAATTATTCCAGCATTGTTAGTAATTGTTTGTTCGAATAACCAACAAAGTTGGACATCGTATTTGAATTTCTCTTTAACTATACCTCTTATCGAAATAAATACAATCTTAAATTGAACTTTTAAACAGTTTAAACATAAAATTGAAAAGTTTAAAATCCATTATCGAGGAGGGGAAAGATATTAGAAATCGAGTGGGAGATTTAAGATGCTGAGAGGCAATCGGTTGGCATGGGGACGCTGAAATTTAATTGAATCGCGCGACGAAAGAACTGTAATTGCACGGTGGCTGCAATTCGATACCTGATCCATTCTCAGCGAATTCGATCTGTATTTCGTTTCTTGTTACGGGGTGCTGTTTAAAGAGCCCGACTATACACTTCTACTTCTACAGTGAAACATGTCGTGAGAAAAGCGTCAGGAAAGCATTCAAAGGTGCGAAATACGATCCACTATCAGAATGAAACGCGTCGCGAGTGAAATTCGAAAACATAAACCACAGCCGACCGGAATCTATTCGTGTTTCCTCGGTGCAACCATTTAGAATTTACGATTTTTCTTTCACTTGATAGGTTTACATTTTCTTTTAACTGTCACGCGTTTTATATGGACAAATGATTTCTATCTGATGGACCCGATGCGGTATAGAGTATTCATTCTAAATATGTTTCTCAGACGGTCATTAGCTGTTCCTATATTTGTACATGTTATTTAGGAAACAAAATAGAATAATCTTAGAAATGCATAGAATTTTAAGCATCTACAAAATCGTAGGAAACACTCAAATCTAGTAATGCAAGTAACGGTTCTATTGGTAAAGTATCATGTCTGACTAAAGGTCATTGATAGTTACAGTCACTCACAAAAGAATGCTCCTATTACATATACATACTTTACACATTTAATAAATTTTCAAGTTACAATAACCAATTTTAATTTATTTTATAACCACCTTGAACCAAAAACGTCACTACACTATGAAATCCATGGTTATTACATACTTTACTGTCATTTAAAATAAAATGAATTATCCAAGTTCTGTATCTTTAATGGTCTCCAAAAAAGCTATTGATAAAATAAAAATTACAATAATTCGATAATATAATACATAAGGTCAGTGTGTAAAAAGTTAGATCCTCTAATGTCAATAATTTTTCTCATAAATGAATAACACAAAAATTAACAAATAAAAATTTACGTGTACTTCGATCGATTTTAAAAGTTTGCAATCTGTAATAAAATACTTGAAAGCTCATTTTGTGTGGAATTACGGTAAAAAACTCGGATGAAGGATGAATTGTTATCTAGAGCAGAGCTGGACATCGTTATCCGTTTTAGCACACGGGAGCAACTGAATTAATGACACCATAGGATAACAAGGTCACGCTATAGTGACACCACTAGTTTACGTGCTCGTCGTGGATTGAAGCCGTTGCAATACTTAATGCTGATTTAAAGGGTAAAATTTCATTTTTGAAATATATTACATCATATATTACATCAGAGCTTTTTAAAAAATGCATCGCGTTATAAATTTACGATATGTTTCTTACTATTTTTTAATATTAATACTACGCTACATACATAAAAAGTGTACTTGTATAGTGATTATCATAAATTACTTTTAAAATGTTGTTATAGGTATAGTGATTTGTTTCTTTGTAAAATTACTAATAAATATTACTAATAACTGCAACATGATAGGACTCATAGGCTTTTTAACTGGCTATTTAAATCTATCTTCACGTGGCTCTATTCAGGATACATTTTACAGAAAATTTGTATTTGTACATACCATTGGTGATAATTATACTGCGAATGTTTATGCATTTATGACAAGTGAAAATATAGGAAAATTTACAAGAATGTGCGCCAATGGATAAAATATATAAAATATCTATAATAAAATACATGTTACTCTGTTTAGAAGACAAGACATAATTTCATTTATATCTCAATTCTTCAATTATATTCATTACAATTAAAAATATGAATATGCGTGAACATTCACAGCTTAATGGTAATATGCATTTAAAAAGCCTTTGACACATTGCATTGGATAGCAAAAAAAAAAACCACATCATTTATGTATGATAATTTAGATAATGCCTTTAAAAAGTGATCATACGTAACAGATTCCAATATCGCTATTACATTTCACAATAACAAACAGATTTTTTTTTTAAAGCGAATCGTTATTATTTTATAATATTGCCTCATGAAGCAAGTGAAAGAAACCAGCGTTCCTACGATCAATCTGTCATCCGATTTTCCACGAACAAAAGAAACAATCTTTATTACGTGGGCCAGAAAAAAAGCGGAATCGAGTTAAAAGGAAAGCAAAGAGCGCGATAAAACGGTAATGCAACAATAATCGCGATAACAGTGACGACCGCGAGACGTTTTTCCTTGGCCGTAGCTCGACTCGGTAATTGAAACCAATTTATTCCATATCAAATACCCCGGCGGTTGCCTCGATCGATCCAAGGGAATACGACTCATGTAAAATTAAAGAGGACACGTCATAAGGGGCTGCAGGCAGCCTCATAGGCGATTGCGATACCGCGTCATCGGGCTCGTGCTGCGTAATCGAGGGAGTGACTCGGCCAGGAACTTGGGAGTCGGGTCCCAGTGATCGAACGACTTGGAATCTAGTCGATGACCATCTGGTGACCCCTCCCGGCGCCGCCGGCACCCATGAAAGAATCGAATCACGTAACAATTACCTGGCGCCAATCAGGATGGAAGTGGTCGCGCGCTCCAGGAGCTTGAAGTGCTCCACGTGGCTCTCGTTTCCCAGGAACCGCTGGCCAATCACCTCGCCTGAAACACACAAACGAAAGGGACACGTTGAGAAAGTTGACCGATTGCAGACTGTCTGTAACAATCGCTCTGATATAAACGCAACAATCTTCTCAGCGTTTACAGCAACTGCTTATGCTACGCTCGGTACCTAGTTGGTACATTTTCCAAGATCTAATTCCTCTTAGCTCTCCGAGAAACGTGTTACGTGCGGAGACTTTACTCTGTTTCGTAATTTCTATGAAACCTCTCCTCCGTGACATTTGCCCTTTCGAGCGGGTGTGGCCGCGGCCCTTCGATAAAGTTTTTACTAAGAAACTAGGGCGCATCGCGGGACTGATTTCCACGGAAAAATAGGAGCTACGGGCCTCTACGCATCTCCGCATACAGCAGCATAGAATTCATAGAATCAACTCCCACTACCGATTTTTAACCGAATTTAGAGTATATAAACCGATGCGTTTCGCATCTCTGGGACTCATTTCTTGAGGACACGTTGAAGTTACGTCGCGCTATATCTTAAACCTGCGAGGCAAGATCGGGAAGAATCCCTTTCAAGTAAAGTAAAGTAAAGTAAAGTTCGGGTTATAGTAATCGAGGAGTACCAGACGCAGACACCGTGTTACCTCGTCGCAAGATCAGGTAGAATCCCCATCGAACATAGTCTTGAAACGTTTTGGTAAATACTTGTTCAATTGTAAACGTGATCCCCGCATTTCAACCTCGCTGCGTAACCTTGAGAGGATGAATTAGTTTCCACGATATATACAAAAACCACTTGTATAGTCCATTAACCAAACCTTTAATATATACATAGTTTAGTAGATTAAATCTAACTATTTTTTCTGAATAGTTAGAAAAGAATACCTATTCCTTGAATTCTTTAGTTAAGGGGTTAGTCGCAGTCAGGAAGAGGAACAACAACATTTCGTTGTGATTTTTTTTTAGTTATTAAATAATAATTTCCATAAGTAACAATTAAGTATATTATAAAGCATATTTTAAAGAACTAAAAAACATTTTTTGTTTTAAGAAACGTTTAATTTATATCGTCATAACAGCCGATGACGTAAACGATGATTTCAAAACGTAGGTTTGCGGTGAGCAAGATTTCTCTACACTGGTTTACCTGAAAACAAAAACAAAGGTACATTTCGAAAATATATTAGTCTAGCGGGTCCCTGAACGAAGGATTCTGGAAAAATTAATTTAAAACAAGATGGCGTACATTTGAAGTTGATTTTCAATTTTTTCACTAAAATTGAGCGATTCAATACAGGATAAAAAAAAACTATACAAGAAAATAAAAAATCCTTCGATCAGGGACCCGTTCGTCTAATATATTTTCTAAATCTACCTTTAGTTTTGTTTTCAGGTGCACCAGTTTGAAGAAATCTTGCTCACCGCAAACCAAGTGGCCACCCATGCCATCGCCTGTTATGACGAAATGAATTAATCTTTTCTTAAAACAAAAATTCTTTTATAGTTCTTTAAGACATACTTTGTAATATATTTACATTTCATTCAGAAAAATTATTATTTAATATCTTTAAAAAAAACACACAAGAAACTGTCCGTTTCCATTTTCCTGACTGCGACTAACCCCTTAAGGAGACTCACAGCAATACACCTTTACCGCTCGAGGTGTATTGCATAATAGAAGCTACGAGGCCAGCTAACAATCCTAGTGGCAACCCTACGTTGGCCATACGTAGGTGCCTCCACGACAGCCAGCCTCCTAGTGGCAACCCTTCGTTAGCCATACGTAGGTGCGTCCATGACATTCAACCTCCTTAGTGGCAACCCTTCGTTAGCCATACGTTGGTGCGTCCACGACAAAACTTTCCAACCTGCTAGTGGCAACCCTACGTTAGCCATACGTAGGTGCGTCCACGGACGCACATCCACATTAACAAAAATTGTCCAAACGACAACTATCCTCGGCAGCGCGACCGAAACAAGCCTCACAGCCCTCGGCTCGTAACAAACGATATTTTCGTAAAAACGATATTTATTGGGTTCATTCATACATAACTTCCGCTACAGGTGACAAATAATCACGCGTTTAAAGAGACTCCTTGCAGGTAGCAATTTTAATTTGCTTGCTGAATGGGAACAAGTGATAATCAACTATGGCGATTATACACGGTGTTCGGTAACTGGTGGTATAAGCGAAAATGGGATCATTCTACATGAAAAAATAAGTCGAAAATATAGAATACAAATTTTTCATGCGAGGCTTTGTTTTCAAGAAAATTGACTTTGAAATTTCGCTTTGACATTTATTTATGGAGTCATATTAAATCAATTGTGTTTTCTAACAAAATCACAAGTTGCGAGTTGTCGAGAGAGTATCAATGCATACAGTAAGCATTATGTATGTGTCATTTGTTTCATCTGTCTTCACTTGTTCTGTGATGCTTTTGTGTGTAACCGCCATATCACGTTGTACTTTTATAACTACAATAAACCTTTATAGTGTTTTCACCTTAAAAGCTGCATCCCATTATCAGCCTGTTATTCTCACCTCTTCCTCACTTACTGGTTTCTAACACGAGCAATTGAAAGAAAAGATTATTGTAGCCTTTCATACATTACATCAATCGAATACGTTAGAAACCGTTCATAGAAATTTAATTGGAAGACCAGAAGTATGTATTGGGCAGAATGTGCAATATTTTCAGCAATTTCTGTAACAATAAACTTTATGATTACTTCGACATTCTATTTCATTACGTGTTCCTAATCTTCCTGTTACGATAAAAACAAGCTTAAACCGCGATAATAACCATCGAAACAACGATCTACAGTGAGATTCGTTACAACGAGACATGATCAAGTGCAGCCGCACCTGGCGAAAACTCAAAGTTGATTTTCTTCAAAACAAAGCCTGGCATGAAAAATTTGTATTCTATATTTTTGACTTATATTTTCATGTAGAATCACACTTTTTTCACTTGTACCATCAGTTACCGAACACCCTGTATAATTGATTACAAGATTTAAAGATCACGGCGGTACTTTCCGATACTTTTTTTTAAGTCTATTTAAAGTTAAGTAACTTATAATATAAAAGATTAAGACAAATTATTTTTAATTTATTCAAATTACGTATTTATTTCAAAGGTGCTATAATATTAAAATTAACTTGTAAAAATAAAATCAAAGAAATACATATTCTGACATTGGCATGTATTTGAATAAAAAAAATATACATGTTGAATTGAGTAATCTCCTCCTTTTCGCAGTCGATTAAAAATCCATACATTTTTTCTTAAACTTCATGCTTTAATTGTAACGACAAATTGGTGTATTAAGTAGAAGTTATTGATAATATTGAAAATTAGATTCTTTCATTAGTATTTCGATACTTCGAATTTTTGAATTTTGTGCACTAACAATAAGCGACACAATGTGCGACGGGCGGCCTGGAGAGTTGGACACACAACAGTAACAGTAGTGAATATGCCTCCGTTTAACGCGGGGAACAATACAATCAGTTACCAGTTAGACAGTGTAAATCGCCCGAACCCCTAACAATTCTATTGGAGATCTACGATAGTTCCCACCGATAAAGATCAAGCGGTGAGTAATACTACGATCAGGAAGTCCTTCGTTCGTTTCGGTACGTTCGTAGGGGGATGGTTCTCCCTATTTCCATCGTGGCAGCTTTACCCTGGCGTCAAAAATTGCACGTGTCAAAGATTTTCAGGATGACTGCTGTACACTATTCCATCTTACGAATTTAGATATACTTTAATGCGAAACACAAAATTATCTTAAAATTAATATTTTAAGAAAATATAACCTGACAGCTTGTGAGCAGAAATTATTTCCCTTCTGTATGTTTTTAAATAGTAGATAAATTCCCACGAAGGAAGGTAAAAAGAGAACTTTTATCGCGCTATAGTTTCAATTAATCTAAATTATTATGAATAACTACTATCTATTAGATGGTAGAATCTCCGCTCTTCAATTTGTATTTTGTTAGAATAGAATCGGACGACTCCACGTCGAGTTTTAACACTTGAAAGTTTACTATTGAATAGATACTTATGAATGAAAGATTGAGTTGTGTCTACGTAAATTCCTGGACATACGTACGCATGACGTAGTGAAGTAGTAAATATCGTAAACACGGTCTCCAGCGTAGTATTTTCGGAAAGAAGTTGGCAATAATTACATTTACAGAAATTGTTTTGAATATTTCATGAGTTCCTTTCAAACGATTTTTGTGAAACTTAGCATACAGGGGTTTTTCAATATATTCAAATATATTGCATAAATTCAAAATCACAGATCCAATATGGCGCATCAAAATGCGAAAAGTGATTCGATTTGGATGAAACTTGGTATACAGGGGTTTTTGAGGCGCTGATTTCAAATTTGAACTTGAAATCTGGACATTCAAAATGGCGGATGCAATATTGTGGAACAAAATAAGAAAAGTGACTAGATTTGAATAGAACTTGTTACACTCAACAATGTACGCCTTACACATTATTCTATTAATTTAATGCAACAATAAAAGATTAATTTTCGGCTGAATAAAATTTATATTTTCAGAAGTAACTATAAAGAGCCTGCAAGATAACGTACTTAACAGAAGTAGTAGCGCATTAATTAAAACAAAGTAAGAGGAAATGAATATAATGCGCAGTGTGTAACACCAAACCTTCAAGAAGGATATAATTTGACGCGAATTGAGGTTTCGTTAATTTATTGAAGTGATTGATAAAATAACGCAGCATGCGTCGTCCACCGTGTCCGACAACCTTCGAAGCTAACTGCGATCGCGGCGCGTTTTACTGCATCATAAAACGCCTCATCATTACCTTTCCGCGTACCTGCGCTCCCAGCGCAATTGCGCACGACGCATCCTACGTCCATGAATGGATTTTACCCATATACACAAGCCCTTCTCACGTTCGCACACCCACGCAGGCAGATTTATACGGCAGATATAGACACGTGGGTGTATCGACGGGGAGCGCATCTCAATGGAGGAAGAACTTGTTACGAGCGGTCGAGCCGCAGATAAAAGGCGAAGAGGAAACGAAACGACGACGGACGCAGAGGATAAGACTGGCGTCATAAAAAAAACTGACAATGTCGTTGTAAAACACTCCCGGTATCAGTTCAGAACTTATCAAATTTTCTTGCTTTTAATAGTCATAACTGCTAACTAAAACTTTTATAGCTGACGAAAGGAAAAATTTTATTAGACTCTTGGGTCAAAACTTCAGTGGCATCGGTGCCCCATGCGTAGAAATCATTAATTTTATTTTTTTTTAATTACGCTACATACGCAAGACAAAATGAATGAATTTTTTAATTAAAAATTGCTCCTGTTTAAAAGGTAATATAAATCGCTACGCGATCTTTTTTTCCAGCACAAATAAGTCTGAACACATTATCTGAGACATTTTTTGTTGTAATCTATTTGTGCCATATCTGAAAAATTCTTTTCAATGTTTAATTAAGGGTAGTTCAAATAATATGGCGATCGATCTTATAAGTAGGAATATCTCAACAATCTGTTCACATCGCTTTCGCGAAAATACGATAAAAAAAATACTAAATTTCCCAGTTTGCATTAGTAACTGTTGGATCGACACGCGCGCCGCACCGCTTTGAAGTTCGACCCGCGGTTTTTCGTGGCTACAATCGCTCGAATCGAAGAGACATAAACGGTGACCTTTCTAGTCCAAGGGTGTCTAAAAGAATTAAGAATTGCAAGCAACCAAAGGGAGAGAGAAGGCTCTGTTAATAGAAATAAAAAAAAAAGAGAGAAAAGAGCACAAAGATAGACCGAAGAAAGGAGAAGGAACGACGTAACCGAGCTTGAGTGACGACGAATAAAAAAGAGAAGAATAGAGGGTAGGGGTCGAAGTAAACCTGGGAACAATTACAAGTCGCGGAAAGGGGTGGAAAATGGGTTATAAGGATGAAGAAAAGAGAACGACACCGGACGGACGAGAGTTGAACCAACACGCTGGAAAGAAAGACGAAACGATGAACAAAGAGCCGACACGTGGGTGGATGTGCAAGAGAGAAGATAAAGAGGCAAACGGTGCAACGAAAGAAAGGGAGGGAGGGGAGGGGGCAGAACAAAGAAAGTAACGACTAAGAGAGAAAGACAAGAAAAGAAAGGACGAGAATTTCCTGGGGAGGAGGGGTTAGAGGAAAGAAGAGTACGCGTAAGGGGGAGTGCGAGAGTGTCTCAGACTTTATATAGTCGACGATAAAGCGCTGCGCCTACTTTGTGGCCAGCTCCCCTCTCGATTCTTCCCTTGCACCCTCTCTTCGCCTTCAAAGCCCTATCACTTGCGACTGCCGCCACTATGCCGCTTCTGCGCTACGTTTTACGATTCTCCCTTCCACCCCCGCCGTCGCCCTCTGTCGTGTTCCTCCGTCAGGCCGAGAGGAGAGAACCTCCTTCCCGAGGCCGTATCTGGTGCACGTACCGCGCCCGAGATATCCTCCCTTTTCACTTCCCCCTTTCTCCCTTTTGCGGTTATTCGCGTTATGCTTTTTCATCCGCATACCTACAAACGCGGCCGCAATAAAGCCTCCGCTCGCCCAGTCGACGGTGTAAAAAGAGGAAACCAGAAGGAGGTCGCGGAGGGAGACAAGAGTATTCATCGGTGCTCATCCGATTGTGGAAGTCATTTCCCGAATTGGGAAGTTGGCAAGGATCGACAACTGCGTTCGACACTTTTCCGGGGTATGCTCGAGCGGGTCTTGAACCGGGGAGATCGGACCGGGCGGTCGCAAACGGAGGGAACGTTCCGGGAGTTTAGAGAGTTTGGGTAATTGAGCAACGACGAATTTATGACTTTAAAGCAGCGGTGCGCAACCTTCTTTATCGGTAAGGTAAGTAAGATACAGTACCGCTCAAAAGTATCCGGACGCTTGCTTCTGTTGTATAAAACTGTTGGAAGGTTTGCAGTGCAAAACGATAAACACCGTTAAGATGAACAAAAATATAAAGTTTATTTAATAAATTGAACAATCTGAAACCCTCTGCCCACACAAGCCACATGCTACGCGCGCCAATTCCCTTTAGCACCGCGCCAACTCGATCAGCCACACTCAAACAAACGAACAATGCGGGAAACATTCGGACGTTCTAAACCGCGAATGCTTCTTGAATCTTATGCCACAGTTATCATTATGTTTAACAAAAAAATAGTTTAACATTGTACGAAAGGTATTTAGAACACTTATATCAATTGTAATTATTATTGTTATCTTTTTTGACCTACCACTGGATAGTAGAATTAATTTTTATGTACAAATTATATAACGAGTATGCAGAAATAAAATTCCTGCCTAGCAATACTAAATCTAACGGAACGGTCTCGATATTTAAAAGAATCTCAGGTTCCACTTTGTTTCACGTCTATGGAGAACGAGTTCAGGGAATTCTTCGATATGTATCAAGTGTCTGTAAATTGTTGATGATATGTTTATGTTCTCTTGAAAGAGATAAGAATTAGTACAAGATTAGTGTGCAAGCAGTAATACGAATCTAACCGCGGCGGATACATCGATGAATCCCATATTTAATTTGACTGAAGTACTACTAAATTCGACATACGTAATTTTTAATTTAAACCGTTAACTATTTCGTAAGAAACTAATAAAATCAATTTTGGTTACTACTTTAGGTACTTAAATAACTTTTATGCAACGGCAATACATATGTACATATTTCGCAAGTGTTCGGGTACTTTTGAGCGGCAGTGTAAATAAATAGAAATTGGGTCGATTCATAAATAACTTCTTTTTTTTAGCCTACAATTTGTTGAAAATGTCAATTTTCACCTGAGCATTCTAAATAAAAGCCGTCCGTTTCGTGGGAGTCGAAGACAGTTGATTTTATGATACATCAAACTGTTATTACGTAAATGATTATTTTATAGACCCTTACGCGTTTCATTAAAAGTATTTTCTAACATTCACTGGCATTCATTTTCATAATTTCTATTTCAAAATCACACAGTTTATACTTAAATATATTATTACATACTTATTCAATTATATAATGACTATTGTTGATTGCCCCTTATTCCCATTTAGCAGATCAACCCAAAAAATGTATAATTAATAATAAACAAATACTATCGTATTTTCCTTGTAAGAATAATGCCAATTCAAGTATACAAGGTGCATTAAGTAAGTGTAAAAAGTTATAACTTCGTTATCAGCGCAGTAAAAAAAAATGTCAAAAGAAGATGAATGGTTCAGCGATACTTCTTCCTTAACAATAAGAAGTAATAATAAAAAATGAGAAATAATAATGAAGCGACAAAGAAGAATTATTATATTCAGAATATTCGGAACTGAATAAGAACAAAAATCTCTATGTATAGTTACGGTATATAATTTTTAAAACAGAAAGAATTATTTAAATATAAAATGTCTGAGTGTATATGTTTCAAAATCTTACGGGACGTATCTAAATATAAATGAAATCATATCAGAATAGAGTATCTTAGGTACGTGAATAGTAAGGAATAAACTATACAGGGTGTCCACGCTAAAGTGTGATAAACGCATATTTCAGTAACTATCGATGATACGAAAAGATTGTTTACATATAAATTACAGAATACAATGGGCTCTATATTGTGACGTAAACGAAATTTTTTGTTATATTATTAATTTAAAATATATGATGGTGAAGTTTCGTTCTTTAAATAGAATTATAATTAATATAATTAATATAATTATATCATAATTTTTATCATATAGATTTTTTTACATAGTTTTATTTCATTTCCATGGTCGAATAATGTTAATAAAGGGGTCAAACTTATCCACAAGCCCGAGTTTGTGCGCCTATGCTTCAAAGAGGAAAGACTTTATCGCTCGTCGACTGCGGACGCGGAAGCAGATGATTGACGTATAAAATTCCACTTACTGCTATTCTTTCCGTCGATGAAACAGGTGGACGTTAGTGGCTATATAGCAGTTGCCGTGATTATGCGCTTAGTCGCCGCTATTTTCATCGCAGCATCTGGGAATATCTGGGTAACTTGAAATAACGGTTGGTCATATGCTATTAGTAATTTATGTTTCCACGAATCTATTAATATCAGATACTCGTAACAACAACGAAACTACTTACGTCTTCGCGATAATTTAACATAGAGATTGTTTGTTGTATAAATGGAATGTCAGCCATAAGGCTAATTTAATATTTATTTATCTACTGATAAATATCATTTTTTAGTTACAGAAATCGACAGCTTAATTAACCCTAAGTAAATATCTATGAAAGCCATATTTCTGTGAACTAGCGATAAACTAAGTTCCTCGAAAACTAATCTGAACGATTCTATGAAATAAACATACTATAACATACTATTACGTGATAATTTGAGAGTGTGTAAGATAATCTTGATTAAAAAGTTGTGAGTTGTATGATATCAAAAGTAGCTATCAAAAAAAAGTAATTGATTACTAAAAGTAGTAATCAATGGATTATAGAAAACGATCAATTGCATAAATATAGAAGATAATAACTTGGAAACCAAAACTTGCATGAGTATGAATCATAAATATTATTTAGAAAGGCTGCAAATGTTGAATACATTTTTGCATAATACTACATATATGAAGTTATAAGACGTAAATGAGCTGATTAAACAAAATTAATGTTGGTAAAATAACGTTAAATGTAAGTGTCTAGAATTGAACACTTTGCAATGATTATATTCTTTTAAATTATAGGACGAGACAAAAATAAAGTTCTGTATCCCAAAACATGTTATTATGTTATAAACATTGTTTCAATAATTGTTTTAATAATTGAGAACTGTAAAACAAGGTATAAATAATTTAAGAAAGTACAGAGTCTGCAGAGAATGCAGAAGTCTTCATAGGGATAAATAAATAGAAATTACGTAATAACTGCCAGCTCTTAAGCAGAGTAATTCACTCGTCACGTAATATGTTCTTCACTACATACATTTCTATACAAGTATTGTAAAAGTGTCCAAGCTGTAATTGTTTTTCCATGTCGTGTTTCCCTCTCTCAATTCTGGCCAGTGCTCCCAAAAAAGTGACCCAAAAAGACGTCCAATCAAGCCTAACTAAAGAAATCGAATCAATATTTCTCCATCCAAACAGAGTACATGTAAACAACACCGTAGTCAGAAAATCAATTAACTTTGTTATAGTTGACACGAATATATCTTATGCGTCTATTACTATTCAAGTAATCTCGGAAATGATAAAATTGTACGTAGTATAATTATCTTTGCGAATCTGCCTAATTTGGTTTACAAAGACCATTAGTGAAGTTGAAGATATCGACGATTACCGATAAAAAAAGTACGTGTTAAATATTGTATTGAGAACTACCTACCACATAAATTTGATCAATCGGATACGTGTCTTGTCATTTTTGTGTGTCTATTGGATATGTTTCCTTGTAAGTCAGGTTGTCACAGCTCAGACCCAAGCCTCTTACAATCTTGCATCGAGTAATGTATTGATTGATAATATAGGAGTAATATAATGAGCAATAAAGTTTCAAATAGAACCGTTTACGTATATATTTGTAAGGCACGGGTCCTTAAGGATGTCCAGTCGTGAATAGAAGGACTGGAGGACTTTATTAGAGTCAATGAGAGAATTCTGTTTGAGAGAAGTTTAAGAGGGCTTAGCGAATGCAAAGAGTAAGTATTAGAAAGTTTTGGGTGCAGAGCTTGCGGATGAGAGCTATACAGTTAGAGTTAGAACACACAAGAGTACTGGAGAACACTAAAGTTATATTTTAGCCCCAACTGGCCATTCAGTGTTATTAAATGAGTACGCTGCTCTGTCGTCAATTGTTTGTAGTCATATTGAAGAGGAATACATATACTGTAAGACACGTATATTAAATACTAAGAACGTTTAAGATAGAAATATTAGAACCTCATTATCGAAAATTATGAATACTTGCTCTTGCTTCTTGAACAATTTGTGTCTTGTGAAAACCTTTTAAATCCGGAGATAACAATCTATGAAAAAGGTGTATAGAATTATGTGAAATTATTTTGATTTAATACATAATGTTTTAAAAATACTTTACATAGTAAAAACTTCACTTGTAAAAATAACACTTCATTTGCACCAACCTAACATTTTAAAACAGCAACTTTTATTAAGTTCGTTCGTTAATTTTATTACTGAGAGTCAATTTTTGTCTATATTCGAATATTCGAACACTATAATATATATTTTATAAAGTAATGAATTATTACTTCTATCGCTTAATATTATAAACCAGGCAAAAAATACTGCATAGAAAATTCATTAAATAGTTGGGTCATTTTCCTTAAGAACCTTGTCTACCTTTGGTCAGAACTAAGTGTCAATGCATCGCAATGAGGGAGTTTGCATTTAATGATTGTCAAAAAAGTGTGTCAATAATGAAGTCGTTTCCTTTGAGAAGTTTGTCCACCTCTGACCAAATTCAAGTGTCAATACATGCAATGTGCACATATTTTGCGCACGCGACGAAACATGTATCGACAAGGTCGGTCTGAACGCGTAATCGGATGACTTTTCATTTAACGAATCTGACGAACCCTTTATACCCTTGTGTATCGACGCAACGCATTCACCAGGAGCCCATTCATTCAACGGCGATCGCTGTTTCAGGTTTCCCTCGAGCTTTCCTGTTGTGCCCGTCTATTTTATGTTACGGTTTTCCCAGCGCCTGTACGCAACTCGACTTGGCATGCAAAGCTTGCTCTTTGGATAATTCACAGAAAAAAGGGGATAAAAAGTTGCGTTTGATTACTGGTTGGAAAGTCGATGGGATTTGCGCCACGTTCAACGTCATGAACGTAATCCTTACAGCGATGGCTGCCTTTAATGTCCTCCTCCGTTTAAGTAATTAACGAATCGGTGCCTTATTTCATCCTTTAATCCAATAGAACTCTGCTCTTGTGCACAACGATCTCCTCTGTACATGTAAAAAATTGAGAGTGAATCTGTTTGAGGGACTTGGATTCTTCTCCGTTCTTTCTACGAAACCAACGTTCAACATTGGATTTCGTGTACGTACAAGGTGTTGATAGTGGAACTGTATATGATGGTAAATTCTTCGTGAAAAAAATAGTCGAAAAGTTCTGTACTATTTTGTAATTTGAAGCTTCGTTAGCTAAATATGAGCAATCAACGTTTACTCGTGCGATTCGCAACGCGCGCTAATTTATCCCAATCAGCTGATCGTGCAGCCACGCATGCGCGTACGCCTGACACATTAAATTGTTTATATCTCGATAAGAATTTCTCGAATCGTAAAATGGACGCAGACTTTTCGATTCGTATTCAACTCAGGAATTGATCTAAAAAAAGATCTAAGAGTTATAAAAGTTGCTGTACAATTTATTGATTTTTTAATATTTGTTTACTTTTTCAACACGTTTATATATACGTAGTAGTATAATTCCATCCGGATCCGGTTGACGGTCAAAATTAGCTAATAGAACTAGAATAATCACCGTTTAAGTTGTCATTTTGCCATAGTCAGTTTTTTTTTGTTTAAATTTACGAGGTGGTTACACAATTGATATTTGAAATTAATAAGTTTAATTCACGATCAGAACTAATGTAATCTGAGAAGGAGCTAGTTGTTTATTATTTTATTTCAAAACACTTCTGGCATTTGTATGTACTCTCTTATTATACTATATTATATACTCATATGAGTTATCATTACTATTTATAATTAATATAGTCAAGACTCACTGCCATAAAAGATATTTCTCGTTACCTGTAAGGTGTTATACACAACAAAATTTCTATTACCTATAATGTTATATACAATAGTTATTACTACAACTATAATATTACTACATATAACCAGGATGACAGGATAAACAAATATTGAAAAATATATCCTGTACAAATAAACATTCCCAAATGGATAACAAAAAAATTACATAACGTGGTTATTTTATACTCACGCTCTTCATTCCAAAGTTAAAATTAAAATAATATATTTCCAGATATAGCCATATCATAAAATTTTTATATAATAATGCTAGCATATGAAACACAAGTTTTAAAATGCGAAACAAAATTTCCTCGAGATATTCGTTCCATTCCGTTTTCTCCCATTGTCATTTCGTAGGATATTCATAAATTGAATACGAAACAGATCGTGCTAAAGATTCAACCGGAAACGCTCGAATAAAAAGGACGTAAACGGAAAAATTCACCGGATTACGATCATCCAGCTTATTTTGCTTCCTGCGCTGCCGCGCCGTTCACCGTGCATAGAAATTTTTCCACGCCTCACGTGTTTATCGCCAGTTAATTCCGATAGGATGCACTTTACGAGTGGGCAATTCGCGCAAGTGCAATATAATCGAGTGGACTAGTATCCGCGAACAAGATCATTCAATCTTATGGTCGAAATGCAGGTGAACGCATCGACCATGTCGGTCACAGTGACGGAATTTTGTAACACCTTTGTGAAGGGTTATCAACCCCAACGATACTGAGGTTCATACGCTCAGCACGAGCTGACAGAGAATTCCATAGTGCAATTTACTCAGCATGGTCGCTGAACGTCTGTTCGACACATGGATCGAGCGCTTCCAAGTGCCCTCAAAATCAAAAGGGTTAACAAAATTAACTGCGTGAAGAAAATCCTAGCAATAATGGTAAATTAAAATAAAAAACACTTGAAGAATATCAGAGTATTTCTGATGAGACGTTTTAAATTATTATGTCTTGCATTGTGCAACGTTTAAACAAAAATTGTTTACCGGAAAGAAGTGTATGTCGAGGACGCTTTATACAACGTTTTGCCTCTCTTTACTTGATGCCTTTGCAGGTTCATGTAAGTACAGTATATATATATATATATATTCACATTCTAGTGTATATAAACTTGAAAGGACTGAAAAGAAAAAAGGTAAAACGTTGTATAATAGAGTATCCTTCACACATACGTTTCTCTTAATTAATAACGAAGTAATAAGAGTAAATACAAAAATAGAATAAGATAAAATTAGTAGAAAAAAGTAGTAATACATGTGAGAGAATATTAATATAGTAATTAGTGGATTAATTTGACACGTGTCTCAAAATTTATCTCAAGATATTCCAGTAGCGATTTATCTATTATAGTTATACAACTTTTACTTTGCGAAGTCACACGTTCTGGAAATAACGCGGCGGTCGCAGGAGGTCTCAATGATAACAGCCATGTTTAAACGATTGTCGCGTTGCCAGTATCGTTCCGAAAGATTCATAAAAATTCAGGATATTAGTTTGAACCTTTCAGAATGAGAATATCATGGCAAAAAGTTTTCATCAAATTTTCAAAATGGCAAAAAAAAAATCAGCAAGGAGGCAATGCGTAAAAAAAGACATTTTTCACTAAACAAATCATAACTCTGGCAATTTTTAATATATTTTCATAAAATTAATAACTTATAGTAATTCTAGTTTAAAGTTGCGCTTGCGGTCATTTTGACGCCGGGTGACCGCGAAGGGTTAATCAAACACTGTATATTTATTCCATTATGTACCTACTACCCAAATCAAAGATATTCCAGTATTCGCGGACTTTAACAACAGTGGAGATGTGCCAAACATATGCTGAAAACGATGGCTGACATCGTGACTGTTTGTAGAACCTCCATTAAAAGTGTAATAAAAGTCGATGGATCTCGATCGCGCAGGTTCGAGCTCAACAGACATCCTGATGCCGTTTTACGAGCACAATGTACCTCGCGAAGTATCAGTACGCGTGCGTGCTCGCATGCTCTAAGCTGCAGGCAATTTCCATATATTACAATGAGAACAGAGTTTCATCGAATTTACTGAATGGGTGATTACAGCGTGCGGTACGTTCGCTGTTAATTATTCTAATCAGACGTCTCTTGAAGATGAACGGTCATCTTAATTATCCGTTGATGTTTCCATAATTTCACACTGCGATGGGAAAACGTCCTAATTTCACTGCTCCGGTGTTGAGGAATGGCACTCTGTATTACCGATCTAATTAACGTCCCGCAAATTTCGCAAGATCAAAGACGACTATCGTATGTAAATTAACTTTTCATTTACTACATGAACACTACATGAATTACTACAAGAACACAGTGGAAGTCTATCTGAAGGTAATATATTCGTGATTAAGGATCACTGGTTAAATAATAAACGTAACGTAAATTGGAATAATTCTTAAACTTTAAATTTTAAATTTGATTTCAGAAAGGTTGCAAACCGAGGCTGGTGATAATATTATGGGGACCAGAAAGTAATGTCTATTGATTTTTATCAATCTGACATTGAAAATTTGCACACTAGATAGCAAAAGATTGTTGGTAACGAGGGCGATTACATAATTAATTAAAAATAAAAACTTGTTATAAATTTATTTGTTTGAATTTAATGTAAAAGAAACGACATTACATTCTGGTTCCCCTAATACAATTGGCTAGTTCATAAACGACATATGTGACGTTTTCCAATTTTGGGGAAAATACAAAATCACGTTTTCTTCCATCAGTTCTGGTTTTAAAGATTTGTGAAAAACTGACGATTCCTTCAACTGACAATTTCTACGTCAAATGTATGTATGTCTTTGCTACTTGGTCACATCCTATCAAGTCTTTTAGAAAAAAATTTATAAAAGCTGTGATCACATGTCTTGCTCAATGTCACATATGTCGATTCTGAAATAATCGATTTGATTGTAGATTCAATTCACGAACAAACACGAAGAAGCTTTAGTACGTTCAGAATGTCGTGTACAATAACAATCCGTGAATACTACATGACACTATCGTATGATTGACCAATTAGGCACTAAATTATGACTTTTTTTTAAACTAAGGTTCATTACCTTTAAATATCGCGGTATATTAAATAAATTGTTATAAATGTAATATAATTGGGATAATTGTACAATGCTGGATTCGGAAAGTGATTGTTATCAAAGTTTAATTTCAGAAATGTACAATGTGCATACTAAGGCGAGTGATAATTACATTGGTTATTTTAAAACATACCAATGTGACAATCTACAATTCTTGATAAAAATATAAAATAACATTCTATTCTACCAATTCTGATTGTAAAGTTTTCATCTGAAAATGTGTATATTGCATGTCTTGCCTACTTGATTAGATCAAATTTCCACTCGATATTTAAAAAAAAAAGTATAAAGGATGTGGTTATATGTCTTGTCGAGTGTCACATATGTCGGTTTTGAAATAATCCATTCAATTGTAGATGGAATTTACAACCTAAGAAGTTAAATTGAAGTACTACAACTAAGAATTAAGGTTCCACTTTTCTGGAAATACCTTAATGTACTGGCAGCACATTTCGATTTCACATTTTTTTCTACTTTCTTGTTGTTTTTTACGGAGATCTTCTATTTTTTGTGATTACTCCTTTTCGTCGTCCACTTTTTCATGTACTTTGCGTACATTTTTTACTCGTTTGAAGTTTTTTATGGGGGTCTCACTTCAAAAGATACGCGGTAGCTCCAGCGCATATACGCGGTAGCGTATAATTTTTCACGAACTTTGCGTCGAGACGCCACCGCGTCTCTAGATCCTTAAACGCTATCATGTTAAATAAATAGTAATACCAACACAAATATACTAGAAGCAGGGCACTAGTACATAATGGGTTAACACGTATTACATTTGCACATGTGTTCGATAAATCTGAAATTTCTAACTCTGGAACGGGAATTCGGGGAACTTTATTACTCGCATCGTGAAATAAATGATTTACGTAATCAACGTGAATCGCAGAGGCTGGAACTAACCAATTTAACCGTCAAACGGTGGTTTTCTTAATGGAAAAAGGAACGATAATAAAATTGAACGTCATGTAAGAATTTCTCGTCGTTTGTTGTGCTGGTTGCAAATGAAATAGTATTGCAAGTGCAACGAGTGAACCGTTATTTACGGTAAATTTCCGCCTTCCGTCTAAGTATAATAGTACCTGTATTTTCCACAGAAGAAGCTGTTCTGATGTCAACGGTGCCATTGTAATCAGCACTTTTCACTGTTTTGTGGTCCCACGGGCAATCCACGGGAATCATAGCCGACAACGGAATCGTTGCTCGAGTGCTTGTCTAATTTGTTCTGGTCACGAATGCTCGTAAAAGAGACTAATATTATTTGACCGTGGTTATAAATCGTGCGCCTAAGAACATTCTTTTACAATTTCTACGGTCGGCAAGCGAAATCGTCGCCCGTGATAATGTAAACACTGCTTCTCTTATAGAGGGAATTGTTTCTTTTCGGATCAAAAAAATCAATTTTTGTTTTACAAAATCTTACACTGCAACTCTTGGAAAATAATTGTGCGAATTTGCAAAATTCATAAAATTACAGAAGTTAAAGGACTGTTTCCATAAAAATTTGGTACATCATAATAAATAGTAATAAAAGCATGCGTAAAATTGCAAATAAAAATTTTGCATACTTTTTTTATTAAAAAAAAAAAGGATAAAGAAATCGCTTTTTAGAGTATGAAAAAGGCAATTAGCTCCTGAAGGGTGTATATTGTGGTAGATACAGTTTCTACGTCATTCTCAAGAATTCATTTTAAACAAAATGATAAATTTACTGAACTAAAGTTGTGCATAGATACCTATAAACGTTTAAAGCGTATAACGCTACGAAATTTATTAATGAATTTGATTAAAAATTGTACAAGTTATACAAGTTACATGTATAGCAAAAATTATAGGGTAAATAGACACAGAAACTAAAGTCTAAATTAACGATTAAGTGATAAATAATATGATGAATTAAACATATTCTTGAAATGTAAATATACTTAAAGATCTAATAAAGGTATAGGAGACAGTTTAGATGCAAACATAGACAAAACTATGGACAAAGGTATTGTACGCTCACGCTATTTCTCTTTGCACGAAAGGTTAAATTCCATTTTTTAGTAACCACAGATAAACTGCCATTCGTAAATGGATACAGTTGCATTTTTTGGATGACCTCCTTTCAACACTACAATTACTGAACGTTGAGTTTGAAATTCTATTACTTAATACTCGTTATTTAGTCCGAAGTTTACTTCACAGTTTCCGTTATTAAAACAAATCCCTTAAATAATTCATCTTTCTCAGTCCAGAAGCTACAGAAAGTCCATCATTCATGAGATCTGACATTTCGTAACTTTGTACGGATTGAATTTTAATTCTGGTAAATATTGGTTCGATACACATGGAATGATTGATTCTAAAATGCATGGAGTTTCTCAGAATTGAATAACTAAAGGGAGCTGCCAGGTAGAATTTTATTTTACACTAACTTAAAACGTGAAGCTAGCTAAAAACAATATGCCGCATGCTTTAGCAACTATTACAGTACAAATCAAAGTCAAATTCGTATATTCACGAGCGAATGGATTGAATAGTTATTCGATAATTATATGTTAGTCTCGTTCTCGGGATTACAATCCTGATATTTACTGGTAGTATCACCGTTCATGCCAGATCGAGTCACAAATTTAGAGAGTCAATTGAAAAGTTACGCCACAGGCCATCTGTGGTGGCTAAAGAAATTTTCTGTTGGTTTTTTATGTTATAAGAAATTGACGAACGTACACATATGTGTACAGTTATCGATCGATGTGATGTTTTTACTTAAATACAGTCGTAAGTATAATTTAACATTTCGTGTAAGTGTATAACGAAATGTATAAATATTTATGATTTTATGTGCTCAGGTTGCAACGAAAATGGAAAAGCAAAATTTACCTGAGTTCCAAATTATTACAGAGAGAGAAATGGGTTCCATTCATAAATTATCATTAACGCTCAGCGACTACAAATGTGGACGTTATTTTTGTTGTGAATTTTTATTGTTTTCCCCATTTGTTTGCTTTTTCAGTTCCTATTAATATAAAATGAATAAATCGTAAACAAAATTAAATTATTTTTTTTTCATAAAAAAAAAAAACGTCCCTGAACAAGTAAGATAAAGGATTTAAGATCAAATGGTAATGGCAATCATTGGTCACGTAAGTAACTTGCCAGTCTGATAGTATTACTAACTCGGGATTTAAGACGTCGAAGAGAAATACAATCTGCGAGAGTCAGACGCAACCGAACATTTCGTTTTCTTCGCCCCTCGATACCCTCGATACCCTCGATCTTCTTCGATGTTCGTGTACTTGCGAACACGTTGCAAATATGCGCGCATAAATTTAGCAACATTATCATTTCGTGTCAAATTGTTTGGATCAACGTAGCCAAACGGAAATTGCGGCGTTGCGGTGGCATTCGACGGCGAGGTCTTATTCAAGCTTTTGGCGGGCTGAATCGAGGTCGATGCTGGATTTCGATACCACCAAACGGAATGATTTCTCGCCGGGCTTTAATAATCTGCGACTGCCGCAGATGTTTCCCCGGCTCGATAGGACTCGAGATATTTTTGATTTTCGTCGTGATTGGGTTGGATTCATCTTTAACCCTGACCAATGATTGATAAATTTCAGCAGCAAAGAAATTCAAGAATAAACGCCCCGCAACGATTAACCCTTTGCACTCTACGCCATTTCGTTACAGAATGTGCGAACAGGGATCGCATTACATTAAACAGTCTAACTTTGGAAACGTGTCTTTTTTGGTATTATTAGACTTGATGTTAAATTCTTATAGCTTTCTTGAAGTGTTGATACCACTTCAAACATAAAGGAGCTTTCAAAAGATGCTACAGAATTTTGTTTTTTAATATATTTAATATATTCCATAATATATTGTATATACATTAGGTGGACTGGAAAGTAATGTCGTTTCTTTTACATTAAATTCAAACAAATTTTTTATAAATTTCTATTTTAAATTATTAATCATATAATTGCTCCCGTTATCAATAGCCTTTTGCCATCTAGTGTACAAATTGTCAATGCCAGATCGATAAAAATCAATGAGCTGATGAATGATAAAGAAGTATTTAAGATTGCAAAAACGACATTATTTTCCGGTTCACCTAATATATACATATATATGTTCAATTAATATATCTTAAATAAAGTACACATGATTGTAATTAAATATGATTGAAAATGTACACTACGCCACGTTGACAGACATATTTTATTATTAAAAAGAAAACCCTGAAGTCTCTTTTAGAAAACCCTTTACTTCATACTCTTTCCACGTAACGCCCCTCATATATTTTTCTCTAAATCTCTGTATATACACCATGTTGTGGTAGCTTTCTCGTGCAATTTCAATAAGAAAACTTCAAGGAAATATGCATTTTTAAAAAATTTGCCGTAGCATAAATTTATTCTACATACCATAATCACTAACAAGATTTGCTGGACTAACGATGTCCCTAGAGGATGTCCATAGGAGACATCCGAATGCAAAGGGTTAACCCTCTATGAGCCCGTGAAACTTTTAGATTACATGCTAATATATCGATATTTTGTCAAATAATTTTAGTTTTTTCATAAGATGACGTATACGTAAATACGTCTTAATTATTATAATGTGTCTGATAACTGATAATAGTATTGATGCCAGTTGGCATCAATCTGAAGAGTCAAAGTAAATGCCTTGCAAATTGTTTGTAGAAACAATAATTTGGCTCGTAGAGGGTTGAGGAGGAATTGTTTTTTCAAACTCTAAAAAGCGGTTCTTTATCACTTTTTATTGATATTTTTGTTTCATATTGTTATTGTAGACATCCATGATGACTTGATCAATGCATACGTAGTTTATATGTATTCTCAGTAATTTTTGTAGTGTCAACTACTGAAACTTCTGTGTGTCAATTACTAGAAATTAACATAAAGGGTGTCAACTATTGAAGCAATGTTACAATTTAGTTTCTTGACTTTAAAAAATGTATATATCGATAAAATCTTGATTCGTTTCGTGCCATCTCATTTTATAAGATTAACGAATTAACCTTTCAACTATATTACATTCAAATAATAAACCAAGTTTTCCCAGTTTACTAATACGTTCAGTTTTCCCCTTAATGCGTTAATTACTGACACCCGTACCATATGCGTCCATAATCCGCATCGATAGCATTCTCTGGACGCATTTATGCACCCATAGCTGTGAAAGGATTAACCCTTTGCACTCGAGGCCTTTTTCTCTTAGGCGAACTAGCAACTCCAAACGATTTCGGCTATAATAGGGAAGCGTTTTACTGGTACTTTATAATGATCTTAAATTCAAGCAAACGTATACAAATAATAAAATTTATAAAACATACAACATATAAAACAAAATCTATTAAATATTTCACTTTGTATTTGGTTTTTGCATGATATTTTACAAAACAATCCCCGAGATGGATTCGGTTTGTTGGGGCATGTAAATATCATAATAATATGAGGTTTCTCGCCTGACGCCAGGTTTATTACGGCCATAGCAAACCTTACAGTCTCTCTTTACCTCTTTCAAAACAATACGAAGCTTTCCATTTAGCCGAGACTCATCGCTGTTTGTTTCGCCGCTTGATCGCGATGCTGGCGATACGGTTCTCCCAATTCTTCCACAAGCGTTTCTACATAGAGAACCTAAATGGTTTAGTGGTCTTTCCTTTCTTTTCTTTTTTTCTTGTTTAAAAAGGGTGTACAAATTTGTCAAACGTATTATCGCGCATCGAAAACAAACATAACGAGTTAAAGAAGACCTGGGCGCCGCTATGACTCCCGTAGAGTGGACGCGCAATACTGCCCGGGTGCCGTAGCGGCGCCGCTCGAGTGCAAAGGGTTAACTGCCCTTCAGAAACTTTGAGTATATATCACTTCAGCTTCCAAGGTCGGAATAAAAATTGAAAATTCTAACGCCACTGTTCACAAAAATACTCGAAATATCTTGATCTTCGAAATCATCTTTCCTGAAGTGCAACCTACAAACGATACCAACGAAATTCTCACGTGTCGTGTTCCTTGGGACGGGGCAAGTTGCATTCGGGTGAAAATGAGCGAAACTTTCTAAGCCATTTGCGAGCCGTTTCGTATCCTCTTCAGCAACGGCATACCTTGCCACTGTTAATTTTGCCACCGTTGTTCTTTACGAGCGACCAATGCATATGAATTCGATTGGCCAGCTGACGGGTGCGCGTATAAACGATATACGGCGGCAGGCGTGCATCGGGCTTGGCACGCGCCGACTCTTACAACATAATTTCTTATTCCCGACGTGGTCGCCGCCTCTCATCGGCACGCGACCGGTACCGAACACCAATCGATCTTTCCTCCAGGAATATGTTACGCCCTCATCTGTCGATTCTTGATGAATCGTTTCCGCGTTTTCGAGAAAATGGAATCAACTTTTTAAATAGAAGATACGAGGAAACACTTGCGAGTCTAGAAACTAACGGAATATAATTGATGTTGAGGAGGGGGTACCAGTTTTTTTTTTTTATTTATTTATTACGCTATTGAACCCCTTACGGGATTATTAGCAATATGCCCATTCCTGAGCACATTAACAATTGCATTGTAATTAAATCAAACAGTACACATTACAGAATTAAACAAACTTAAACTTAGATACATTGTATTAGGTTGTCCCGAAAGTTTCTTTCGCGAGTTGCGCTCAATTATTTTATGTGGTCGTGTTTATAGAAATAGACAATCTAATTTCATAGATATTCATGTTGTAACAGTAATGGAGCAAAATGAATCGTGCACAATTCAGTAATGTAACATAAAAGATGAAATATTGTGCATGTATTACTTATTAATAAAGCGAAAGAAACTTTTGGGACAACCTAATAGAATTACACAAAACTGAAACTTAGATACAATTACTATAGAAGAACAGTATATGTGTTAGTATACTAGAAACGATATGTGATTTACGACGATAAGCCATGAGATTTTAGAAACTTGAATATAATTAATAAGGGTTGAATCATTGGTTTGCCGAGGAAAACATCTATTGTATGAGGCGAATAAAGTCTGATTTTACAAAGATTACGAATCATGTTATTTCTATTGCAATTAAGGATTTGACATTGCCATACTACGTGATTGAGATCCTGCTCCGAACAACCACACTGACAGCTCGGGTTGTCGACAAGTTTAACTCTAAAAAGAGAGGCGGCCAGATGATAATGGTTCGAACGACATCTGTTTATCCAAGTAACAAATTTCCTAGCATAACCCTTGTACGCGAACCAGGGGCTCGAAGAAGGGGCTTCAATTTCAGTGGCGCGTTTAGCCAGGAAATCCACTTTTTCGTTGTACAATGGATATTCCATTGTGAGCAGGAATCCAGTAGAAATAAAGATTTCTCCTACCATTAAAGCCTGACTCGATAACCTTCAGGATGTGGTTCAGGACTTCCCATTAATGAAACCTTTGCCTAAGGCTTGTAAAACACTCAAACAATCCGAATAGATAAATACGTGTTCGTTGGAGTAATTATTGGCTGTTTTTAGAGCTGTTTTAATAGCAATGCATTCTGCCGTGAATGTGGAGATTTTTTTGTTTAAGCCTGTTAATGCGGAGATATATAATTCTGGGTAGTAGAATGCCGCCCTGACACCACCAAAGTCATTGTTTATATTTTTACTGCCGTCCGTGAAAAAGGGTGGACCAGTTGATAGCCAATAATAATACAAGGACGGGTAGATATAAATTCCAAGTTCGAACTTTATGTATAGTACTGTGCAAATGTCTTAGGTAACCGTGTGAAGCTTGTATTGTACTTAAATAAATCTATATTTGTTTATAATGTAATATAACCACTGATTGTAATATTACTACTTTGATAAGTAACTTCAATGTTAATATTTTTATTTTAAGAAATGACTCCGACATTGTTATCTTCAAAAGTAACCATCATTACTACTTTCGTAAATGTTATCTTTGGTATGTCTATTTTCATAAATTGTGGTTCTGTTTTTGAAAATAAATTTAACTATAATATTTTTACTCTCATGAATAACTACGACTTTGACATTTCTACTTTTAGAAGTATCTCCAAATGTAGCTTTTCTACTTTTGTAAGGTAATAAAATAGTGAATTATCTAAAAAACAAAGTAGGTGTAGAGTAACTTAACAATTAGTTCAATACTCTCAGTTAATAACAAATTATACATGTAAACAACATAAAAACTGTATAACAATTATTTCCACTTATCTTTCTGTTTTTCTATGACGTAATCCTTTCATTTTTGGACACTCTTTTTACACACTCTGCTGATATCATTATCCCAACATTTCATCATCGACAGTATTTTATCTCTTGATGGCATACTCTCAATAATTGAAAGGTAAACATTAATATATTGTCACATACTGAGAAAAAATTGCAATTATTGTTGAGTATCTTAGTATAAATATGAACTTCGAGATTGTACAAAAATGTTAAATTTACAAAATTAAAAGAAAAGGAGATATAATTATATGCTGTAATAAACTTACCCTACAATCATTAAACCATGATATTGGCTCCTCTACCATATTTGCCAGCTTTATATGTAAACAAATATTAGTGCTACAAGTACAAATATCTTCTACTTTCTCTTTAATTTCATAACATCAAATTTATCGTGCGATTTTAAAATTCGTATTTATGTGAAGTTACCCTTGCAATAATTGCCCCTTTTCGGCAAGACACCCCAAAGAAGACCTAAGTATAATTTTAAGATCGAAACATTGAACAGTCTCGATTAATATATAACTCTAGAACCAAAACAGTTACATTTATTTTACATGCATCGTACACTTCCTGTTAAAACGTCGTGCAATACCTTCGGTACAATATCTCCAATTTCAAGATAAGAAAACCTAGAAGAAAACCATGTTGCACTAAAAGCAAGAAAGGCGGAATACTAGACGAACCCACACGAAGAGAATCAATTGCAGAAGCAAAAAGTCTACGGGCCAGTAGGAAGAGCAATTCTTTACACCAAAAAAGAAGATAGGAAGAAGATTGCTGAAGGAATAAAGATTGATAGTGACCTGTTTGTGATGGAAAGTTCAATGATGTACGAAGCGGTGGGAACTGGGTTAGATGAGAGGAATGCAGTGTTCGGTACCGTGAAAACTGTGTTGAATATGATGTTCCACTTTTCATCTCTTTCAACTGGTTAGTGAAGTAAAATAACTAGTCCGTGAATTTTATGTATTTATGGCGTATACTAATACGGAAAACAAGAAAAACGTATAGGAAACGTGTACAGATGCATATTTCAAAAATTAGAATGATAATGTTAATTACAGGAGCATTTTATACCGAGAATTTTATTATGTTGTTAATTATGTCGTGAAAATATAGAATTTAATATTAAAATATTGTTTTTCAACGGTTTCGTTTATATTTAGATATATTTATACTTAAAACTTATATCTCAGAGTGCAATAGGGTACACATAATATTTTTATTCTTACGATTATTTCTAAATATAAACAGAAACATTGGGTGGGCTATTATATTATCTCGCATTATACAATACTTTTATATATTAATTTGTAAATGGAATCATTTTACATTTCCTGTACGAAGCACGTCAATTTTTTGAAAAACTAAGTTAATAAAAATGTGGCCCAAGTGATAAAAGATTTGAAATTGTATGGCAACTATTTAAAAAAATATGGTTATGAGGTTATACATTGTTTCCTTTAGACGTTCCAAACATCGTTAATTTTCCGAATTTAACAAAATTCTGCAGAATTCAAGAAAATTTGACAGATGTACTTTTAAAGGTCTACATTTTGAGAAAACGCCAAGAAATTAATTTTTTAAAGTTCTAGACTAGAATAGCCCTTTTAATTAAAGAAAAAGATAGATCAAACATTTTGAAAATTGCCTGAAATTGTTAGTTTTTACTAGGAAAAATGGCATCTATCACAAATCTAACTCAACTACAAGTATGTTACCTAGAATTCCTCTATCGACCGTTATGACAGTTGCCACACCATTGGAATTGACCACACCTTCGCGGGTGTTTCGTGTATTATTAATCTGCCAGTCAACGGGTCACGCCCTTCAACCCCCTAAAGGAAATTAATCGAATTCTCCGAACATAAGCTGTCGATTGAATTTTTCGCCTAGAGAACTCTGCTACAGCAGGTGCATTGGTTCGAGCCATGCAAGTTCTTCGAAATCCCATTCGCTTCGTGGCAAGTTTCGTATAAGTAGTTTCCCTCGATCGAATTACTCGCTACCAGGTTTACATTAATCACGCGTCATTTTAGCTGCGTTCGAAATGCACCGCGTTAACCAAACACTAAGTCAACGTCCCATCAGGGCCATCACGGACGGGTCTGTTTGATATTGGTTCCGCATCGACCGGGAACTTCTTCGCGCGGAAGGATCACCAAGTTTATATACGTGTCGTCAAGTTACGGTGTCATTGAATTAGCAAGATTCGTTTATGTCTCTAGCGGCTTAAGCCTCAATTCAGGCCAGCGATTTCGCGCCAACTAGCGATCAGTAGTAACGTAGAAACTATTATACAATAATACCTCTTATTATAGCGTTCTATGACCAGTTATTTGCTGTTCTCGATAGAAACTGCAGGTCTATACTGATAATCATAGATAACTGCTGCGTTCAAAACAAGTGGATCATCTTATTTTCATTATTCTTGCAAAGTTCACATAAAATAATTTTTGAAAAAAAAAATAATAATCGACTTTGAAATAATATTAAAACTGCACTGAAAAGTATGATATAATTTCCAGTTAATTTATACGAATACACACCAATTTTTGCTTAAAAGTATGAAATAATTTTTATTTCCTTCATATTAAATTTATGTGAAATAACATTTTCGTAGTCGGTGCAAAATTAAACATTTTTAATTCCTGCTTGTGTCAGTTTTTGGTGATGACGACAATATTGAATGATGTCAATGTATACATGTATACAATATACTGTCTACGTGGAAGTACTGTCTGAGAGGATTTGATGTATTTGTTTTGGAGGCGGGAGGGGGCAATATTGCTTATAGTCAATGTGTATACTACCTACACGGAAATACTGTCTGATTAGGTTTGGCGTAGTATTTGGCGAGGGCGGCAGTATTGAATAGTGTTAATGTATTAGGTTGTCCCAAAAGTTTCTTTCGCTTTATTAATAAGTAATACATGTATAAGTTTCGGATTCAGAAACTTATAAGATCGTTAGAATAGATGCAGTTTATGTTAAGTCAAGCGACACGTGTTGTAGCAGTGAGATAATACTGTAATTATAAAACACAAATATATATACAACTTATCCTACAAACAAAGAATTATCACCTAATAATATTAGTGACTCTACCTGAATCAACACATTGGTCGGTATAAGTACTGATTATTTATATCAATCTTAGGTACACAATGAGCACGTGTGTACATTTGTCACAGCGTTGTTGTTCCGCCATCCGACCTCGGTAACGAGCGTCTCTCGGCCGGCGCTCGCTGTTCGTCATGTGACGTCAGCGTTATGCGCGGTTAAGTTTGAACGTCGTCAAACTTACACATGCACAATATTTTATATTCTATGTTACATTACTGAATTGTGCACGATTCATTTTGCTCCATTACTGTTACAACATGAATATCTATGAAATTAGATGGTCTATTTATATAAACACGACCACATAAAATAATTGAGTGCAACTCGCGAAAAAAACTTTCGAGATAACCTAATATATGATGTCTAAAGTAGATATAATGATATCAATAATTTAAGGGCATATATTTTGTCCGTCCGACAGAAAGTTTAGAAGAAAAATGTATGAAAATGAAAATTTCTTTTGTTTTTTATTGTGTCAAACCAAAAATTACGACCTGCATCTTTCCCGCCGATAGGAGGTTTTAATTGTGAGAGTTTTTAATTGTGAGTTCTACAAATGTGCGTCACAGTCGACTCAATTTGAATATTTCTTATTGAAAAAATTTGTACAGACTACTCAAGTATGTAATAAAAAGAAATAATTATTTTTTTCCATCCTAAAGAAATTCATGAAAAACCGCTTTTTTTAGACCTCCTTTTTGGAATTGTTGGAAAATCATTGTAATTATAGATAAACACTAAGAGATGGATAATAAATCCGAACAAGAAACAATTATTTATATTTGTTGAAGATGGACACAAAAATGAAACGGTAACTGGTGAAATAAAAGAAACAATCTACAGCTGTCTATTCTCGCACTTTCGCACAGACCAGATATCTTTGACTGACTAACTATACCACGTCTTTCTCGTTACCTTTAATGTTTACGTACATCGCTGTCGGTTGGCTCTTTCACCGCTCACGCACACATATGGACAACATACACACACATCCATCCAAAAAAGTCGACCCATCTCGAAATCTACGCCACTTCTCGTCCCATGTCCCCTCGATTTGTAGCCTCTTTACTGCGTACTTAGACTCAATTATACATTAGAGACGACTCGATTCGAGTAGCTCGACGTCTGCTCCGGGTTCACGGGGACGCGTCTCCCGATGGCATCGAATACTGTTAGCGTGCCCGCATATTTTCATTAACGTTCCAAGTTCCTTATTCGGCGCCGTTTCTTACAGCAAATCCTAGCCTAACGGGATCGCGCATTATTTCACCGCGTTAAACTACTAAATACGAGATATACCTCGCTTCCCCTCGCATTTCCATTTATATTGGCTTATTATTCGCGCGACAACATTATTCACCGTCGTCGCGATTCCTTCGTCCCTTTTTTTCCCTCTTTCGCTCTCGTTCCGTTCCTCTTCCCGGCTACCGCTAAATGTATGCCGCTCTTAAGAGCTTACTGGCCGGAAGCATAGAAGATGAAATTTACTCAGCACTCTCGATCGCCCCTAATATTCACCGAGCGTCTGGCCTCCGGCAGAATTTGAACCCTGACGGTACTCCAGAGTTGATTCGACTGGGCGGACGTGCGGGGCCTATCTACCGATCTGCTGCTGTGGTAATTAAGTCAAACAAAGGCAAGCGTGACGATCGATTCGGTCGTCTACGACCGACAAAATGTCACGTCGCTGCTTTCCCCGTTCCCTTCACTCTTTCTCTCTCTCTTACTCTTTCTCTAGGCTCTCTTTCATGGCTTCCATGCATCGCTCCGCTTCAATTTGCTCCATCACTTTCCCTCTTCGGTGTCTTCTCTTCTCTTCCTCTTCGTCAGCCTCTCGATTCATTCCCTTTTTTCCCTCGCTGACGTGTGTGTACACCTGTGCCATATTTTTAACCCCCTATCCTCCGCTTTCAATCTGTGCTTCGTTCTCTCGTGCCCTATCCCCCTCCTCCTCCTCCCCCCCCCCTCCCCCACTGAGCGCCAGCTAGATGAAACGAAGCTCGTTGTTACTCAAACCTGTTAACATGGTATTCTTAACCGTCGTGCTGGAAAAGCGACTAAACCGAGAGACGAATATTTCGTAACAGATTTAAGGAATTTTAATTTTTTATAGTTTCATGTATACGTTTTATATTTTTGACACAAGCACCAATTTTTAATGGAGAATTTCTCGTTTCTTGAAGGAATTTAGAAATTAATTGTTGCTGCCAAACAAACCACCTGTAGTAGTAATTGAGTAGGTTGTAGTTCTTGAAACTTTGATTTGTTAAAGATGAAATAAAACTGATATGCTGCTGCCTTCGTCGAATTAGGGGAACGATTTCTCCCGAAATAACTGATCCCTACTGATAACGGCTGACATTGAGGGAAATTAGTATGGTCTTTGACTATAATAATTAAACACAGCTTCGTGCGCAGAAATCTAACTAGACGGTTAATAAAACAGTACTTGTGTACCCATTCTACTTGCGAGTATATGTTTTTGAAATTAGTTTTCACTTTTTGTTTACACAGGGTGTCTACAGTTAAGTCCGGTCAAACACAGGGAGCCAATTCTACAAGTAATTTCGAACGAAAAAATTGCTCTTAGACAGTTTTCGACAGTACACTCTTTAAATGGCCATGACCCCATCAACTTGCAAAGCAAAAACTAAGTATACCATTCGAAAGAGCGTTAAATTTTCAATCTCTCTGATGCTAAATTAAAATTTATTAGGTAGATTTAAAAAGTGAAAAATTAGGGTAATCTTTAAATTGTGACAATTTCTAGAAAGACTTTTTTTTTGCTCTGCAAGTTGTTAAAGTTATGGCCGCTTAAAGAATGTACAGCCGAAAAATGTCTAAGAGCAATTTTTTGTTGGACATTAATTATGGAATTGACTCCCTGAGTTTGTCCGGACTTAACTGTAGACTCCCAGTATATAAGTAGTATAGATCAAGAGAGCAGAACTAGTCAGTCAGACGGTCAGTAAGACCTGGCAATGTAGAACGTTCGTTCGATAAGGCAGATCGCTCTGCTGATATGTAGAACGCTCCCCGTCAATCCTTTTGATCTAATTAAGATTCTACATTATCCAGTCTTATCTACAGAATACACTACACACATCAATAGAGTACTTCGCTTTACCAATCAGATACTCCATCCAATAACTTGAAATTGCGATAATATTACTACAATACTTGGACACAATACAAGATATTGCTTTAAACTAGAGGTTCCCAACGGGGTCGGCACCGTCCACCGGTGGGCGTTGAAGAGATCTAAGGGGGTGCTTTTGATCGAAGACAAATTTGATGGGCGCTGAGGATCAACTGCCGCCTTCTGGGCAATACTCGCAGGAACGTGCCAAAAGTTTGATTAATGTGTACTAAAAATCTTCGAACGCATGTTTTAACAAATATCGTCAATGTTCAACAAATGTTGTAAATGTCAGTGTAATCAACAATTTAACAGCAAAGAAACGAAACAGATTGTCAATAATGGAACGCGACGATTTAAAATTGCTGATGACAAATCTGACATCAAATATCGAAAAATTATTGTCGTTACACCAAGCTCAGCCTTCTCACTAATAATATTATATTAATTTTTTTAATAATATATATTTGTTTATCAAATTTTAAACAATACATCAACATGTTAATATCTTCCAATAAAGTAATTTTAATAAAAACTGGTTCTTGTTTTCAAATATATGTATAACGTAGTAATATAGTATATTTCACCTAACAGAGGCGCAGTCGAATCGCTGCTTGAAAAAAAAAAATATACATGTCGAATTAAGTAACGTCCTCCTTTTCGAAGTCAGTTAAAAAGGAGGCGGTGGGCCAAGAAAGGTTGGGAACCTATGCTTTAAACAATATATTACAAACATAACAATGTAAATGTCGTTATATACACTACAATTGGAACGAAACCGTAAACAATTAGGTATCATAAGCAGTTTTTTTCCAAAACATTTCAGAATACATTCAATAATATTACTTGGTCCCTCTTTGATGAAATACAGAGTGTTTCTTAACATATGGGCGCCTTTTAGAGGGTTAGGCCTTGACACCACTGTGAATCGAAAAGTCCTTTACCAATTTGCGAACTGCAGCTTCGTTATCGAGATATACGCGGTCCGCATATTAAAAGACACCCTGTATAATAAGGAACAAACTTTGTTTCTTTCTGGTGTAGACTAATGTTTTGTTTTTTTGTATACTTTTATAAAGTGTATCAAAATGTGTGATACATTTATACTTAAAATGGTTCCACACCTGTTTGTTCGTTGAATTGTATACTTTAAAAGAAATTATAAAATCCAATTATTTAGAATTAATAGCTATGCCAGGTCTTCTCTTTAAGCTACGACATAAGTTCAGAAAAACTAAAAATTATCTTTCGAACTGTGTTATGACCTTAAAAGGATTGAGGACCAACGAGTTTGCACTACTCGGTAAAACATAATAAAGAACAAACACCAATCTGAAAATCTTTTTCCTTTTGCCTTAGACTAATGTTTCTTCTTTTTGTATAGATTTCTGAAAAGTACCGAAATGTAAAGAACATTTACACTTAAACTGATGCTTCTTTCAGACCAAATTTGTTTCTTCATTGAATATACAGGGTGGTCCCCGCAATTGTTTCAAGTCATAACTCCGTTATTATTGCATTTACAAAAAAATGCCAAAAGAGAAAGATAAATGGTTCGAAGAGCACTACATCCGTAGGACTTAAAATTCTTTTTAGATGCAGCAGTGCATATGCAATTAATAATTGCATCATTTCTTTAAATAGAAATGCATATTTTTTTTTACACAGGTCGATTCTTCTGTTCATTCTATGTAAAAAATGATTAGGCAGTAGCATGACAAAAAAATTATTAGATCTCGAGATATTTTCAAAGAATGTCTTTATTGAAGAAGATTTATCTTTCTCCTTTGGCATTTTTTCGTAAATGCAATAATAACGGAGTTATGACTTGAAACAATTGCGAAATAACTATAATTATTTAAAATTAATAACCGCGCCAGATCCAAACAATAACGAGTCCTGTAAAGCTAAAATTTTTCTTTAAACTGTGCCGTGAACTCGAAATGGTTAAAGATCGCCGTGTTAGCGCAGACTACTGTGATCCATGATGTAGACAGATCGGCCATCGTTGAGAACAACGCGACAGGCTAAGAGGGTCGCGTTTCACCGCGTGGAATGGAAGGCTGAACTTCCAGGCACGATAAAAGTAAAGTTATCCTGGTATTCCGCGCACGCGGAAGTCGCCATTAAACGCACGATAAAAAGCTTCCTCTTTACGTAACCACGCAAAGTTTCACTCGACGCTAGTGAGTTCAGCACGGTGCTACACTTCGGTGCGACCGTGAGACAACAGAGATTCCAAACGCTGATTTCGTTCCCAGCTGTTACTGCATTGCTTAAAATAATTAGAGCCTCGCCACCTTCAAGGACTTTGAAGGCTTGCGTGGCAGACTTGTGGGAATGTTTCAGCCGGTTTTAGGCGTGCAACGTTGCATTAAAAGGGAACATCTCCGATCGGCGCAGGATACTTCCCTGGTTCGTTGCACGCCAGTTTAACACTTTAACGTTAGTACTATTACGTTCGATGCATATTTGTTAGAAATGCAACAATATGTTTTATATTAGACAAGGAAGACGCAAACCCATTTGTTAATATATAATTAGATCTCTATTTCAATAACTATAACCCGAGAAATTTTTTTAAAAAATTTGAAATATATGGGTCAAATTGACTGACCTAGTAATTCTAGCGTTAACTACCAGACTATTCAGAGAAAGTTTAAAACTTATTGTTGGAAAAGTACTTTTTATATTATTATATAACGTAGACTGATTTTAAATTCTGCATATAGTTTCCATGTATATCAAAAGAATTGCATGTTTCCTGAAAATGTGCATTATAAGTAAACAACCAACAACAAAGTTCATGTGTTTCATTAGGTAAACACTAGGATCTAGAATTAATAATCGTGAAAATTTCTACGAGGCTAAAATTTGGTTTCTATACAATGAGAAGTAATATAATCTAACATTTGTGGTAGTACTTATTTTTCAACTTTTTTATAATTGACCAATCCTATTCAAATTAATTACCTTTAACATCTTACCTACAGAATTAATTTATTTAAGCTTCTAAATAGACACCAGGTCGATAAAATGTCAAACTATGGGAATGTGTTACTTCTCAAGAAATTAAACACTCTGAAAATTATTTATGAGACTAACCCCCTAGCTTTCGATCATCTTATTAAGGGGTATGTTCACGAGTGCCAGAGTAAAAAATGATGACAGGTCTCTCTTAACCCTAGAATTATATTAGAGAGCGTACTCACTTTATAATAACAAGGTACTGAATTCTTTACTCGGTTTTTTTTAGCTATTTACTTGTTTTCATGGTTGGAGTATGCAGTTCTCGCAATATATTGTTAAGAGAATTATATATAGATATTGAAAGACTAATTTCCAAGACATAACTAGCAGAAATCTTAGTCAACAGTACTTCTATGATACCTTTCAGAGATCTGACCTAAGACGTTACTTCTCCTTCAGGGTCACTCATAAATCTTGTTTCATAATAACAATAATTATTTACAAGACTAACGATCATGCTGATTTCAATAACCTTGAAGTATGCTGAAGGCTCATAAGTGCTCCAAAGTGAAAAATAATGGTTGCTCGTTTAATCTTCAAGATACAATTGGCGGAAGACTGAGTTATAATATTTCTTTGAAGCTTTTCTGAGACCCAGTCAAACTCAGATCATTACTTTTCGCTTAGGAACACTCATAAATCTTATTTCATAATACAACAAATTATTTACAGAAGTAGCAACCTAACCTGTTTCGCTGACTTTGAAGTATGAGAATAAACAACAATAGGTGCTCACACTCAATTTTCAAGACTAATTAGTAGGAAAGAAAGTTGTAGTACTTCTTTCGTGCTTTCCAAGATTTAACTCAGCCATTATTTTATTCATAAAATCTTGGTCTTTAACGAGAGAAAATTTAGAAATGCTTCAAATGAGCATTTTAGATTTCCCAAAACAGATTTTATTTATGTAATTTATTAAAATAATTTATAAACAATAGTGATTAATAAACAAGCGAAACTGGACAGAACCAAAACTACACGAAAACACAACAAAAATTACGAAAGATGGACATACGAAAAGAGGCTTCTTAATTAAAAAATAAATAAAGCAAAATAAAATAAGAAGATAAAAACTTGATAGAGAATTCAAATAGAGTAAGTGAAGATGAAAGAACAAAGATTTCATTTAATATTCTCGTTATTAGCGAAAATAGAAGACAAAGTTTATTTAGCTTCTGCGCGTAACATTCATACCACTTTGAATCAAACAAAAATGTTTTGCATAGTAGTACTGAAAAATACTAAAAAATATGTATGTTCGAAATAAAATATGTCGATATTTTCCTTGGTTGTAATATATTATTTATACATTAGAAGGTAAACAATGTTTACTTTAAAAATTTTTCTCCCCAACTATTCTAATTTGCGTATTAAAACTGCTTTTACTTCACCTCTATCGAAATGTGAAACATGAAACGTAATATTTGTTTAGGAGTAATTATTATTATTATTTTGAGAGCTTAACCAACCATAGAAACAAGTTTCTGCGGCGTTTGAATTATATAATAACATCGTTGATCATTAAGGTACGTACAGATTTGGAACAAAACGTCGTCACTTTTGAACCCCACCCCTTTTGATTTGGCTGACATTTTTACATGTTACAGAACCCAACTAAACTACATTCCTGTGCTTTTTTCAAATTCCTTTTACTCGACCGAAATAAGTTATGAATTTCTAAAATAAAAAGGCTTTTTCCCCAAAATGTTTGTTTTTGAATGAACTTTACGAAACAATTGTAAAATGAAATATTTGAATTTATCTTCTCTAAAATTGTTTAAGTTTTCGAAAAAACACATTAATTTTCCAAATTTTAACACTTTTAATTCTTTTCTTTCTTTCCCCCAAAAAACTCATTCATTTCCCATTTAATGCCGAAAGTTACCTTGTAGGGCGATTTTGTTCTATTTTTTGTTCAATTTCAAATAATTTGTTTTTCATTTTTTTATAATTCATTTTTGTTTTTATAATAACAAGTTTATATAAATATATCCATGATATTTAATATTTCATATATAATTTTAAATTAACGTTGAATGATTAGGATTATTTAATGAAATAAATTCCCATTTTTTTATATTTCTCTATTAATAACAAAATTTTATCGTCTTACCACTCCATCACATCGAGATTTTCAACACAAAACGATAGCAGTTGCGAATCAAACAACAACACAGGACAAATCGTGTGAGAAACATTTCCCTTTGTCCAAAGTGTAAACAAACTTTCTTTGATGTGGCAGCATTAAACCGACTCTCAGCGAAACGGCAAAATGTTCGTGGTAATGTTCGCGATGGTACTCTCGACAGAGTTTTGTTAATGTTAAGTCTAAAACGGCTGTTTAAAACGGCGCAATAATGTTACGCGGTGATATTCGTGACGGCGTTTTGTTACAAGTCTGTACGTACCTTTAAGTTTCGCCGGGTTGTCAGGCGGCAGTATACAATTAGGAATGGTAAACGAGTGTAAGGAAAAGGTGACGGTGGAGGGGCCGGTGGCGAGGGGTCTTTAAAAGCTGCCCGAAGTAAAAGAGAAGTGAGCGCAAAGGTGGTCTGATGAGCGCAAAAAGAATAAAAGGCGTCTTTGGTAGGCACTCAGGGCAACGTGGAGGTAGGTCATGCCCCTGCTTTTGCGGCCTCTCAGATGGTTAAATGAGCTCCATAGCGGCTTCCATTCCATTTACAATAAATAACGGAATTAATGACATTATGAAAAGCATAGAACTTCCAGTAAAAACCAATTTCTTTGCACACGACTGTAATAAGCAACAGAAAATGCTAAATGCTAAATACAATACAATGCTGAATACAAATGGTAAAAATGAATTTTTACAAACGTCCATCAAACGTTACAAATAGACTGTGGATATTTATGTATTTATGATAAGTAAATATACAACAATTCACGAAAATGTGTATTATAAATTCATACATGTATAAAATAATAAAAGACACGCTACAACATTCATAAGACAAAATATACTTAAATTTGCGTTTCTGGTCTTCGTCTGTGTACATAAAAATATGAGTTTGCAAAAACATCCGCAGTCATCAATGTTCTTCAAATGTGGTCTAATAAATTCGATCTTAAATTTTCTATTTTTAATATAAAATATATTCTATTCTCGAGAAAACAAAAATGCCAAAATATTGAAGTACAATTGTTTAACTAACGTTATACTCCTAAGGTGTATTTTAGTTAAAAAATTGACTTGGATCTCACGAATCAAATTTCTAAGAGAAACGTGCAGAGAGAATTAAAAAACATTATGTACACTATAACCAATGCAAAACAGTGGTTGGTTGAATTTTACATTGCATGCAATACTATGAATGCACTACTAGGAAATGTATACAATCTCCAAACCAGCTGATGGAAGTGTATCAATAGCGTTCAAAATATATATTATTATTAGATTGCGGATTTTATGCATTTATAATATAAACTAATGTAATAAACATATGCTAAACATAATCAAAAGGTATGTGCACTTATGCAAAATGAAATGACAATATCATTACAATAACTCTAGAATATGTTCAACATACACTATATTCTATATTATTGTACGTCATAAATGCATAAAATCCACAGCCTCATTATTATATGCAAATATGCATTATTATTGTTTATGTAGCTCGTTAAATGCAACAGTTTTTTTCTTGTTAATTTCGCAACTTACATAAATAGCTATTTTTTTTGTAATCTATCTATTTTAGAGATTTCCGAGAATATGTAGAATGTCATTGTTTATAAAATATAAGTAAATAAATTACAATTTTACATAGTTTTTTTTGGAAATTGATCGGTGTACGAATACTTTTTACACCCACTGTAAGATAAAAAGTATCTTATTCCTCACGCGTTGAAACGGAAAGCAGGGAAAAGCGAGGTAATGCTCGCTGGCGTGTAAATGTGGGAAGTTATTGAAAGTTAGTTCGCCGCGGTGCAAATATTAGAAATTCACCGCGAGTACGGAACTTCGATAACATTGTGCGTTCCAATAGTAATTTTCGAGCCCTCGACCTACAATGTTTCCCTTATTTCCGATGGTATATCAATGTTCGAACGTCCGAAGTTTGTTAACCTCGCTCGCTACGATTTATTCGCGAGCCATCGGGCTCGTATCGCTGTGCAATTTAATTTATTAATTGTATATGCAGAGCGATTCGAGACAAAATAACACGATACGTTTCAATAATGAAAATCAAAATGGAAATTTCCATTTAATATGTCGTTATAAAATGAAAATTTGTATTTGATATGTCGTTTGATATTAAATAAAAATATAATATATCGTACGCGATGTTAATGAATAAAGTTGATGCATAATGGAGTGAAATATAGAAAGCGTAATTAGTTAAGAGGACGCGACAGTGAGATAGAATTTTGTGTATAAGGCAGATGAAAATTTGTTCACGAAATTCAAAGAGTAATTAAATTTTGTATGTAATTACTGTAACTCGAGTTATCATATTCTCGTATTCAATACACTAAACTGTATAGACGTAATAACTTTAAATTGTATCATATTTTTTAAAATATTTTGCTAAATGTAACGCTATATAATATTACTTGCACCGTCAAGATCTATCATTTTCAATATTGTATTCAGTGATATCTATCTACTTAAAATGCTCCAGTATTGAAATTAATCCGACAAATGCAATTTACCATTATGCACTTTAGTATGAAGAGCTTATTCGGAATGATTAAACATATCAGTTTTTATAAGTTTAGATTTAATATCATCAATTGCAGAGTAGTATCGTTTAAAATCATTGTGGACTTTTATTTGATTATGTTCAATACAATTTCTTAACCTTTACTTCATATCAGTCTTCTTCATATGTAACATCTACATTATTTACTTATTACGTGGCGGAAAACGTCACGATCAATTTTAAAATATAACCAAATTCTTTTCTCATCAGAAGATATATTTTTGAGAGACTGTGTGGACAAAATTTATTGGATGTAAAATGAATCCACACTAATACAATATGTATTACAGCTATATTCATTCAACAATTCAAGAAACAACCACTACATATTTGATGTAAAAATTAATTTTCTGTCATTATATTGAATCATTTATAATTTTAGATTAAGTATTGTAAAAATACGTATTTGTTATTTTGTTTGTTGGTTTATTAGTGAACCAATCTGATGGGTATTAAAATGTATGATCTACATGATATGTTTGAAATTCAGGAACCAACAAATTGTGCTTATTGTTGTTCTTCTAACAGATTACAACTGTACTTTATACCTGCATATAAGCGTTTTTGTTTTCTATTAAAAGTGTATTTTATAATTATAATAATTGTAACAATATAAGAATGAGCAAAATTTCATGGTTACTACAGTTCGTATATGCAGATGCACTGTAATGACCATTAGATTGAGACTTACGTTATGTGAATATATTGCAATAGAAATCAGGTTGAAGACTTAGAAGATTAAAACTTGAATGTACGAAACTGACGAGTAAGTACATTTGTTTAACCCTTTGAGTGCCAAAGAGCGATACATCGCTGTTCCACACTTGCAAAAAGGGCCAAGAGCGATATATCGCTGTCCGAAGCTGTAAGTGCTATAACTTATTAAAAAATCAATTTTGCTTTACGAAAATCACGTCAATATCTAATGCGCGTAGATTTATTTGTGCACTTTAATTTTATTTCAAAATTTCATGAAACTCAAAATAACATTGACCGAAATAACATGTTTGTTTACAATCATGCATCTTTGTATGTATGAAAATTTCCTTCTGGCACTCAAAGAGTTAAACTAGACTTATAAATTGTTGATTATAGAGACACAGAATTAATTTGTACAGCTAATAATATAAGAATACATTTAGTATTCGAGGATAATCAATAAAATGGTATCATTAATGTACAAAGTCTGAGCGATAAGAAGGAGTATCGGTATTATCAAAACCCAAAATGTGAAACAAATCCAATGTCGCTTACATTGATCGTAAACGTCAAAATCGCAACGCCAAAGAGTTGAGAAGGATTGCCCGCCATTTCTCAAGCGACAAATAATTTTCAAGGTAGAGCTCCATGCGACGGGAAGACCGAAATCGTGTTTTGGGTATAGCAAATAAATCAAACCTGTTGCGACGTGATCCCATTAACGTTAAGTACCGTGATTTATTGCGCTATCTATGTCGAAGCGCGAGGAAGGACAGAGAATCGTTTTGTTTGTGGCTCGCACAAACAGTCTCGCAATCCATTCAACCATTGCCCGTGTACAGTGCCATGCTTATTTTGCCAGTGTTTTCATAGGTCTCGCGTCGCGTTTCAACCAATATACTCTTTGAAGTGTTATTTTCAAAAGCTTTATTAAGCTGTAATTCAGCCCCAGTACTTGATGATCTCACGATTGAAATCCGTTGCACAGATTCGAATTGTTAATATTGATCATGATGCAAATCATTTCGCAAATTGATTGTACTCGCCTAATACCGTCCAACAACTGAAAAAATTCAAAACATAAAATATTCCATATAATACAGTTCCTATCTATTTAATCCTACTTTTTAACTTTAATAGTAGTTGTATTTTTAAGATTTTTATGTTTATATTTACTTGAGTGTGACCTGATTTTTGTATCTAATAAAAACTATATTGTGGTATTTTTTCTTTCTAAATAATAAATTAATTGTGAAAAAGAAGTCAAATCGAAAAATCCATACGCTTGTTTGTTCGTTATTGGTTAAGGAATACTTAAAAAAAAATTCACTCCGATAGCTACACTTTATAATGTTGTGCTCATGTATGACACTAACCAAGTTTATACGTAATTTATGAGAAGAAATTGCAAATAAAATTGAATAGAGTAATGGGCATGGAGCAAATTGATGTATAAATTTATTGAATTGTTATACTATACTATATTTATATATACTAATTATTATACCATAAACACATGAATAATAACAAACAAACAAGAGTATGGATTTTTCGATCCGACTTCTTCTTTAAAAACTTTTTTTCAAAAACGCAAAAAAATTGTTCAAACATTTCTTTGTTTACAGCATTAAATTCAGCGTCGAAAAAGTGATAAGTCATAAAAGTACGAATAATTGGTATCTTTCTACTCTTTTATCTTGCTTTTTCTTTCAGCTACTTAAGCATTGTTTCATCACATTTAATTTTATTATTCTCGAGTAATAAACTTTGTAACACTTTAAGAGTGCCATAAAAACAAAGGCCGAAACGTTGTAAAAGTTTGCAATTTTCCCAAGAAGTGACATGCATTTTTACATATTATTGATGAACAAACTGAATGGAAAAAAATTATTAAAAATACTATTGGCACATGTCAATCATATTACGTTATCCCGAAAGTTTCTTTCGTTTTATTAATAATTAATATATACACAATATTTTATGTTTTATGTTACATTACTGAATTGTGTACGATTCATTTTACTCCATTACTGTTATAGCATTAATGTCTAAGAAATTAGATTGTCTATTTATTGTCTATCTATTTAGATTGTCTATCTATTTAAACACTGCCACAGGAAATAATTGAATGCAACGCACGAAAGGAACTTTAGGGACAACCTAATACATAACAACGATGACAAATGGCTTTACTATTTTTACGTAAAAAAAAAAAGAACAGAGAAAAACTTGGCGATGAAAATTCAAAATATTCCAACGTTTTTCAAGTTCTTTCGTCTCGGTTTTCGAGTCACGGAAACATTCGAACAGAGGTGAATGGAGCCCGCGACACGCGGCTTTTAAAACGTGGAAAGAAATTTGGAAAATAAATGGGTCACGCGGAAAGCCGCATTCAGGAATTAAGCACGGTACCGTTGTTCACAGGAGACGCCATATGTGAGTAAATGGCTTACAGCAATATGTCAAGCGGGCAAAAAGTAATGTATCGCAAGGTCCGTGTGGTTACAAAAACAAAGGGAACGTTTCCTCTGTGTCCGCATCTGAAATTATTCCGCGATGCGCACAATATCATAGTCGCGTGTTTTATGCGATAGTATTTTGCAGAAATGGAATTCACCGTGCTAGGAATGTTGAGATTTATCGAGTTTCGTTGTCAAACGCGGGAAATATTTTAAACAATGTGGTTGAAAGTATAATAAGAAAAGGAGTAAAACACAAGCGTAAATTAGGCCAATTTGGTAGGCAAATAATGAGCATACGCGATCAAAGCATTGGTTTCTATTATCATTGCTTATCAATATTTTATATTATGTAACAGATAGTTATTTTGCTAAAATAATCTGCAAAAATTTGATCAGCGCTGATTCTAACAAGTCTAATTAGAACTAATGGCGCCAGAGAAAGACGCGAAGCCCAATGGCACCACTACTTTGCATGCTTGCCTTGCCCTGAAACACTCGTGATTCTAGTTTAGAGCATCATTTATATAAATTTTGTTTGGACGTTAGTATGAAATATACAATATAATAGACAGTAAGTAGATTCTAGTGATACATTTACATTTTTGCCATCAATTAAATCTAAACTATTTTCTAACTATGAAATGTAAATTATTCCACATAAATAATACAATATCTATACGTGAACTTAGTAACACAATACGAATTTTCTCAGACACTTTTTGCTTTGTACATGAAGTATGATGAACAAATAATCCGTAAGTTTTGTATCTTCAAAGTGAAAAAATATTTACAAAAAGTTACTTACACTTTTAATGTTTGCCAAGTTTTCCAAATAAAATGATGGCTTTCCATGGTTGAGTAAATAATCATGAATTGATGAAACAAACGTTAAATTTATTTTTAATCGTTTTCGATCAATTATTTGCAGATGCTAAAATAATATTTATAAATTTGTATAAGTCTCATAAGACTTTTATAAAAATAAGTACACTTCTATATTGTGAACTTATAACATGTAAACACAATTCTAATAGATTTTTAAAATGAACCGAGTTGAAAATGTTCTAAGAACGAGATAAAACATTTGCAAGGCATGGAATTTAAATTTAAAGCGATCTGTGTCAAATAAATAGGTATTCCATCAGGCATACGAAAATTTTCTTAAACGAAATGTTCTCCTTTCAGTTCGGATAATGCCATTTTCGGCGTATTTCAATGCAAATTTACGCGAAAAGCGCCAAGTCCTGTTAAACGTTTGAACGAAACGTTGGCGACCGCTTTAATGTTTTCGTTTGTAATTTCATGCAGCGGGAAAACATTGTAGTTTTCAGACGACCAGTTCAGGATTCGTTTTTCCTGGGTAGAACGAAAATTTCGCGAATAAAGTAACCGGCAGAGCCATGCTACCGATACCCAACGATTTTCGTAACGGGATACACGTGAATTTTTCAGCAGTTCGATGAAAGTACGAAGCGCGGAACTTTCGCGTCGCTACTTTTGGAAGCATCGTCTCAGGAAGTATCTTCTCAGGAAGAGATTACGTGTTTGTCAAGAAATTGCAATCCCTTGAAATTATGTAAGAGACGTTTTACGATGTTTGCAATCGTAAAACGAGCGGAGAAAATAAGATGCGCTTTCTGCATCGTGTAACGGAACTACTGGTGACATCTAACCGGGCTTATAGAGCTCACTGCAACTAACATAAATTAACCGTTTTCTCGCGATGATATTTTTCCTAGGGCGAATCAGCAACTCGGACGACTTCGTCAGTATTTGATGGACACTTCTCAACATAAAATGGTCTTAAATGGAAATTATTGTATAAAAGTATTACATTTTAATGTTATATGCACCATTACGTCTTGAAGAATCATAGTTTTTAATAGTGTTGCGAGCACCCTTTGGATGTTTGGATTTTTGTTGACATTTGTATTGTACAAATCCTGTTATACATTAAAGTTACTCGTTGATCCTTAAAGTTCTCGTTATGCCAAACATAAAACATAACAATATTAAAAATTGTATTTTGTGTGCAAGTAACTTCGTTGTAACAATATTAACTTAAATTCATCTTCACTTGAGCTGATTTAATTATAGAAAACAATTTCTATAGGTATTCAAAGCTTTCGAAAGAATAAAGATTTAGATTTAGAGTCAATATTCTGTGAGGATTGTCCAATTTTAAATATAAAATCCATTTCAAGGTGTTCATTTTAAACTCTCTAAAAAAATGAATTAAGTATAGAAATTAATTCTGTGTCCTTACATTCAATCATTTGTAATTGTGGTTAGTGAAGTTTAAGCAAAATATTGGGTGGACTGGAAAGTAATCTTGTTTCTGCAAATTTCAATACTTGTTTATCATTCATCAGCTCATTGATTTTTATCGATCTTGCATTCAAAATTTGCACAGTAGATGGCAAAAGGCTGTTGATAATGAAGGTTATTACTAGACTGCAGATCTTTATGCAAAATTAAATCTTCGCGAACATGCCTACAAAAATTGAACCTAAATAGGAATTTATTTTATTCTGCAAATATCATAACATGAACTTTTCTTCCAATCTTTTTTATTTTGTTTGCATTTTGTAGTTTCTTATACATTCAAATTTTCTATAAATGTATAAAGATCCGCAGTCTAGTGATTACATATCTGATTCAAAATAGAAACTTATTAAGAGTATATTTGTTTGAATTTAATGTAAAAGAAATAACATTACTTTTCTGTCCCCCTAATATTTACTCGTAATTTTGTTACATTAAATTACCAACTTTGTAAGTCCCCAACCAGATCTCCAATACAATGAATCTATATGTACATAACCTAAGTCTAAACCTGATGGCCATTACAATTTATCTATACATACAAAATTTTGCTTATTACTATTCGTCGAACAGGTTACGAGATTAATTGAACTTTCACATCAGTAGGTAGACATTTTATATATACAATTCTGTGTGGAGGTAATATGTGAAATCAGGACTAATGTACCTCTCTAAAAGCAAGAGTCGTCTCTGAACTCGCGTGGCAAAGCAGAGTGAGATTATTTGCGGCGTTAACAGTCGCGCGAGAAATTAGAAAAACTCGCAAATCGAAACGAGAGAATAGACAATAGCGGTTACAGGGCCATATGAAAAAGATTTTAGCAGTTACCATTATGTTCTTGTTCCCACAAGAATGTTGCTTTCTCACCGTTGCTTCCTCGCGAGACTGCGAGTTCCATTAACCATGCACAAAGGCACCATTCGATGATCACAAAGGATTCCATTGGATGATATTAAAGGTTCATCGCGATCACTTTAAGCGATCGATACCTGTGTTATTCGTTGGATAGAAGGACGCGATGAAAGAATCGAATTCTTATTAATAGACAAACCTTTGGTGGAAATGTAGCTACTGAATAGCTGGTCTTTCTCATCGCAGAGTTTAATCTAAACGTTCTTCACAGAGACTGGAAATCAATGGGGCTGTTAATTATGCTAACCTGGAATACATTGTGTGTTACGGAGTTCATAAAAAATACTTTCGTCTCTTAAACTCATAAATGTCTTGTACCTAAAAGTACCGTTGTTAGCATTTCATTTACGTGGACGTCTTCGCACAGTGAGATTATAGACAATAAAGTTATTAACTCATATATTGTTTATTATTATTAATTCATATGCTGAATCTGGTGCACAAGCCAAAAGTTCCCTCAGCCTTTATCTCTTCCTAATTTTATACGATAATGAAAGTACTAGCCAACAATAGTGAAGAAATGGAAGAGTGGAGAAGTCAAGGAGTACTTAGAAGGACTTTGTACTTCCATCATTTGTATAAAAAATCCAATCACCCCTCGCTTTACAATAGAAAACTTCCAAGATACCTTTCAAGTTTGGATTTATGGAATCAGAGCAGGCCATTACAACTTACAACTTGGCTGCTTCGCCAGCGAGAGTCAATAGCCTCCGGTTCCTGTGAATACGAGGGTAAGAAATCGTTTTTAAAAATTTAGTGACTGCACGAATACTTATCGCTCGTATAGTTCTGTCGACTGTTCCTTTTAAGATTGAAAATCTTTTTATTTTCGAACAGCCGAAATTCATGTCACGTTATATCCTGAAAAATGCTGCGAGGCGATGAAATGGGTGGGTAGTAACAGAATAAATATGTCCCGTTACACAGCTTGCCGTGAGATATTTTTATATATTTTAATATCTAGTGATTGGAACAATTAAAACTTAATCCGAAATAATTAAACGTTTATGATACATACAGTATCATTCAGTGTTCAATTAAATATTAATAACAATTACGGTTAGGAATAAATATTTATTCGAGACATTAATCGTGAGAAATTTCTCAATATTTTAATATCTGCTGATTGCACCAATTAAATATTCGTTTCTGACAATAGTTAAATTAATTATTAACAATACTTATTATTTAAACAATGATAGGGAATATGATTATGCTATGGTATTAATGTTTCGTAAATTCTTTTGTGGATGGATCCAACGAGCCTTCAAATCGACATGTCACGCGGTTGTTGTTCGCCCTTCCCCTTCTCTAGTTCGAGAAGCACAAACAATCTACGACGCGCGACCGCGGCAGCAGGTATGCAGGGAGTAGAGTACTGGCGGAGACGTTGATCGTCTTTCTTTCGAATCAGACCCACCAAAGGAAACGGGACTGACTCAGTAAGTCCAGTTCCATGGTCGCGTCGTGTCGCGATTTCCATTTAGCTTCCGTTTAGTTGAAATAATTATTTGGCAGAGTCAGACTTGGACTTTGGACATCAAAGGGACTTTGTTTTCTTTGATTTCCACGGTTTCGTACTTAGTATTAAGCTCGTCAACTCTATGTAGAGTATGCTTCTACGTATGTATACTCTATGTAGTGGGAGATCGAAGGAAGTTTGATTCCTTCTATCTCCGGGTTTCCAGTCGCAACAACCTCCACGTGGTGAGACCTGGTAACCGGTATTATTCGTGACGAACAATCCTTCGTCGCGAATAATATCGAGAGCTAATGGCTGCGAACTTGTAATAAGATCTTTAGATATAAAAAGTGCAAAGTGTAAAGTTCACAAGTGAGAAGTGCAAAAGTGTAAAGTGTAAAATGTAAAGTGAAATTAGATTTAGATTAGCAGGGACAACATGAGGAGCCGTAGCTGCTATTAGTGGTCTGTAGTGGGGATGGTTTCTGTGCATTTATCGTTATAAAAATTTGTGCGTATAAGATTTTACTGTAGTAACAAAGAAATGTTCCGTTACAATTGGGTCTTAGTGCATCACAAAGCAATGAATGAGTTTTCTGATAATAAAAAGAATGTCCTGTCGCGGAAAATTATTAAGTATGGTACAGCAGGTGGCGGTTCGCGATTAGTTAGTTTAGTTAGTTAGATTTTCAATCTCTCTAACTCTTGCGTGTACGCGAAGTCTGTAAATTTTTTCTTATTAATTATGTGAATTATACGAATAACAGTTTGTTTTTTTAAAGAGACACTTGAGGACATGTACATATTCTTAATCATAAAAAAATAAGTTAATATACTACAATTTTATGAAGTCATTACAATAACTGTGTGTCACACTATTGAAACTAATGTAATATTAATATTGAATTCATGAGTGGAAGACTATAGTTTCTCACATAAATAATTTTAGTCAATTTCTGAAACGGTTACTGAATTTAAACAAATGGTTTTATATTACACAATTTAAAACAGATTTGGAATATCTTTAGACATTCGCCATCTTTTTTTAACCCTTTGACTGCGAAAGGTGAACATATACGCCTACGAGAAATGGGTTCAGAGAAATGTTTGTATTCGTTAAATCAATTTAAAAAAAATATCAGCTTATAGGGGATGATGAGATGAAACTTTTTTATATGTACAGTTTATTCATAGGATGCTTAGTTTCGAAAATTAGAATTGAAAAGTTTAGATGTTCGTTGCAAAAACTGAATTTCAGGAAAAAGCTATCCTCTTGGGAAAAGAGGAGGAAATCGAGTGAATTGCATTCAAGTGTGCGGGGAACCAATGGGTCAAGACAAATGAATTCAACATGAGTGAAACGAGAAATATATTAATTCTGTCTTTGTCTGGTTAGCCGTGTCAACGTCCAATCGATATATTGATTTTTCGGAACAGCTGATTCGTCGTTATTTGGCTAACGACAGGTTCTCGAAAGATCAAGACGGTTGAGCGGCTCTATGTGAAACAAAACACCGTCTAACAGTTATTGACCACCTAAGACAGCTAGGAAAGTAAATTTGTGATATATGGATTTAAATATATAGTTTGAAAGCCGACATTATTTTCCTACCAACCTCAAAAATGGAACCGCAAAGAGTGAACGCGTCACGATTTACATATCCCTCCGTCCACGTCGATGTGACGGGAATAAGAAAGCCTAGGTAACGCTGACGACCAGAAGGGGGAAAAGTCGCGAGGGGCCCCCTTTAAAAACCCGTTTAAAACGTTCATGCGAATGCACGCGATGGAAGAAAGGAGTACCCTCAGCGGGCCCTTCCAAGAACGAAAGGGCCGGGCACACTCTGGCGCTCCGCAATAAATGGACAAGGTAACCCTTTCCAATGGAATCCCGCTTTCGAAACCTTTCTGTGCTCCCGCAGTCACTTGTAAAAACGCGGAAACCTATACACGGATACTTCAAAGCTTTCTATCAAGCAGCGCAGTAGAAAGCAGCCAAAGTTTTGCGACGGCTTTCACGGAACGAAGAGGCGGCCAGCTTTTGCGAATATTGTTTTCCTGTCTGTCTAGTGTAATACTCCCGGCACGCTATGGCGATATTTCCATGTGAATTTTATTGGACGCGCGAAAAATTGGATATCACGGAACCGGACTGTCCATTGTCTATGGTGAGAGAGTCTTTAAATGGCTTTGGGTGGTCGTATGAGGTTTGAGACCTAGTACCCTACAAGAGGTCTTAAAGACATTAGAGACACACAAATGGTCCACCTTCACGAGGTTGCTACAGTGAGTGTCTCTCGAAATATGTTTTCGGGCATGTTTTTTAAGGGGAAATGAGAAGACATCACCTTTTTAGAGTTAAACTTGTCGATAACCCGAGCTGTCAGTGTGGTTGTTTGGAGCAGGATCTCAATCACGTAGTATGGCAATGTCGACTCCTTAATTGTAATAGGAATAACATGATTCGTAACCTTTGTAAAATCGGACTTTATCCGCCTCATACAATAGATGTATCCCTCAGCAAACCAATGATTCAACCCTTATTAATTATATTCAAGTTTCTAAAATCTCATGGCTTATCGTCGTAAATCACATATCGTTTCTAGTATATTAACATGTATACTGCGCTTATATAGTAATTGTATCTAAGTTTAAGTTTTGCGTAATTCTATTAGGTTGTCCCAAAAGTTTCTTTCGCTTTATTAATAAGTAATACATGCACAATATTTTATGTTTTATGTTACATTACTGAATTGTGCACGATTCATTTTGCTCCATTACTGTTACAACATGAATATCTATGAAATTAGATTGTCTATTTATATAAACACGACCACATAAAATAATTGAGTGCAACTCGCGAAAGAAACTTTCGGGACAACCTAATACAATGTATCTAAGTTTAAGTTTGTTTAATTCTGTAATGTGTACTGTTTGATTTAATTACAATGCAATTGTTAATGTGCTCAGGAATGGGCATATTGTTTATAATCCCGTAGGGAGTTCAATAGCGTAATATAAAAAAAAAGAGAGAGAAGACATCGCTGTGAGCAAAGACTGTAATGTACACAGGGATATTTATGTTTGGTATCGCAGATTTGATATAGTTTCCATTCACCCGATCACTGCCAACTACGAGACATCTCGTCAACTATGAGATGTCTCGTAGTTCAAATTGATTGCAATTACTCAAGAGATAAGTTTATAGCCTTTTGAGTCATGAATTATTGCAAAAGAATATCGTAAATCTTCATTTTAAAACGACAAATTTAATATCACTTTTTATTATCAAAATAATAACCTAGATTACGCATCTGTATTAACCTTTTGAGTGCCAAGGATTTTTATCACGCCTAATTTATTGCTCCTAAGAAGGAGGGGCAAGGGAGTATAGCTAACAGGTCAAAAAACTATTACTGTAAACACAAATGAAGCGTATGTCCATTACTTATAAGGGTACATTCCTTTAAGTCGAAATAAAACATTTTTAACAGCCGTGACTAGAAGTCAATTAGAAATAGATTACTATTTCTAATAGTCGCCCATCGTTTGTACGTTTAGAAAAAGTATTGAAATTTAAAACAAACATCCTTCGTAAAATAAACAGAAACAAAATAGAATCCTAAAATATCTAATAATTAAATAGGATACCATGTTCGCTCAGCTCCCGGAAGCATTATAAATTCATCGAACGATCGAGCATTTATATAAAAACACGCTGTCAACTCAATTGATAAACTTAATTAAATCTTTTCCAGGCAGAAGTTGGTTGAATTATTAATACCGTGTCTCCGTTGTATCAAATAATGTCGCGTTCGCGTAATTACCATCATCTGTAAGGCAACGAGCACTGTGCCTCTGGTTTTAGAGACACGCGGTAGTGAATTACGACTGGAGGCGTCTAACTCGAATCCTCCGTCGATGTACAACGCGTCGTCTCAGCGAGTGCAATTTAATATTCGTGTCGCGTTGCTACTCCGTGCTCGAAAATATGTGTGGGATCAAAAACGATGAACGTGAAAGTAAAATTTCAAGAACGAAATATTCAGTCGGAGGCGTTCCTATTTTAAAGCTGCTCCGATATAAAAGCACGTTCCGATTCCCGCCTTACAGAATGCACTCGAAATTATGAACATCGAAAACAGGGTTCCCGATTATTTGCTTAACTTCTATCCAGTTTTCGAACCCATTTCAATAATTCCAGTAAATACTGATTTTAGGCATAATTGCTTTCACGAATATTGGAAAGTTTCAAAGAGGCCATCAAGCATCGAACCGTATTTATCGACTCTTATTTAAGCTCTTCCATCATTTTTTGGGCAAATCATTTCCATTTTATTATTTCATGGAAATATCTAATAACTCTGCATGTTTGTCAGTCTATTGTTTATTTATGCGTATCAATTAATTCGTAAATTTATAAATAATCATGAAATAATTTCCTTTTTGAATGATAAAATGATGATATTCATGGAAAAGAGGATTCATATTTATTATAACATTTTCAGTCGTATTTCCGCTCCTCTTCAATAAATGATGTAATAGACGTAATTGCATATTTTACCAGTTCAGATGGAAGAAATCAATTCGGATGAATAGCTCTGTGAAACTCCCAGAATACAAATAAAAAGTTTTTCTTTTGATTGATAATGTTAAATAATATCAATTAGGGCAAATATGCAACGAAGAAAAAAGAGCATATATTTTCTACACAAGAATGCTTCTAACTCGATTGTATTACCCCTGTCCTAGAGCAATATAGATAAAGTTAAAAATAAAGTTACTAATTATTGTAATTAATACAACATTTAAGAAAATAATCTCTAATCACATAAAGAAAATTTACTTTTTAAATTATCCCTCTATAGCCCGATTTCTTTTCATGGCTATAACAGAAGTTATGTAATTTAAAATAAATAAATATTAACCTCTAAATAAAGACTGACAATAAATTCAGCAATGTCAACGGTTTTATTATAACGGATACGTTTTGTAACTTTGTAGGCTTCAACTTCAACTTAACTTCAACAATAAATAATAAATAATTGTGTTCTACCAGAATACAGATAAGAAACTATATCATTCCGTTTAAAAATACTGAGTTAACCTCCGTAAATTCTCTAAAAAAGTTAGTGGAACCACGTTATGTGCCTCTCGAAATCCAACATTTCTTGTTGTACGCTATTTTTTCTACCGATAAAAGCAAGCGTATTATTCAGGTAATCCGTTTTAAATGCTTCGACCTGTATATCTCAGGCCGTACGCATTTTTTAATCTCGTCGCTCGAATGAAAGGAAAGTACCACGTTCCAGGGACACGAAATGGAGCATCTGCCGCAGAGAAAACGTCGATTCCGGTTCCGAAGTTTCTAAAAACCGCAAGTTTTCGCTGACGTGACTTCCCTCGGATCTCGACAACTATCTATCTATCCATCCCCATCGTGGCCTCGCACGAAAGATTCCACGGTCGTTTCTTCACCGGAGGAGCGGTTCCTGAAACGACAACGCGGCGTGGGGGAGGTTTCCACGTGTGTGTGTGTGTGTTTGTGTGTGTGTGTGTGTGTGTGTGTGTGTGTTTGTGTATGCGTGTTTGTGAATACGCCAAGGTAGCTTTCGTTATCGCGGTTAAATGGGTTACGCTCGATGCAAGCCGAAATCGCGGCTGGCTGCTGGCTCGGCCCGTTACCAAGTTCCGCTTCTTTTGCTTCTTCCCCTTCTTATCAGACCTGAGCTTCTTTGTCGTCCGGCTTTGTCCGCGCAAGACCATTGTGCGCCGAGTTCCGTGCCGTGTATTCAACCACCTACAAGCGCCGCGTGTACATTCGAAGCGATACGGGCCGATTCGTTTGGCTCCGCGGGTCATCCGACGCCATCTTAACTCTCTTTCGGCTGAGCTGACCGCCGAGGAAACTTTGATCGCCTCGGTTCAGCGCTACGTACCTCCAGGCTCCTGTTAAAACTCGAAGCTAAGGGTTTTATGATTATTAAGGTCGTAGGTGAACCAGGGATTGATTAACTTTGATAATCTCTGGTTCAAAAGAAGGGCGAGGTGACGATGCGTGGACGATAACGAGAGTTGCTAGGATGGGTGAGAGTTTGTCGAGGAACTGGCGTATGGCTAACACTGGAAGCTCCTAAGGGGATTGTCGTGCTACTAGGATAGCCGTGAACAAAACAGCCTATGGCTGACATTGGAAGGCTTTGGAATAGATAAGATTTCGTGGATGAACTAACGCATGGCTAACATTTGGAGATACCAAGTGTTCCGGATAGAACTCGAGTGTCGGCAGAATTTAAGCTCCTTTGTAATCGTGTGCCGTTAAGTCGTTAATATACTTCCTCGAGCGACGCGGAAAACTGAACGGAGGGCCAACAATAATTTAGTTTAAAATTCTGCATGATTCCGAGGCTCAGCAGCCGGCCATGTCATAAATTTGGAAAAACCCACGAGCGCGTTGGTCCTTTCGTGAGTCACCAGGCGACCACCTACCCCTAGTTTCGAACATGGGACGAAAGGCACCCTGATTGGGCCTTGTTCCTAAGATCGGGGCCAAGGTCGAGAGCCTCCTGGGCGCCAAAGGGTGACAACGAAGACGAGGAAGGGACATTGCGAGGTGTCGTCGGTCGCTATTTTGCGAGACGAATTCCATTCTGAGCGGGACAGTCGTCCGATAAGAGAATTATCATCCGGATGAAAATCCCATGTTGCGAGTCTTCGGATATTTCGATTTTTATCCCTCGATTAATAAAGTCCGGTTTCTTGGCGTGAAGCGAGTGCGTAAAGTTTCTTTCAACACCCCATTTTATCCTGAACACCAAGATAGAAGAAATATTGTGAATGAATCGGTATATGACTAATATGGAGACCCATCCAAATACATAGTTGTTAAGAATTAATGAGTGCACAGCAGAAGCCACTAGAACAGTTGTCGAAGATAATCCAGTTCAACACTGACAACCACTATTATGGATGAGATTTCATGGACGAACTGGTGCATAGCTAACACTTAGAGCTATTAGATATTGTGGACCAATGGATGTTTGATTAACAGCAGAAGATGTCGTGGATAAACCAATGCATTACTAACATTATATAGTCGCTATAACAGCCGGTGTATTCCTAAACCTGGAAGCCACTAGAATATGCGGAATCTCATAGAATAATCGATGCATACCTAAAATTGGGAATCACTGGAGTAGTTATCGAGGACCAACGCGTGTATAGTTAACAGCAAAAGCTTTTAGGGTTGTTTTCGTGAGCCATAAACGTCATGACCAACAGCAAAAACTTTTAGGATAGTCTTCTTGAACCAACCAAGACATAGCTAACGCCAAAAGTCACTAAAATATGAGATATTTCGTAGATTAATCAATGTATGCTTAAAACTGGAAACCATTAGAATACTTGTCATGGACAAAGAAATATATAGATTGAGGTCACAGACTAGTTACTAAAAACAAATCGGGCTACTGCTTACATATACATATGCATGTATATACATATATATAATTCTCCAATTAAAAACACTAAGGATGTAAGAAGTACAAATTAAGTTTAATAATAAAAAGTAGATAAGATAAAATAATAAGAAGTTCTTCCATCGTAGTGGAAACATTGTACAACAAAAATTAAAATAGTTTATAAGATATAATATCTAGGAAAAGAAAATTTATAACAAATATGTACCTGTGATATAATCAAGAATAGGATTACATTAATTTTGTATTATACACAAATGTAAAAAGATGAGGGGAGAGATGTGCACCCATAAAATGATTACAATTTTTCGTTGGGCAAGAGGGGGAAGACAGTACCTCAAACGCCATCTTTAGACAAACACCAAATTGTACAAGCATAAAGAAAATAAACAACTAACTAACTAACTCGAGCTACTGTTAATACTAAAAGCTAAAGGAATAAGTGAGATTTCCTGAACTAACCAATGTATGCCTAAAACTGCGAACTCCTTTAACTCCCTTAAGATAGTTGTCGTAGACCAACAGATAACCAACGGCCAATAGTAGGAGCCCACTAGATGAAAAGAAGGCTGATAGATCGGTGTGTGATTAGAAGAGAACGAAATAGACGAGATTTCCTAGGCAAACCGATATATGTTTAATAATAACAGGCACTAGGATTGTTGTATTGGTCAACGACTGTGTGGTTAACAGCAGGAAGCACTGGGTTATCCGTGGTCGAACCGAAGCATTGCTAACACTAAGAGCCACTGGGATGGAAATGGTTTTCGTGAATGAAGCAATGCATGAGGAACACCGGGAGTTATTAGGATAGGTTATATCAACGCAACTTTAGTGAAAATCACAGCTAACGCGACTCTGCAACTCGCGTCGATGCTACAGTTATACCGTGTAATATTCAGTAAATATTATACGACTAGGAAGTTTCAAATGTCCATTCACCTTCAATTAAACACATCCCTTTTAGACATTGTATGATTGCAAAGCGGGCGAGAGTTTAATTAATAACGCGTGGCAGACATCTTAATCAGGTGTATCAACACTCACAATTTGGATAATCACTCCAAATACCATGTTACTACTATGTTATTATTATGACTTTTTCAATGGAGCTTATTCTGTATTATTGTTAGGGATTTAAATTATTGGAGTTCAATTAATCTTCGATTAAATTCGACTCTATTACCCCGCTTTCAAATGTTGCATAGTTCAAAAATAGGCAAAAGTTCTACTTAAAACTCATATCAATAAGTCTAACCAGGTGCATCAACAATTTTCAGGCTTCAAGCCCAGATCACCACTCCAAGCATCAGATTATTATCATGGCATTCTTATGAATTTTGTAATACATCTTCCCCAAATTATTTTTAAGGGTTAAAACTATCTGCTTTCGATTCGTTATCTATATTATCGAATTGTAAATACTTGAACAGATTTAAAAGGAATATTAGACACTTCAGATGAAATTACGTACAGCGAGTAACTTTAATATTCGGACACCATGCGATTTTTACATTATCACATCATAACTTCGTTTCTAACAAAACAAGCAAAAAACATAATCAAGTATTATATTAACGTATATGTTTCGTAAACAATAGTATAAGTTTGATTTACATACCTTACTGTAGTTTTTAAATAACACGGTTTAAACAAAACATTGTCTGATTTTCGCGTTACTTTAATATTCAGACACTTTTAGAAACTATTTATTTTGAGTCTAATTATTATAATAATATGTGTTTTAATATCTTGTTGGGTAGCCATTCTGTTGTATCACTTCTTTTAAACGTTGTGGCACATTGCTAATGATTTTTTTTAAATATTCAATAGTTATTTTGTCCCATTCTTCTTTTAACCGATGTTTCAACATTTCTTTTGAAGATAATGTTGTTGTCCTGATACGTCGCTCTAGTCCATTCCACACATTTTCGATAGGATTGAGGTCAGGTGATTGAGATGATGGTTGTAAAACTCGTCGTATTATTTAACAAATACAGTAAGTTATGTAAATAAAACTTATACTACTGTTTACTATACATATACGTTAATATAATACTTGATTACGTTTTTTATTTGTTTTATTAGAAACGAAGTTATGATGAAACAAAGTAAAAATCTCATAGTGTCCGAATATTAAAGTTACTCGCTGTATGTATAGAAGTATAGACATTGTATTGTGTTGGATCCTTTACATTATGCAGATTATGATGCAGTTACAAACACGTTAGATGAAAGTGGACGAGTTAAGCACAGAAGGCGCTAAATTTGAATCCTTGAAAATACCAATACGACGAAATTCGACTCTATTACATATTGTATAGTTAAAAAAACGACCAAAGTATTATAAACACAAACACTCATTCTACAATCACATCAGACATCATAGTTTTGTTATAACTATTATAATTATTTGATTTGTTCAGTGATACCTTTCCTATAGTATTCTCTAGGATTCAAACTATGATTTTACAGAGAAAAGATGAATTTCGATATTTTCCTACCGCAAAAATTGCATAACCTTTAAATTCGGAACTGTATCCGCGGAGTTGGTTGCTCCATTGCAATTTTAATGACTACTAGCCAGATGACCGATCGAAATACATTTTTTATTCAGTGTATCGAAATGAACGCATCGAAATCGAAATATTCAATAAAACACAGCAGTATTATATTTCCCTCGCGAGCGCAGCGTTCGTTCGTGAAACATTCACATCGAGAAATCAGATTGCCCGATGAAAACGCGCATTTCCAATAATTTCTGATTCTGCAGGATTTGCGGTATGAAAGTTGCCGCGAAAAATGAGCCGTCAATGTGACGTCGAATTTAATAAAAATATCGATTCTCCGGTTTATGAACAATATGGATGAAACATGGTGGTTTCATTTTTTATTAGCAATTTAAGATCAATAGTTGACGCATTACGGGGGAAACGGAACATATTAACAGCCTGTGATACTTAGTTTAATATTCAAACGTAATATAGTTGAGAAATTAATTCTTTGGTCTATTAAAATAAGAATGACGCGATACGAATCAAAATTTGATGGAAATATGTGATTTTATGAATTAAAGAACAAAATTGTAAAATTTTTTTAGTAATTAACAGTATTTGTATTGTTATTTGTTTGACACGTAGGAGTTTCAGTAGTCTATAAAGAAAATTAATTTCTTTTCTTTTCTTTTTCTTTGGAGGTATATAATAAATATGCATTGATTATAGGATGGCTGTGTATAATAACAATAAGAAACATGGCATTTTAAAGTCACTTTAAACTTTTTTAAAATACACTGAACAAAAAGAGAGGCAAAAAATATAGTGAGCAAATGATAATCACATACTTCAACAAAATTGATTTCTTTTGTTTATTTTTTTTTTACGAGAAATAAGATTTAATCGAGGAAAAGAAAATTCCTTTTTAACGATATACACAAAGTATTCTGGTGAATGTAGGCGTATTGGTGCTTTCTATGCTTTGTTTATGTAATTTCATTTTATTATTATTTACTGAAATATTATTTTACCTTCCTCATAGAACACACACACATAAGAAAGAAGGAAATTGCATATCAATCAATGAAAATCCGAAAGGCGTTGAGTAGCTATAATTTAATTCTCAAAAATGAGCAAAATACTGATACATATGCCATTGAGTTTCATTCGCGATTTGATTTGACTACGATAATCATAAATTCATAACATCGAAGGGTTGCAGAGTTTCGGTAACAATTTATCGCCGATATGCGAGGAATAACACCACGTCGCTGAAATATTGTGAAACGTAAGGACGTTATATCGTTGAACCACTCCAGTACACACGGAACATAACAATAGAAACACAAACAGTTTATTCACTCGTACGGTTTGTATACTATATTTGGACTTTGTTCGTTTCGGAGAGCAAAGACCCAGATACATCGATAACAATTGCGTATTTACACTGTGCGCTGCAGATTTTTCATTGAAACAATACGCAAAACTATTTCAACGCTTTGTAATGCGCACTTCCAGCATTACAATTATTCGTTTTCGGGTTAATTGTTGTTCGAAACGCAGGTTCGAATTTTGTTCAATTACTACGCTAATTGAAATGCTAGAATAGTGATGATGTTTGTGTAAATTTGTAATTTTTTTTAAATTTATAATATATTAATAATATAAATTTATAATATAACAATAAAAGCATTATATAATTTTTTATTATATATTATAATAGTGATACAAAATTTATAACATTCATGTTTTTAAATTGAACGGTTATCTTCAGATTTAATATCATTAAAGAACGTATCGAATATCGGGATATTTAACTTATATTTTCTAAAAGGAAGACGTTGCCTTGAATTTTTTTAATTTAAATTGCTCACAATGAAGGTAATCGTTAAATATTACGACACGAAAGAAGATGTCAAGAAATGTAGTAATATAAATACAAAAAAATGTCTTTCATTCAAAATGCGAATAAGATTTCCAACGAAGAATACGAATAAAAATAAGGCCAGGAACTCATTGACAAATTATTTAATAAATCTCGAGAGGCCAATTGATGCCAGAGTATTTCAATAGACCTTTAAATTCATATACTTTTAATAAATTGAGGTTGAACATTATTCTAACAAAACTTAATTCCCAGAAAATATTATTTTCAATCAAATTGATAATGTGTTTTGATTACTTATAAGACGTGCTCATTCTATAATCGCCAGATTGCCGTTATAAATGAAAAAAATGTGTGTCAAAACTGTTTGTCTCATTTGTTTTGATTTTCACAATGAGCGCCACATGTTGAATTTTGTTCAAAATTGTTGATATACTTGAAAGAGACCGTCATGTTCGACGAATTTGGAATCTTCAAGTTCACACGGAGTACTAATCAGGTTCATATTAGTGGCAAGGCTGTGACAATTCGAAAGTCTCAATCACACTGACTTTTATAGGTCAATAAAGTTTAACAAGATCATTTATTAATTTATGAGCACAACGGTGTGCCACCCTTTTGAAGAAGTTGAGAGCATGAAAAATGAAAGCATTAATTAGGTTATTGAGAAAAATATGAAAAAGATGCTGCTGAAGGCAAGGTCCTCGAGGAATACTAGGGAAGACTTTTATCGGAGATGATCAAGGGTTTAAGGTTCTGCAAACGATCCGACCAGGAGCTCTCAAATCACGATAGCCTCTTTTACATCCTATCGTACAAAGCTTCTAGAAGTAGTCTTTACTACTTTGTTGAATTATAAACCTTTCCATACAGCCTTATTACGTATGTAAAAGTTAATATCTCTCAGAGGATGAAATCAAAATATAAAAATTAGATTAGAGTAAAGAAGTGTTTATGTGTATTTACTTTGCAAATATTTACATTTTGTCGCAAAAGAATATAGTCTCAAATTATCCGAGAGGATTAATTATGAATGTAAAAATAAATGCAAAATAGATATACAAGGTGTTCATCGTAACGGTTCGCAGAATTATTCAGGTATTTTCGATAATTTTACGAATAAATGTTTACAATAAAAGTTAAGTAGTATTAAGTTGACTACAAATTTCAATACGGATAATTTTCAAACAAACCTATTTTCTTTAAAAAGTCAAGGTCTGCATATTTTTTAATCGAAAGACGCATCAAGATCATTGTGTAGTACATAGATTATTGAGCTTCTCTTTTTTTCAACTACAGTTGTGAAGTTAAAATCGCACAATGTCATTAAAAAAAAGACAAGATAACTTTGATTTGTCATGGAAGAAAGGATCGTTCGGAAATTTTCTACACTGAAATTTGTAGCCAACTGAATACTAATTAACTTTTGTCGCAAACATTTTTACATCAAATTATTGGAACATCCAAAATATAAAATACTTTTACGTGTATACCTAATAACACGTTTATTCGTCATTATTCATTATAATCATTATTAGTCTCACTATCAAGTAAACTGACGGTCCCGATTTTATTACTTGAAAGCAGAGACCATTATAGCTACTGTCAACTGCATAATGGAACAATTTTAACCTGCTCAACAATTCAGCCTATATGCGACATGTCCTTCTAAAATATTCTGTCAATATAACCACGGTATGCAAAATTTAAAATAGGTTATCAATCCGAAAGCAGAACTGTTATTTTACTAACCGACTTCGAAAAGGAGGACGTTACTCAATTCGACATGTATATTTTTTTTTTCGTTTAATATATTCTGTATTCTATATTCTAATATATTCTAATATATTTTGAATATGAATTTCGATACGTGTATTCTATATGCGGCAAATATGAAGTACAATCTTGGTGATTGTAAGAAGACTGAAAAGTCCTGCAACTATCAATACTCGTGCAGTAATCGAGGTAACCAATCTAATGAAAGGAAGCTTCACTTACTCAGGATACCTCCGCTACCTATAGTCACTGTTATAAGTTACACTTCTCTTCAACTTGACTCGTTGCTAAGTGACCCTTCTATTTACAAAAATGGTAGAAACACTTACCCTCTGTTATTCTAATTATTGACACAGTATGGATTGGAGAATACGTACCTGCAACAAAATTAAAAAATATGATTAGGATCAGATAATTAATCGGTATTTAAAAATCAGCAAAATATGGTATAAGATATACATTTATTACAAATACAAGATATACTGATTACGGTCTAAGATATATTAATTACAGATATAATAATTCTCTTTCTCGAAAGTAAAAATTATTAACAAATCTATAGTGTCAACTTTGTCAGAAAGTTTATACTGTCTGTGTAAGTATGTACTTTTATCTTCGTTAAAGCAACCTTCTAAAATCAAGGCCAAACGATGTACGTGTTTCAAAAATTACTCTTGGTGCATATGGAAAAAAGTATTAAAGAAGTGATAAAACATATAGCTAGAGGATGTGTGATTTTATAAGTACCAGTTACGTTACAAGCATGTAAATTATGTTACGTTCAAAAGTAGGAAAACAAGAAATGTAAATAGTGAAACGTATTACTTGATGAATTAATATTTCCATGTAATAATTTACTGCAGTAAATATAATAACGATATGATGCGATGTAGAAACGAAAACAAAATTAATTTTATTGCCTTTGGTACCTAGTTCGAATAACATTTTCATATACGTAGCATTACTTCGGTAAAATAATTAATTATATTCATTATTTTTCTTATAATAACACTACAAATTTATTTAATTTGAAACTAATAAAATTCGAATCTGATCAAATTTCATTAATAGAAAGTTTAGCGTTAAACAATAAACAGTATGAAACTCATTTTGAAGTTTAGTTTATATAAAAAATAATGGTTTATAGAACCAAACGTCAAGAAATAATTCCTATTAAAAACGCTAGAGTTTGAAATTCCAATACTATGCTAATAAGATATTTTGTAGTTAACTTTGTTTATAATTAACTCGATATAACTTAATGATTTGTTGAATTTTTGTATTACGAAATAAAGAAACATATGTATAATTATAGCATAACCATATGAAATATATTTCACTTATTTTCACAGTACAAATGTAAACTACTGCATGATGATGAAAATATTTGAATTTTAATTTTTCTGGAACATGTCTCTAGAAAGAATGAGAACCTCTGTGACAGGTCATCAACAGTATTTGTCTCCTTAAGCCGTATTACTCACATCCTAATAAAGTCTTCAGACTGATGGATATACTCGAATGCAGCAGTATAAGTCATTTTCGGGTCTGGGGTAGGTCTGGATTAGATATAGGTTAGAAAATATTTAGCGCAATAGCCACTTACTAATCATTATGAGTATAAGTGCATGCCAAACTTGATAAATTCTAAGAAAAATTAAAATAAGAAATATACTGTTTCAAATAATATTTCAGTTCTTAATTTTCTACAACTTTGTTTGAAAATTACTGAAATGTCGAGGTATTTCAACTAATAAATATTTCAAAGAATAAAATTACTTTAAATTTAAGATATTACGAATAAATGTTGAAATAAAAAATATTTAAAAAAAAGTTTGAAATAATAAGTACATACCTATATATTTCAAATAAGCTTTGACATAATAAATATCACTACCATTTATACAACGAATAAATATTAATTTACACGTGTACCAATTTGTACGTTATGTGAAAATAGTAGTTAATTTATTGAAATCACACGTAGGAATTTTCATTTTATTTTAACCAATAGAATAAACTGTCAAAATTTATGCAGAATTTGTTGTATTCCTAGTATATTTGTCGTCTACATAAATTATTATAACATGAATACACGTGATGATCGATGGACATGCAAAATGTTAATAGAGTACATTTGTCATATTAATTTCTTTTTTTAAAATCATTATTATTTGAACATTCTAACCGCGCGAAGAGATTTGTAATTTCGCGCACTGAAATGTTTCGACAAACGTTGGTTAATTAAGGGGTATTCCATTATATAAAATACAGAATTATTATTTTCGAAGTTGTGTCATGAAATAATACAACGTAATTGTACTTCAAACTTGAAATAACTGCGAAATGAGGTAATATGTTGAAACAGTATATCAAACAACAATATTTCAATAGTGCTTAGGTTTTTGGTACACGTTGTTAAGCATACTTCGAGAGTATAACAATTTGCTCCAAATTACGGACGTTAATTGTTACTTAAACCACTTTCCAATTTCTCTGCATTTATAACATTATATTGTTTTCAATAATAACGTTACGTATAGTTATTCGAGTAAAAAACTATTGTTTAAGTAAGCAAAGCTCAATATTCATTTATACAATATATTGATTTTTCGATATCAGTTTGAGGAATACTTAATAAATAGCCAATTACTATTTATTATACTTTACTAACAAATTTCCTTTAAATTCTCCAATCGTCATTCTTTGTATAACATGTAGTCAAGGAATTTTATATGATTTTTATTTGCAAATCACTAGATATTTTTACAGGTATATGTATAATTTGATTTTGTAAATTTCATAGTCATATTTATAGATTAATTAGAAAGTCCCTTCCTCGAAGGACTGTATAGTTTAAAGATTTTTCAGAACATTTTTAACATTAGATTACTTATTAACATTATCGTTTAATTATACTAAAGTTGTATACCCTTTACCTAGATCCTCTTCGTTATTATTTTACAAGTGATGCAGAATTTTTACAACATAGGCAATATAAAGGAACGTTATATGAATTAAGAGGCCTATAAATTGGCTTCTCGTAGATGAAGTGTTAATTTTTACGGAGACGTGGGTCGTTAAACCCGCGAAAACGTTTTGAAATTTTATCGGAGCGATTAATACGATTTGCCCGTCTCGTCGAATAAAAATTTATTCCATCGCGCGCGACGTAAATCTCAATGTACTCGACGTCTGTGTTTGTATATATGTGTGTGCGTATGCGAGTGTGTATATAACACGTCGGAAACTGCTTTCATCGTTGCGTGCACCTTTCCACTTGCACATCTTTCTTTCCGCCTCTTTCTTGCCGCCACTTCATCGATTTCGTTGAAGGACGACTTAATAAAGGAAGTTATAAATCCTATAACGTTCCTTCATCTTGTCTGCATCATGAAAATCGCGTATCTCTTGTGGCGCAGTAGCAAAAAGTTTTTAAGTAAAGAGTATACAACTTAAGTTATCATTGCAGGCCTAAGAAAATAAAGAATCATATTTTTGTTGTGGTTAATATTGCATAAAATATTGAGATTTTTTGGAAGGCTATTAAGGTAACATTCGAACTTTATTTTCATACAATATATACTATTTTAAATTACCATATGGTGGATATTCTATAACCATGTGTAGCAAGACCTTGTTGACTTAGTTGGCACTTAGCACCAAAACTGCCTGAATCATGAAAAAATGAAAAAGTCTAAGTGATAACATAAATAGAAATAGATGTTTTTGAATATAGTCAACGATTTTGGAGTACTTGTAAAAAAATAAGATAATTATGACCTTAGGGAAAAAATGTATCAATCTTCATTAAGGAAAATCAAACACCTCAACGTGGTGGAGATTACTATTATACCGCTTCGAGATTAAAAATCTACCTTGTTTCCTTTTTTAACCACACTTTACTCGAAATTCTGTCTTCCTAGTACAGTTTTTGCAACTAGATTTGGATAAACGTCACGCAATCTACAAGAAATGATAGATTTCATTCGAGTCTTTCCAGAAGTTTCAATTTTCCTTTTATTGTGATAATCAATGAACATCAAAGGCGTCCGAAGAATTCGAATCGCTTCCTTTATATCGACTAGCTCTACTTACAGAAAAAGTAAAGAGAGAAAAAAGAACAATACATGCCCCGGGCATCGAATATTATCGACAACCTCACTGGTCTGAGATTCATAAAGTGGAACCGGTACAAAGGTGCGCATGAAACACGTACGCTCAGTCTCGTTGAAAAGTCTTTGGGCTTGAAATTAATTTTCTTCGATAAATGCGTATTCTAATTTCCCCCTGGCTGAACACCTCGATCCACGATACATTTATAAAAACTCTCTGAAGGTTCTATTTGCCGCTTATGCTTTTGTTCGTTTCTTTCGTTCTACATCACGATCCATTACTTATCAATTTCTCCGCATTTGTATCTTATATGATGGAAATGCAGAATCATTAGAAAGTAATTTACTTAAAAATTGATGTATCAAACTGAATTACTTGGATTCTATTGGCAATGTTTTAGAGATTGGTATATTCCAAATACATGACACTTATATAAAACTTGAACTAAACCTGAGTGCTTTGAACGATTTCGACAATACTAATTGGCAGAATTATTTGTATTCATATATATGTGCTGAAATTAAAATTTTTTTCTTCGATTCACATATTTGTGTTTAATAACTGTTGAACGATATACCTTTGTAAGTTTCTTAAAATTTTCTCTAAAATTTAAACGTCGTCTTTGAAATTATTAGGTCGATCTTCATTATTAAAAGCTACGAAATCGATATTTCATTTGGTATTTCATGAGATGTTCAGAAACAGATTCGTATCTCCCAGAAGTAAGATTGTAGAAAGATTCAAAGTGTTGCAATCGACCGGTCGCATGATGTTCGCCGCTTTTAAATCATTTTAATATATAACTAAATTTTTTAGAGTAGCATTTATAGAGCTTCGCGAATTAAACAAGAACACGGAAAGCAGTAGGACATTCTGATGTAATATCCGTGACGTTTCTGATGGTCGTCAAGGATTCAGTAGAAACGGTCATCTAATGTGAGCCAGGCGTGAGGTTCCAGATATTTTTGATCTGCGTACGAATTATATTTAACATAATATGAGTAATAGATTGCATCAAATAAAAATTATAAAAATAACTGTTTGAATTACAAAATGAAATTATATTTCAAATAAACAGAATAAAAACCGTATTGTAAATGAATATTATAACATTTATGCTCTGAATTACAAAAGGTAATTATATTTCACATTAAACGAATTAGAGAAGAGAGAATAATACGTTAAACGAATGGAAGCTCATCTGAATAACTGTTTCATAGTACGAACGTTGATTACAAATCGCTGACCAGCATTACAAGTTGCAATGGCGCTGTAGATTTTAACGATGGCTGATAATAACAGTAAATAAACTCCAACAGTTGTGATTTCTGAATCAATTTCTACGATGTTAATGATTTTTGTTTCTGAGATATGTATAAAAGTCATACTTACATATGACATTTTAAAAAAATTCTATATATTTAGAAAGGAAAATGTAAAAAGTAAACTTTGTGTAGTTTGAAAAATCAGTAATTTTCTGTGATCACAAATATGTCATAAGTGGAACTTCGAGATACAATTACACCTTTCATTTTAACTTTCTCAGAGGCTAATTACTTTTCTCTCGAAAAATAAAAATTGTAACTAATTCTCTGATCCATAACAGATATCAATCTCTGAATTACTATATCATAACATTAGAATATTTAAATATACATAATTATTCACCATGTATACTTTCTTACGATATTTACAGTAATGATACATAAACGTAGGAAACTATTAAACGTAAGAACCTATGCTCCCTCGACTTTTTACTTAAATCAAATCTTGTATTTACTCTGGCCATAGGCATCTAGGAGTAAATATTTTACGAAATCGTAAGAAGTTAATTACGATGATACAGAAAGTTAAACACTATTAATTCATTTGGTTTTTTTCTTTCGCTACTTTTGAGTACTATAAACTCGAAAAGATGTTCACCAGAAGGAAAGATTCTCAATTTAATGATTTACTAACATTGATAAGAAACAAAATTTCAATCTTTTTTGTTACAAACTTGATATTAAATCGCATTCTGACTCCTTAGACGAAATCATTTATTAACTCTACAAATTTATGAACGACTAAAAACATGTTTTTCGTAGGAAATTTCGTAAAACTTTAAATAATGAAACTGTGATGTTATAAAATAGCAATGAATAAGACATAGTACATTATTAATAATATAAATACTAATTCTAAGAAATTAATGAAAAATATTTGATAACAAATTAATTCTCCGCCTTCACATTCAATTCTTTATAATTTTAATTTAATAAGAAATACTACCTACTACTGTTTTATTATAATATATTATTATATGTGCTTTTCTGAAATCTGTGACACAGAACAGATTAAAAGTTGATGCCAGATATGCAGTCCTAAAAAATTATAATACCAGATTTGCAAATGACCTAATACAAAGGTTCTTAACATCATTTAATAGTTCGTAATTAAGACTGAGATTGTGTCTAAATTTACACTTCACAAACCCTTTTGCTATAAATAAAATACCATAACACGAATTTAGATACGGTTACCCCGCAGCAATGATACCGTAATTACAAAGTGGTTGATAGGCATTGTAAATTCGTTAAAATAGAGGCTCGTTTCGCTTTCATTTCCGCGACCCGTCTCACCCTTTGTGCTCGCATCGATTTCAAAGAGAAGCTCGATCACGGAGGTAACAATCCCTATCTTTCTTCTTCGGGTAATCGTATCCTTCACCCAGAGACAGGAAACCATTTACGTGAGTCACGGAACCCGGAACGACACGCCACCCCTGGATTTAAAAATATTTTTCAACGAAGCCCCCGTGTACACGACGTTTTATTTACATACGTCTTGGCGCTACGGGAACGGCACAATCGCGACACGGTGTGCTGGCGCACACCCACACACGCCGCGGCTTCAAATCGAACCGTGAACTCCTCTTCGCGCTTCGCTTCGATAATACCTTTCTCTCTCGTTTGTTTTCATTCTTATTTCAGTTTCAATCTCCTCGTTCATTTGCGGGGATTTAGGAGGAAATCACGTGAAGAATGACGAGAGTACTCTAGTTAAACTTCGTAGGTGATCAGAGATCGGTAAAAGCTCCCAAAGTTATTCCAGAAATTTCATATTACTTGAGAATTTAATAAAATGTTGATTCTCTCGCTTGTAATAGTCGAAACTTTTAACCAAACGTTTCAAGATTGAAAAGAAGAAGAATGTACTTACAATTTGGTATTTTTTGGATAAATTCATTCTAAGTCATACCAAATTGCATAATTTATGCATATATATATGTAATTATACATACATTTATGCATATAGAAATATTTTAATATTTTTTAAAATGGAAGAATGCAGCTCCATTTTACTTGTGCATATGTAGATGCACATAAAAAGTACAGAATCTTACAAGCGCATAGTTGCACTTGTGAAATACATGTACTTACAAAAAGATAATTTTAAGACTTTAAAACATTCCACTTACTTTTTGTTCTATATCCACTAAAAGGAAACATACGTCATTCATCAATGGTAGTTTGAATTTTTAATTCTTCGTACAATATAATTCATCCTTGAAGAGGTTAAAACAAAACGTATTTTTGGACTTGTGAAACATATGTGGTTACAATAAGCCATTTTTCTGTATCTGTTTTTAATATCTTATAAACATTCAGACATCGTCAAGTGTATGTGCCATTACATCTAGTTTCAGCATAGTTTCATGAGATTGATCATAATGTTATATTCTTTTTATTTAGACTTTCGTATTGTTCTTTAACAATTTAGGATGATTTATTAATAGAGCATTCTAGGTTATCAGCAGAACGACTTGTCTTATCGATCCAGAAGTCTACATTGTCAAGACTTACCGACAGAATATTCTACTTTAATAACTTGATAGCCCTACTTTGCCCCCTCTCACTGCTATGTTATAACTTAGAACTGGGACACTATTGCTAAAATCGTTAAATCTGTATGAAAAAAAAAAAGATAATCTCAAACAGAAGAGACATGGTATTTATTGTTTTATTATAATTTTGAAAAGGTGGCTCCATTACTATCTTTAAAGAGTTTTCAATCTTCTTTCATACCGTTAGTCAAACTTAATTTTGTTTTCGTTACCTGTAGAAAAGTCTTTTCACTTATCCCTTGAGCCCTGCTCTAACAATGATACTTTAAGTTAGTTTTGTCCTCTTTTTTTTATTTATTACGCTATTGAACCCCTTACGGGATTATTAGCAATATGCACATTCCTGAGCATATTGACAAATACATTGTAAATTAAATCAATCAGTACACATTACAGAATTAAACAAACTTAAACTTAGATACATTGTATTAGGTTGTCCCGAAAGTTTCTTTCGCGAGTTGCACTCAATTATTTTATGTGGTCGTGTTTATAGAAATAGACAATCTAATTTCATAGATATTCATGTTGTAACAGTAATGGAGCAAAATGAATCGTGCACAATTCAGTAATGTAACATAAAAGATAAAATATTGTGCATGTATTACTTATTAATAAAGCAAAAGAAACTTTTCGGACAACTTAATAGAATTGCGCAAAACTTAAACTTAGATACAATTACTATATAAGCACAGTATACGTGTTAGTATACTAGAAACGATATGTGATTTACGACGATAAGCCATGAGATTTTAGAAACTTGAATATAATTAATAAGGGTTGAATCATTGGTTTGCTGAGGGATACATCTATTGTATGAGGCGGATAAAGTCCGATTTTACAAAGGTTACGAATCATGTTATTCCTATCACAATTAAGGAGTCGACATTGTTATACTACGTGATTGAGATCCTGCTCCGAACAACCACACTGACAGCTCGGGTTATCGACAAGTTTAACTCTAAAAAGAGAGGCGGCCAGATGATAATGGTTCGAACGACATCTGTTTACCCAAGTAACTAATTTCCTAGCATAACCCTTGTGCGCGAACCAGGGGCTCGAAGAAGGGCTGTAAAAGAATTTGAAGTACTTCGCTCCTTTAAATTCTCCATCATCCAGCATTTGGTTTTTGTTCTTATTCTTAGATTGTTCTCTGAAGAACTGCGTGAAGTCAGTAGTTTTGTCCTCTTACGTATGATCAAAATCTTTTTGCCAGGGTTTGTAGATATCGAAAAACCACGAATGTTCTACAATATCTACTTTTGAGCATTTCGTAATTTAATAACCACGTTCGCTTGCGGTCAAACATACATAAAATATTCTTCAGTTCTCCATCTAGTTACGAGGTTTCGTTAGAAACGAAGCGTCACAGTCCACTCGGTTCCCTCGTCAGGATGGAAATGTACGACATCTCAGTGTCGCACACAATCGCCCCTGATGCAAGCAAGTGCAACAGGAGCGACAGCTCGTGTCATGTATGAAGTATTTATGCGCGTTGCAGCGTTCAACGGTTAGACACTGGATGCGGTACTTACCAACCAGGAACCACCGTATTTACGTGAATCATAGAGTCTAACAGGCAAACAGTGGATGCTACGTTCGATCGAGGCAACGATACGGCATTTAGGTGAATCATAGCGACCAGAAACGATGCGCATGTACGCGTACAAACGCGAGTATGTCATTGGTATGCCCGTAGAATTTGTGGTATCGTCATTGATTACGGTCAAGCTCGTCGAACGTGGCCGATACACGAGCGATGATACACGTGGCCGAGCACATATTAACGGGCGTCAACTGTTAGAGTTAACCTTTCCCCAATAATTCCGATCATGCTACCACCTTCAAAGAATATATAGTAGATGAATTATTCTCCAGAAATGTGCGGTTTCTGGCAACTTGTGTTGGTGCATTATACATATTATTTAAAAAAAATTCAGAGATATTTGTATGTGCGTCGCAGCGTCGACAGTTTTTAGCGACGATTAAACGTTGCCTGGAATCAATCTGGTTTCCAACTAATGTGGACGAGTGGATTGTATATTATTAAAAATGTTTGAATGCGAACTTGTTAGTATAGCGAGTAGATTTTATTTCCAAGTACTTGTATGAAAAGACAGAATGTTCGAAGATTTTGTTCTTCGAGCGCTCGGAGTGGGCGTACAATTTTGTGTGGAAAGGGCTTTTGATTTTTCTATTGGTTAGGCAAAATTCGGCTGGAAATCCCAATGACGCAGATAGAAGGTTTGGATTTTCCAAGTTGACCGTAACGAATAATAAAACCAAGCAATACCTCGACAAGATTAGAAAACTGCAAATAAATACTTTACTGCTAAGGCTAAGGGTTCTGACAACCAGATGTGACTAATAATAAACTGAAATTACTCGACAGTATGTATGTAACGATTCCTTGGGTTTTAATTGCTGCTACAGGTAAAGGACCTAATGACTTAAAAATTCAAAGTGTCTGAAAGAACGAGGAAACAGTTGCTATTGTATGAATGGAAACCTAGATTGAGATCTAATCCTCTCGCAGTAATATTATATTTTAAAAGACCTAATTCTTTAAAAGACTTATAGCTTCATTTTTAGACTGTTGGTAGAGTTATTGGTGGTGACACGTTGTTATTCTTCAATGAACCTGATTTAGAAAAGCTTAAGATACAATTATCTGCAGATGAAAGGACTTACTATGTCGAAATCACCTGTTAAATTTAATTGTGTGAATTGGGCTGAATGCAAGAGGATGATTGCTAGGGGCGTTGTCTGAAAGCTTAAATAATGATTTATTAACTAGGTTAAAAGTAATATTATAAATAGAAGGTTCGTACAGATCACTAAAACAAATTATGAAAAAGTCTTTTGAACGGGAACAGAAGCCTTTTTTTTAGAAAAAGACGTATCGTTTCAGGCTGTTGGATGATTCACTCAATTAGTGGTGTCATAGTACACTTTTCAACGAGGCTGATCTATAACAGCAACAGACATTTGCGATCGATCGAAACGAGCGCCTACATGGGAACCACCTGGTTACTTTAATAGTGAGAGTTGAAAGAAAGTAAATAGCAATTATCGATGTTCTCTAAAGACTAAAGTAAAGATATATGTAAACTACCATGCCTAAAATAATAAATAAGAGTTTCATAACGACCTGTGTTAGTGTATTTTTGTTTCTAAGAAAAATGTAAAAGAGGTATAAATGATGGAAAGGATGTTCCACGGTAGAAAAAGGCGATTTAACACAGACTATTAGTGGAGTCATTAGTTGAGTCATAACGTTTAGCCTGATGTCACGCATGCACCACTGCAGCTTCTTGTCTTAGACGCAATATAGAAGTTCTAAGTAAGAATCCATTACCTCTATAATTAATTATTTCCAATTAAAATATTTGTGTTGAATTTCTCTTAAATATTCAAGTGGCTATGAAGTTCTGACTTATTATTTCAAGCGAAGTGGCTATGCCCTGAATTTATTTTGTTTTACTTGATACAGACAACACCTTTACCCTCTAGACAATACCATTAGACAGCATTCTTTAGATATCTGTTCGCACAAGTAAATTACCAGGTGACTCCTATCTAGGATTTCCATTTAAGCGAAAAATGTGCTTTGTACCTTGAACCTTCTCCAATTACATGTTAAAAAAGCGATTGCTTATAAGTGATTTCATTAGGAAAAAATTACCTTGAATAGCACTTAAAGACAAGCTATTTTAATTTAACCATATTACGTTATCGTATATCAGCTGTACGGAAAAGTCTCATTCCTACCTCGAATTTTCTTCAATTGCATTTAAGAAAAGTAATTGCTTACAAGTTATATGATTAGGAATCAATAATTTTAAGTAACATTTAAACACAAAATACTCTATAATAATTTTACTCTTTCACAGATTTGTAAATCAGCCTTGTCAAAGAGTTTGTCGAACCTCGAATTCTCTCCAACTGCATTCAGGAAGAGCAATGGCTTGTAAGATATTTATTAAGAAAAAATAATTTTGCTTCCTAATTTCTCGTGAACATAGCCAATGATACGTTATCAATTAATTTTACAACCATCAGGAGATAAATAGCCACATCAAGATACTTCGTCCTTGAGTGATTCTACCGAAACACGACGAGCACTACTTAAAAGCTTCACGTTCTTAATCTCCGTGGTGTAGGGGTTGTAGAAGTTTGAGACGAGCGACGTTATTGCTTTGGCAAAGTGTTAGCATGAACGTGAGCCAATAGCGCAATAATGCGCGCTGTCGAGCACGTATTAGCAGGCGCCAACTGTCAGGAGCAACTTTACAGTGGCTAACGAAATTTTTTCCGACGTAATCGATATAAAGTGGATCGGTCGTTGGATGGCCATCGAGTTATCGGTTCCGATAACTCTCCGAGAATTTCAAGCTGAACGGAAGACAACGTTTCCGCGCAAAAAAGGTCCACGCTGGTCCGCCTCTCGCGAACTTACGTCAAAATTGCCCATCACTTTTTCCAGCGTACATCGTCCAAACATTTTATGAGATTTCGTTCGTTTAATGGAAAAACTGGCCAGTGGACGGAAGTGCAACATGATTTACGATATTTATTCGTCCACGTTGATATTTTTATAATAATCCTGAAAGCATTCCGAAGAGCTTTTTCAGGTGAATTTATGTCCCTTCACGGATCGTTTATCATACACGACGTACAGGTTAGTAGAATAAAATTCCGAGGGTGTCACTGTCCCAGAACAACCGCTAACCTTAATAATTTCATGAATATTCATAAAAAAAAAAGAAAAAATAGAATTCGAGGTCATTAGGAGTGATAAGGAAGTAGCGTAACCGCCCATAAGCAGCTAGCGCGATTCATTCAGGATTAAGCAACCGGACGAGAAAGACAATTCCAGTTTCTGTCAGTTTTTAATTAGTTCTTCGTCCGTAATAAAACTTGGAGAGTTTCTGTTCCAGCGATTTAAAGTTCAATGGTGTAAATTCTTTCGGAGAAAGTAGACCGCCCTTTAGCTTCGCTGAAGATGTAACCGCAACTTCTGAATCAAGATACAACGCTCGGAAGAGTCGGGGGAGTTTGTGGAATTCTTTTAATATCCGAGTCTGACGAATGGAAGAAATATGAGCTGTTTTCTTTGAAACTAGTGTAACTCCATTTTTGGAAAGAAGTTAGTTTACGATAACAGTAGTTGAAATCTAATATGATCTTTTCATCTGAAAACAATTTACAATTAAAATTTTTATTATTTTATCTCTACAATTTATTTATTTTATTTCTACAAAAGGAATGATTGAAAGTAATGAAAAATCGTTTTCTCATGATCATTTGCAGAGAATGCAAGAGATACTCCATACATATGCTGCATGAACAATCACCAATTACCCGAGATAGAAATCTACATATATCAAGAAAGCGCGTGATTCCATGCAGAACACAAACCGTGCGTAAATACAAACCGTGGAGAATTATCGAATACGTGAACACTGTCATTTAGAATCAAGTTTAAGATTACCAAATGCGTAATACAATCACATTGATAATTCGTTACAGGTTTTTAAAATTTCTTATCTTCTTATCATACATATCACAGTTTAATTCAATATATAATTGTACGAAATTTTAATTCTACAATATTTCCAATAATTACCTAATGTTTTTAGAGATTACGATGTTTCTAACCTCTTATAATAGAATTTATGTTATTTTTTGACATGAATTGAACTATTTCAGTTCTAGGTTTGCAAAATTATGTTAATCTGTTTTCTCTCGATAATCAGTTTCTGCATGCAAAAACCATGGAATATAATGATTCCATTTCATAAAATGGATCTTCGACCAGTTCGCAGAACATTGGTTGGGAAACATTAATCTAAACCCCGAATTTGTTTTCAATTTTGTATTAATCTTTTCCCTGCTTAGCTCTCAAGTAACCACTAATAATAATATTAGCACTCATGGTAATTACGGAACCTAAAAAGAATTGAAAATATGCCAGACCAAATTATCAAAGAACTACGTTTACGTTTAACAGATGAAAGAATATTTCTATAGGCATTCACATCATTTTGTTTAAACTCTGTGTATATTAGCGTAGTTAGTAATTATATTATAGAATGATTAGTTAGTCCATTTTATCCATAATTCCGAGTCTGTTGCAGGATTGTTTAGCGTGAAAGAAATTTTCTATGCATATGTTAGGTTCAAGTACTGGGCTTCCTTCGAGAGGAAGCTTCCTTCTTTGATCAAGTGTTGTTTCATTAGTTTCAAACAGAATACCAAACAAAGGATTTGCGCAGTGGCTTCCACTAATAACCTCTTTGCAGAATCTTATTTCATCTCATCGCTTCCAAGTGTTAAATCCTTCTGTGAAATGGGTAGATCGTATCACGGACCTCGCGAACTCGCATCCATTTTTGCAGAATGTAAGTCATTCGCGCTGAGATACCATTTTTAGATCATAATGTAAACCTGACAATCAATAAAGTCCAATTAATCTTATAGTATCTGTCATCGAATTAAGATAATATAAAATTTGCAATGTTTTTCACAGTTTTAGTGAAATTAAAAGGCGTGAGCGAATTCTAATAATAAAGTTTATTAATTATTGGCATGTAATGCAGATACATGTTGATATTTTGTATTTGTCCGACTCTTTTTGATTATGATTGCTACATTATCTTGCTACATACATTATGTTCGCATTATTTTGCCAACTTTTATTTTGGCAAACATTATTTTGTCTTGAATTTCTGTCTTCAAATCAAATAATACGGTGGTCGGAGATGAGTAAACAAGTGATTTATGCAAGCTTCAGGTATTTCCAGTGGCATTCAAGTCGGGTGAATTACATAAACAGAAACATTCGGTAGGTCTTCAAATGCTCGTCATCCACACAAATTCTACCACTCCCATAGCAGTAAAAAGAATAACTATTATGTATGCTTGAGTTGCGTGTGCCCTTGTAGTACTAATTTGACCAACCTCAAAGACAATTTTAAATTTATGAGTAGGCTACTGAATGTCTATGCATTCACGTCAAGTAAAAATATGAGAAAATCTATTAGGACGTGTTTGAATGCAAATATATATAAAATGTAAACTTCACACGCTATAAATAAAAGAACTAAAACCAGATCAATAACTCTTAAATATTATCAATAATCTTAGCATTACATTGTTAAGAAAATATGACGTTCTTTCATTATAATCTCAATTTTTTATCACTTAGGGTATCATTATCGTTTGTGTAATTTAATTTTAGCCCATTTTTAGGGATCAGAAAGAGAATTTATATGATATTATTTCCAGAAGTACTAGTATCCAAACTTGAACCAATCTCATAGGTATCTTTGTACGTATATGTATCGATACTTTCTCACAAGTATAATGTCAATAAAAGTGAAATTGATTGCGAATTTCTGCTCACATTTCTTTCAAGAGAAAACTTCTTTTTTTACTCAGACATACACACCCTGCTTCTAACTCTCTTAACACTTTCAGTGCCAGGTATACACATGGAAATACTTATGCAGCTAAAATTTTATTCTTATATAATTGGAAACTATATAATCTAACACTTTAGTTAGTATTTAGTTTTACAGCTCGATCAAAATTCACGAATCTTATCCACGCTTGTTTTTCTTTAACACATCATCTTTAGAATTAATTTTTAAATTCTTAAAAGAAAAAATCACTGTCACCCATATATGGGTGACGTGTCGATGAACGTGTTAATTCTTCAACCGTGGATGATACTTGTATCAAGCTGCAGTGGGTGTAGAAAGTATTCGTACACCGATGAACTTCCAAAAAGACTGTATAAAATTGTAATTTATTAACTTATTTTTTATAAACAATGACATTCTGCATATTCTCGGAAATCTCTAGAATAGATAGATTACAAAAAAAAATAGCTCTTTATGTAAGTTGCGAAATTAACAAGAAAAAAACAATTAATCAATAGAAATGTTGAAGCAATAAGTATTCGCGCAACTGTTTAGAAGTAGTTTACTGAAAATTTGATGTTTTCTAATTCGTACGGAGCAATAAATGAATGTGTTTACGTTACAAACTCTACTCTAAATGGTTCGTCATAAGTAGACTGCGGATCTTTATGCATGTATACAAAATTTGAATGTGCAAGAAACTACAATATGCAAACAATATGCAAGAATATAAAAAATATTGAAAGTAAAGTTCATGTTATAACATTTGCAGAATAAAATCAATTCCTATTTAGGTTCAATTTTTTCGGGACGTTCGCGAATATTTTATTTTGCATAAAGATCCGCAGTCTAGTCATAAGAATCATACAAATGCTTATTGCTTCTATACTTTTACCCAGTTTTCGCATTTTTTTGTTAATTTCACAAATTATATTAACCAGTAAATGTTGTTTGGACTATATCTATCTTAGAGACTTCCGAGAATATGTAAAATATCATTGATTTTAAAAAAAGGAAGTTAAGAAACTACAATTTCACAGAAAAGTTTTTTGGGAAATTGATCGATGTATGAATACATTCTACACTCACTGTAAAATAATCATCCTCAACGAGTATCAAAACCGGCCACTCTCGGACACAATTCCCGGCAAGAAAGTAGATTGACCGGCCGTCTCTAGATACTACCGATCTGTTCCATCGTTCCCATCGCGGACCGACCAGGTTACGTCGCAAAAACACAGCGACGTCCGGTAAATACCCAGTTTGGGACGAGCCCCGCAATTTATGCCCTCCGACGTCTGGAATACTCTTCAAGGTAAATCTCCAAGTGCATTATCCACCACAGGCTCGGCGTTGCCTTCTAAAAATAGAATCCTACGGGAGCTGTATCTCCCGATCGGACGCTGGTTGCAATGAATCCCTGAGTAAGTCGCGAAGGAACGTCGGAAAATCGGTTGGGAGCGAAGTGAAAAACGTGACTGTAGGACGCCGGGCGACTGGTCCCGTGAATGGCCCATGGGGATATCGTGCCGCAGTCGATGGAAGGGCAGGGACAGCGAGAGAAGAGAGCAAATGATACGGAGGGGCCTCGAGGAAGCAGACAGAGACAGAAAAACAGCGGGGGAGTGTGTTCGGTGAATCATCGGGTCACGCGACTAAGGCGAACCCGCTTTGCGCCGTTGGTCACCGTGGCAGCTCGGTACCAACCAGTGCCACTCTCCCTTAACCTATCCTAACCTCGTGTTGTAGACGGAAACCGACCGCTCTTCCCTACCCTGTTACCCCTCTCTCTTTCCTATACCACTTGTCCTTACCACTTTTAATGTTTCTCAAATGTTTCTCTTTCATCCGTAAACATTGCCGCCATCTCGTACCTGACCCCTTCACGACCACCTCTGTAACCCGTACGGTACTTTGGATTTTTCATGTGTCGCCTGCATGAGAGACACCGACCTCTGCGATTGATTGCTTACTATAGGTTTAAACCGAGGAGGTCAGATGTTGGGGTTTTGTTAGAGGTATGTATCAGCTTCTGAAAAGATTTAGAAGATGATCCTCCAATAAATACTGAGGGTTCCCTCGAAAGTGTTTTATTTTGGGTTCTCGGAGGATTCTTCGGGGAAGATTATCTAGTAACAATTTGTCTTTTGGATTCAGTTAAGGATCTCTCAATCTTGAATTTTAGCAGATTTCATTTCAATTTGGATGCCACCTCTCAGGGGTCATCGTAAGTTTAGCACACTTTATTAGCGACTGTCAACAATTAAAGAAATCGATAAGAAGCATTTGTATAAATGTTGCCTTAACACTTTATCTACTGGGCTATTTAGAAGCAGTCTTTAATACAAAAAAGGATTTTCTACAGTAGCATATGCCAATCTTGGCTGACAATAATCCGTTAAACTGTTACTGGGTACATTGAAAGCCAAGTCTGTTTCCAAATACTGATCACACTTGGGTTGGGACACCCTGTATATTACGGACCAACCTGTATGCATTCGTTTGCAAAACGTCACTGTAATTAGAAAGTAATGTGCAGTCCATAGTGTAAATATGAGAATCTATAACGTTTTCCTAATCGCAATAATAATGCTGTTTCTATAGTAATTATAGTGCTAGTTGCACATCAAAATATGTCAACTTTTGTCAATACTGTAGAAACCCCAAGTTCAGTAGCTAAGATCGGACAATCCAGAGTGCAGGTATTCATCTAACCACTGTGCATAGATAATTCTCAGTCACATTTTAAACTTAAGTTTCCTAGGAAAGGATACCTTTTCCTCAACCCTTAACACTTTATCTACCGGGCTATTTAGAAGCAGTCTTTAATTAAAAAAAGGATTTTCTACAGTAGCATATGCCAATCTTGGCAAGTTTGTTTCCAAACACTGATCATTGTAAGTAGACAACCATCAACACAGTAAATAAATTCAAATAGCTAAATACTGGAATTACAAAGCCTATAAATAGGCTCCCGGTAAATAAAGTGTTAACTGACATCGAGGTCGCCCCAAAACTGTTTTGTTCTAGATTCCTAGAGGATTCTTTGCTGAAGATTGCCTAGTAACGTTTGCTTTATAATACCAGAAAAAAAAGTGTTAACTGACATCGAGGTTGCCCCAAAACTGTTTTGTTCTAGATTCCTGGAGGATTCTTTGCTGAAGATTGTCCAGTAACGTTTGCTTTATAATATCAGAAACTGTCAGGAATCTAGAAAACCTGGGTGTCAATCAAATTTCAGTCATTCTACTTGTGACAAACAAATTAAAAATCAAAGTACTTAGTCATATAACTGTATTGTTAAGAGATTAAAAAATATCATTAGCCACAAAATAAAATTTCATCTGTACCTATTCAGTTTCAGCAGATTGAATTTCTGAATACGGCTTATACGATTTATAGTCTCCAATTAATACAACTAGATGGATCAGTGCAAACCTTATTTCTCACAAGTAATATTAAGTAAACGAGTAAAAGTCCATTGCGACAAGTACTGACGAGTCCTCCACTAATTCAGCAAAAAATACTTTTTAGTTTTCTATTCGAAGCTTTCTTCATCTTTAGGGATTGGTTTGAAAAAACGACTGATAAATACATAAGTGAATTGTAATTTGCAACTAGTTGTGTAAAAGAACTACTATTAAAGCTTAGTATTTTCGAAAACATTGCCAAATTGCCACATTCCCAGCCAGCAAGCAACAGGTCTCGTGAATATAGTTCCTGAATTGATGGTAAAAAATTCTATTGGACAAAGTAGATGAAAGGAAGGAAATCAAATCCCTCAGAGACTTTGCCTGTGCAACATATACAGGTACAACAAGGGACGAAAGATGTCTCTTTGAAGATTATGACACGGAACTGTGTACAGACGAATGCTTTGGGATCGATCGCGCAAAACTTTATTTATTTTTTCATTTTCTTTTTAGCGACCTTATACGTCATACGAAATACAAGTTCCGGAAGATATGCATAGCGTTAAAAAAGAAAAGTGAAAAAAATAAGGCTGACCAAATTGTTGTTTTACAACCAAATTCTCATTTGAATGGAATGGTTCGGTATATGAAAGTTCTTGGAGGTCTATTATCCAAAATCTTATATTTGTTTTATTTACAAAAAATAGTTTGCGAAAAGACTTATTTTTGCTGCCTATAAACCATTTCTTTTAATTTTGGATTTATTCATTAATTCCTATTTATGATTTATTCAAATTAATTTTTTTATAAATACAATGGTACATCTGTATTAAAGAATTGAATTACTTTTTTTGATGAAAATGCATTTCCATTAGAAAACATAAAAATATAAAATGCAATCCATTTAACAAACTAAAAAAATTAAAGTACAAGATGGAAATGCATTTCCATAAAAAAAAAATATTGCAATTATCGAATGCAAATGCACTATTGCACTTGTAGAAAAAATCCTGCAAATGTAATACTGTTTGAACCATTCATCATTTACTTCTGACATTTGTTTCTAACACCACTGATAATGGAATCATGACTTATTGCACTTACTTGGTCTACCCCGTACATGCTGATACTAATTATAGCTACTATTCTAACAAGTTAAATACCCCACATTTCCCATCTGATCCTAAAGAGCAACAAACTGAAATTTCACATGGATAGGACAACAATGGCAAGGTTTACAAACATATCACAAACACGTAGCTTTTGAATATTATGTTATTAATATCACGTAACAAATTATGCAGAAGAGGCAAAGTAGAAGGCCAAGGTTCAGCGAATTTCTGTTTTACAACTCAACCCTAATTACAACCTAAACTTAATTTCTAAAGTAAATTATTTGCCTCCGTGCGCACAGTAAAGTTTCCTTTCTGCAGCCTTGCTCGTGAAGGGGTTAACGTAATCCATGGCCGCAGCCTTCCAAGACCTTCAGACCCCTGTTTCAACGTCCCTCTTCCATAATGACTCAGAACGAGTATTATTTATCGGCTTGTTTCTCCTTTAATTTCCTGTCGCTTTTGCTACTCCTGTCTCGCTCGATCTCTCGCCGTACCATTTCTTGTTCGAGTATCGACTCTTCGATTCCACTTTTTTTCCACCGCCCCCGCGACCCAAGGGACACGGTGTACGGTGTTCGTTATTATTATCGCGAAAAATTAGAAAATTGGTTGCGTCCAATATCGCGCCACGCATATTGCCTACGATAAAATGTCTTATATGAAATTACATTTATTACGCTGGCGTAACTTCGTTAAAACGACGATGCTTGTGCGTGCACTTATTGCACAGGGAACCGATTTCTACGATGCATCGTTCGTGCCGTGCCCGTGGTACAATTTCCTATTCAAGTTCCCCGTGACATTGATATTTTATTCAACTCCCCTCTCGCTCTTTGTCCGACAAGTTTGCCCCGAGCATCAGTCGTGTGCATATCTTCGATACTCCCCCCATAATCCAGTGTAATCGATACATGCACATCGATGTACAGGGTGCTCCAACAGGAACAGACCATTTCACCCTATTACGCTCGATGATATTTTCGATAGACCGAATTAGCAACTTCTGAGGATTTCGAGGATGTTTAATGGATTTCTTAGTGGTAACATAAAATGATTTTAAACAGAAATTATTGTATGAAAATATTATATTTGATATTCTATGTACCATTACATCTTGACGAACAAAAGTTTATAACATTAAGTTTTGTAGTTTTTATGTATAAGTAACATTGCTTTGTAGTAATGTAACATCAAATTCATCTTCACTCGAATGAATTTCACTATAGAGATCTATTTCTATAAGCCTTCGAAACTTTGGAAACAATTTTTTATCTCGTTTCTGGAATTTCAAATAAAAAGTCTCATCGCAAGTATAAATAATTACTTTCTCTTAGTTTTTCTAGAAGGAAATTCAGAATTTTCCGGAAGCAAGTTCAGAAAATGTTGGCCCGAATTTGCACTGAGAAGCTAAGGAGAAAGAACTATTCATTCCTGACCTTTCTTAACTGAACGCAACTTCGTGGGATATGACATTATAAATTATAATTTAACCAATTTCAAGAAGTTTCTAACTTCATTGCAGCAATCCTCTTCAGTGTCTGTTACAATTTCCTTAATAAATAAAGTATAAATTTAATTTTAATTAGAAAGAGAACTTGCGAATAGTTTCTATAATTCTCCTTTCCAATTAAAATGAAATTTATATTTTGTTCACTAAAGTACACTTTCTGATCCTCTATAAGGAGAACTTTAGCCAAATCGAGTTAAGAAATTTTCCAAATGGAGAGCAGGATGACATTTTTGGTTATATAGAGCAACAACAGAAAATACACAGTTAACTATTTATTAGGAATAACGATTCTATTATTCAGTTACACAAACCGCTTCTACTTGGAATATCAGGTACAATTATGTACGCTGATATATTCTGAACGAAATCAGCCATCTCGAGACATTTATCTGAAACTTCAACAGCGTCAAGTGTTTCAGAAAGCCAGTACCTCGTTAACTATTACGGTTATATGTAACGGAGATTAATACTTTTTACTCAGAATTCGATGCACTATCTGCATAATAAAAAGTACAGTGTTTCACTTAATAAATCGAGTTCAAGCTTCTAATCTCTGCAGCGACTCTGCCTATAAAATATTGTATACGTTGTAAGATAGCCCACTTGGAGTCATGGAACTTTTGCATACAACAATGCTTTGTGCAACGTAGGATGTACAAGCTATTCTAGGTGAACATGTTAGTTAACACAGCCTGTGTATTTTCTAGTGTTGTAGTTAGTATTTGATTCGAGAAGTTTAAATTCATGCTATTGCAAATGTGTTCTAGAAATCTATGTACTCTAAAGATAATCTATAGGTATTCACATAACTTTGTTTATCAATTGTGTATATTAACGTAGTTAGGTTGTTGCATATGAAATGTCCGATTATTTGATCTCGGTATGTTATCTTCGTTTTGCTACGACATTGTGGTGGCAGATGTTACTTGCGATACATCAATTTTAAAAGTGAAATTTGTAACTTTCGAAACGCTATTCGTTTGTTTCTAAAACAATGTCTGTACAACGTATTAAACAGTTGAAAAGAACAGTGAATAACTGAGTAGTTCAAGTAATTATAACAAACGTATTCAAGTTGAGGCATAAAACCGATGAGATAATTCAAGACGTGAATAAGGGATTTAGGGAAGGCATTGTTAAACAACAGAAACATCCCTTCATTTATCAAACTTCATTTTGGCAATATAAACTTCCAGAACGCCAACAATAATGACGATTTAAAGAAATTAATCGATTCTGATTCACGTCAAATTATACGCGAGTTTGTAAGAAGTCTGGTTGTACATTGGACTACGACTTCCCGACATTTGAAAATTATTGAGAAAACGCAGAAAGTGCATAAATGATTTCCAATTAATTAACGGACAGGCATAATATGTAACACTTTTCTCCTAATACGGAATAAAAAACTATTTTGGATTCTTACGTCGTATTCTACTCTTTTTATTCACTGGATCATTCTCCAAACGACCACTACTTTGTTAAACATTTGGATCGCTTTGTAAGGGATGAATTGTTTAGTAATAAAACATCCATGAAAAATACCTTCCGCAATTTCGCCACGACCAGAAGTGAACATTTTTACAAAAATGAAATAAATACACTGGTGCATCGTTGGCAGAAGTATGCAGAATCTGTTGGTGTTTATTTTGATCGGACATTTCATATACAACAACCTAATAGTAATTGTAATATAGAATGAAGTAAACAGATAATTCTGAGTTTATTTTGGGGTTGTTCGGGGTGAAAGATGTTTTCGTCGAAAGATGTGTTCCTTCTTTGTTCGCGTGTTGTTTCATTGGCTTCAAACAGAATACGTAACAAAGGACTTATACCGTGGCAACTACGGATAACCCGTCTGCAGGATCTTATGTCATTGGCTTTAAGCTTCACAGTTTGCTAATTTTCAAGGAAAAAACTCGGTTCGGCCCCGGGCGGTCCCATTGATGCGGTAAGCATCATGCGGTTCTTGAAATCGACACGGAGGGTTCCGCTTGAGATTCTAGGCCCAACGAAGAGAAATGGGAAGAATCCCAATATTCTGGGTTAGGTTATACCTTGAAGACTAATAAAAATCAGGTAAATACATTACAGCTTAATGAATTCGACTTGAAAAGTACTATCGCATGGTTTAAAAAAAAATATAGTTCCATTTAAAAAACGAAACTTGACCACCATATCTCGTTAAATAACAAAGTTAACAAAAATTCCTTCTCGATGAAACATGAGCCGCATTTTATCGATAGTTTTGGAGTTAGAGCTTCGTAACACTTGGGTTGGGACACCTTGTATATTACGGACCAACCTGTATGGACGTTTTTGCAAAACGTCACTATAATTAGAAAGTAATGTGTAAAATCTGGCAATCTATAATGTTTTCCTAATCGCAGTAATAATGCTGTTCCTGTAGTAATTATGGCGTTAGCTGCGCATCAAAATATGTCAACTTTGGTCAATACTGTAGAAACCCCAAGTTCAGTAGCTAAGATCGGACAATCCAGAGTGCAGGTATTCATCTAACCACTGTGCATAGATAATTCTGAGTCACATTTTAAACTTAAGTTTCCTAGGAAAGGATACCTTTTCTTTAATTAAAAAAAGAATTTTCGACAGTAACATATGCCATTCTAGGCTGACAATAATTCCTCCATATTGTTACTAAGTACATTGAAAACCAAGTCTATTTTCAAAAAAAATATACTTGTAATCTTCTCCTTTTCGAAGTCGGTTAAAAACTGAACATTGTAAGTAGACAACCCTCGACACAGTAAATAAATTCGAATAGCTAAATACTGCAATTGAAAAGCCTATGAATAGGTTCCCGGTAAATAAAGTGTTAAGATAAAGTTTTCTTCTCTCCTCAAGTACTCTTCCATTTCCACCAAACAAAACACAGAGCAAAGAACTTTAGTCCCAACACGCAGTGATAATCCTTCTGCGGCAACTTATTCCATTGTTTCCAAGTGTTAAATCGTTCCTTGAAATGGGTAGCCCATATTCCAGACCACCCTGTATTCACGTTTTTGCAGAACGCTGTCATTCCTGACGATTGCCGATGCGCGTAAGAGGCCGGCAACACGTGACCGTGTATAATAGCCGGAAAGCCGGTGATGGGCAGAACTAATTACTTGCACGTTCCCCCCGTAACCTTAGTTGTTACCTGTATCAGAGCACCGTGGCAGTATGCCGATTCACGACGTCATTCCCGCAGCTAAGAAGCCGCACGCATATAAATGGGGAATTGTACTCGATGACATTCACTGTCTGCCAATACACTACGTAAATATCGTACCTTGCCGTAATTACGGTTAATAATTAGAGTCGTTTATAGTATTCTGCCGTTGCGTTAACAATTGAACCAAACGACACCAAACGGCTACACGCAGGCGTGCGAGAGTCGCTTTTGATGACTTTCCTCCTCCGTCTTCTAGCGTTAAAGTCTCTGTGCATGCCGACGAGCGTGCAGAATGCCAAGCACCGTTGGTTCTATCGATTCGGTACAGACCAAAGCGAAAATAATTACTCGTATATATCCAGTTGGTGAATATGCATCAGCGCTATTGGAATATTACGCTTTAATGAGATGGAAGTACAGTTTCTTTAGCATTCTTGCGACAAAACAACGTAAGCACGATTCACAATTAACCATTCGGTATGTTATTATGTCTTTGTTGTATTGTGAAATACAAGGTGGATCTTTTTCGTAGAAATACGTTAGCCACCGTGTCCTGGTGGGATTTGAATGTGTGTAGATTGTCGAAGAAGTTACTAGATTTTTGTTGGGCTACAAGTACAGTACTTAATTACGGTTCCAGACGATGCGTGAATTCTTTTCTGATATTTTTTAAAAGTATTTTATTGGGGATACATATAACACATTTATGTGAAGAGAAGAAGTTTCAACTATGTAACTTTAAATACAGCTTCTCCTTAGAAGGACGTAAACCTAATATACCTAATGTAGAATAAGTATTAATATGTTTCTTGTTAATGTTTATTATGATTACACAGATACACAAGAATAGACAAAAATAATATATATACTTATAAAGAACATAATAATGACGATTAAACATAACTGTGCGTAAAAGCACATTAGCCGAAAGTGAAACGGAACGTAAAACGCATAGTGAGTATAGACGCATATCTATACGCATGTGTAGATCGCTTACTGCGTAGTAGTGGGAAATACAAACTGCTTCGTTTCTATTGTTGTTTGAGAATTTTCAAATACTTAACAAAGAAACTGAATCATTATTATCATGTTTTGTTCTACCGAAAGACGATCTGTTTTATTTGTTAGTTATCTATTATCAAAATAGAACTGGTCTTATATTCATAAATACTTTATCGAAGATAAAATTCAAATCCTTTTAAAAGGATTTCAGCTTAAAAATAAAAGAGTCTGAGATAGCAGCTCTCAAATTTCAGCTACCTGTCTGTCAGCTTGCAACAATTCGATTGTAAGCTTATTGCAACTAGGCAGACAATGTTATGCAGGGTATCTTAACACAGTGTAAAAGCCGCTTCACTGATAGATTGAGGACATAAAATAATAAATATGTGATCCAATTAAACTAATTCCCAAGTTACAGCCATTTTTACATGCATCCAGTTTCTAATCACAAACTGAGCTTTACAATTACTAAACTGTGTCTATATATTCTTGTTTTGATACCAAATTCAATCCCATGCCAATTTCAAAACTAACCAGTTGCATGTTTAATGTGAGAAGTTCTATCATTAGAGACATCCATTAGTTACTCTTACGTCAATTCTTGGAGTAACCAATTACATGTATAATTGGATGAGGCTCTATTATCAAAGATATTCATTAGACGTATGTAGCGTATAGTTTATGCATGACGGTGTACCGTCACATCTCAGCAGAGTAGTCAGACAGTTCTTGAACGAACGATCAAGATGGATTTCTAACAGACGGATAGTTCCTGCAGGACTTATTGCTTATACTCGGGTTTCAGTTTAAATTCCTGGCTTTTTCTTCTTGGACCACTTGAGGATATTTACTTGTTCAGAACTCATTACCAGTGCTGAAACATTTCTTCAATATAAAGGGCGATTCACATAAAAATGTCCACGCCAATTAACTTCAAAGTTAGTAATTCATTCTATGAAAAAACATTGTACAAAAATCGAATGATTCGAAGGAGCACATTATGCAGTGTGTATAACCATTTTATAAGTGGAGGTGTTTTAGAAATTTTATAGTCAACTCCCTTATTTTAGTTTAGTATAGTTTAGTTATGGAATGTCTTATTTTAAATTGTAGTGTGAAAAAAAATATGTATATTTTCCTTGTATTAATAAAATTATTTTTTTATGTTCTGTATGGCATTAATTTCTTCAAACCATTATAATAACAATGGTATTATTTAAAAATGTATCAGTATCGACATTTACTCTAATTATTTATTTTTAATATTGGTCATCGCCGGTCACCGGTGGCCTCCACGACAGTCAACCTCTTCATCGATTACTTTCACTCGTTTGAAGTAATAAACAATCATCGTTAATGACCATCTAGACGCAGTTGATGTGACTTTGAATGTTGTTTAAAATAAAAGGAAAAAGGGAAACTTTCTGACACGATGTCTTCAAACTTGTATTTGAATTTAGAATTCGATACTCTACCATATTTTTGTACAAAAAATATACTATTCCATTTAAAAAACTGAAGGTCACCTTCATTTCTCAGAAAATAGTACTATATACCAGGTTACATTGCACACAAAAAACCGTATAAATCTTTCCTCTTTCATTTTCTTGTCATACGTACCATTTACGAGAAAAACGCTGGTTAGTAATAGCCTGAACACCGTGTATACGTATATAGATTTCAAAGTTTTCCCGAATGAAATATTCTCGTACAAAATACTCTACTGCAGAATTAAATATATTTGCCCACCGAAATACATGTAAAAAGTAATACTCTTGGCCACGAGAGTGTTGTAATTTTTCATCCTAAATAAGAAAATTCTAAAAAATTTGTAATTGGCTTCCACGTGTTAGTATACACCCTGTATATTTTTTTAATCCTATACCACACGCATGTAGTAGTTGTCCTCGACCAAGAACAACGAAAGGACAAAGAATAGTGACCTGAAAAGTGGTTAATCGCGAAAGAAGAAAGAGAAACAGCCTGGGGCTTTCAGCGACCTGTATCGCATGCTTATCACCGTACAGTGATTCGATCGAAATTAACGCGGTCATTTTGGTTGGTGGCGGAATCAGATCCGAACTTCTCCCATCGGAGAATTTAATCGGCAGCCTGTGTAAACTGCCGCAGGCAATGTTATAAATTTCCAAGTTACGCCATCTTCAAACCCGAACGAAGATATCGCCTGCCATGTCACGCTTAACAACGATTAAAACTTTTCAAATCCTTGTAAACGGCTGCTCGCGGTTCACAATCCCTCCGTGCCTCTCTACAACGAGATTATTTATTATTTTCTCCACTTCAACTTGTCGCATTTATTACTTCAGGTATGGTTTTTCCCGTTCCGAATGATATATCGTCAGTCTTGGCTACAACGATGACGTCCCATCGGATCAGGGACGTATCAACCCATGCGATGTCGACGTATTTTAACAAAACCAGGGATTCGAACCGCTGCTGAACCCTAACCCAAACCCGGTTAATGAAGGGAAGGTTACTGTAACCCAATCTAACCACGAACGAACGGTTCTTGAATTGTAGGAAGAGCGGGTTAACCTGCTCGGTGTGGGTTACTAGTAGAAGAAGACATCCTAGACATCCAGACAAGTCAAAGATATGTGAACTTACAGCAATATTCAAATCAAATGAAACTAGATTGTTTAAAATGTACGAGTATATAATGAATGTAGGATTGATTAATTTTAGAGTGTTGTTAGAAACGGTATTTGTACATTCTGTTTAAACTTCAACAATTATTTGGCATAATAAATGTACAATGAACAGACATAAGTTAAAAACGGAATAAATATATACAAAATATGAACACACACACACACACACATACGAGTAAATACGAGTAAGCACTTGCATGACCTTCTTCTCGCAGATGGACAGTAGAGCAGAAAACAGACAATATTGAAATAAAATTGATTACCGTTTAGAGACATGGAAACAACTATGGTTTTTACTGTATTATTATAACGCACATACAACCGGGTTAACCGGGTTAACCGGGTTACTCGGGTTACAGATGTCTTGTGTTACCTGGTTAGATGGGTTATTCTATAATACGAAGTACCGGAATCCGGTACGGGTTAGGATTCGAATCCCTGAACAAAACTCTCTCTAGTAGCTGTAAACATTTTTGAAGGTGCATTTCGACCCACTTGTTGCATCATTGCGGGTGGTTGAGCGAGTAGTAAGTTGAAGGAGTTAACCCTGGCATCGCCAAGGTAGATACCTCATGCTCATATTAGTCTTTCGAGAATTCTTGCTTATGTGGGTACTTGAAGTTCTGGGAAGTTAGATGTTTTGTGATAATACCTCTTTATACAAGAATATCTCATTTCTGGAATCTTTAAAATTCTATGAAATCACTTATATAACTGTTTATTTGTAATAGATTGACCTCACTTTAATGGAGATCTTATTTTAAAGCCCTTATTTCCAGATGTGTCCAAAATATAAAATTTGTTTAAAGTTGTCGGTAGATAGAATAGACTCTTGTTAGATGGATATAAAATACTTCTTATGGTATACCGTATAACAAAAGAAACTTGGTAGTACAGGGGTTAACCCATTCACTGCCAACTATGAGGTGTCTCGTAGTTCAAATTAATTGCAAATGTTCAAGGGATAAGTTTATAGCCTTTTGAGTCACGAATTATTGCAAATAAAAATTGTAAATTTTTCTTTTAAAACAACAAGTTCAATATCACGTTTTATTAACAAAATAATAAGCTAGATCACGCATATGTATTAATCTTGGCGGCCAAGGCGAAACGCTTTACACTTTCCTGACAGTGAATGGGTTAAAGCATTGGGTTAATTTAGAGTAATTTGTATTTCAAGAATACAACAATTTCGCACAAACAATAGTTTTAAAAAACCTTGCTGGAGAAATCACAAAATAGAATTTAAAAACTAAGACATCAAGTTTCGAGAATGCAACCATTTTACACGAAATATCTAAACATCAACATCTATAAAGCTAGTTTGGCATCGTTCTGCTAATTACAAAGTGATCCTTCAATTTCAGAGATTTCTTAGTGTTTTTTTAGCAGCACCTATAGCCCAGGGATCTGGAGAGTCTTGATCCATCGGTGGTTCGAGCGATCGGTTGACAAAAGTGCGATGAGCGCAAAGTGTTGTACATACACGGTCCGCTTTATGGTCGCTGCTCGCAGCGATGTCGGTGCACGATCACAAGACGCACAAGAGGGATAAACAGAGGGATGGAGAAAAGAAAACGCGATAGTGGGGCCAGAAAGGAGAAGAGAAGAGGAACAACGAGGTCTGCGCCCCGGCACTGTACCACCGCGCTGTCACGATTGCCTTGTTTTCCCTGTGTACACTTCATGCACACACGTGCACGCGCAAACACGTACACGCCACGGTGCATTGTGCTGCATTCGAAGTCGAGTCAGGGTCCGCAACCAGTTCCCTTAGTCCCTGTTTCGCTCGCTCTCTGATTCCCTCTCGCTCTGTTTCACCTACTCTGGAGGTAGTCCCAAGCACAGCCTACCTGTAAAAGCCGTGGAGATCTGGTTTACCTACGTGATTCCCGTCGCCGTGTACAGTTTTCCTAGCGAGGTTGTTTCAGCGCGAACCAAGCTGAACTGGGCCATACATTAGCTACCCCCCTTTGACGAATTTCGAGAAGGGATCGGGAAGAAATGATGGCGTACGATTTCGTTTCTTTTGTCGGGATTCTTTACGGGTATTCTAGATACAGTGATGTCCCCCGATGAAGATCTTTTAGACCACTCGGTTACACAGTCGTGGACAAAATACAATGGGTGTAGAAAGTATTCGTACACCGATCAATTTCCAAAAAAACTGTCTAAAATTGTAATTTATTAATTTATTTTTTATAAACAATGACATTCTACATATTCTCGAAAATCTCTAGAATAGATGGATTACAAAACAAGTAGCTATTTATGTAAGTTGCGAAATTAACAAGAAAAAAACAATTAATCGATAGAAATATCGAAGCAATAAGTATTCGCACGACTGTTTAATTTTTAAACCTTCATTAAAAGAAAAAGAAATTTACATTAATTTATAAGTATATAATACTTCCTTCGTGGGATTTCCTTTTGATTTTATAATTATTGCAACTCTTCTAAGCGTTAAATCAACTAAATTATTAGTTACTCGAAGTGGGATCTTCTTCAATTCCTCTATTAGAGCCATTTTTAAAAGTACTTTACTGGAAATTTGATGTTTTCTCATTCGTACGGAGCAATAAACTAACGTGTTTATACATGTATTTAGGAATACTTTAGACGTATATTTAGGAATACTTTATATGAATATAATACCAAATGCAAATTAAAAATGTGCATATCTCCATTTTATTGCTTGCCAAGCATACTACTGGAACGTTCAAAAATGTGGGGGCTATGGGAGCGCGTTGACCGTACAGAGCGCCGCTGTTGCATACTTTTACTTCTGAAAGTTTTTAAAGGATACAAACAATCGGATTATCACTCGCCAAATTAATATTGAGTGATTGATTCAAATGGATCGAATTTACGGAGTGCGTGCGTTTCGTCTCGGAATTGTCAGTAGACTCATCGGTAGGGCTGCATCTGACAATTTCTGCTCTAGACGCGTCGTTTTTCTTGTTATATGAATTTCGATATCGTGGCGATTGGTTAAGTCTCGATATTACGACTCTTTTTCGACCAACGCACGTCGCGAACGATAAATGATTGGTTGAGTTTCGTGTTGAACTCTATTCAACCAATCACTCGTAGTTCGATATATCAATTGGCTAAATCCAAAGATTATGTGGCATCATTCGACTGATTGATTATGGAAAACGAAGATGGTTGACGAAGTCTCGTACAATCAGAATAAGCCGAATATCAAGGATTCTAACGACCAATTGATACGTGATTGTAATTCAGAACCGTGTCTGATATCGCGTCCATTTACCTTAACACGAAAACTTTTTGATCAGAACTGTGTCTGATAAGCTCGATCGTTTTCGGTCAAAGGTCTTTGAAAAACTGAAAACTGCCGCTCGATTCGATCATTTCGTTGACCCCTCTTGGGAAAAGAGGAGGAAATCGAGTGAATTGCATTCAAGTATGCGGGGAACCCTGTCGATGGGTCAAGACAAATGAATTCAACATGAGTGAAACGAGAAATATATTAATTCTGTCTTTGTCTGGTTAGCCGTGTCAACGATCAATCGATATATTGATTTTTCGGAACAGCTGATTCGTCGCTATTTGGCTAACGACAAGTTCTCGAAAGATGAAGACAGTTGAACGACTCTGTGAAACAGAACAGCCGCCGTACGCAATGAGTTAACTTGTACTTTATTTCTGCAAAATTTCCAACCTTTTCTTGCAAGTAACTCGAATGTAGACTTTGTAATCTGAAGGGGTTAGAGAATGAAGGCAAATACCGATGAAATTGTTTGTGGACGTCACAGTGGACTCTTCCTCTCGTATCTCATCGATTGATCAACCGGTCACGCGTCGAATTAGCTTGAACGCCGACGTTTGTCCACGAATGCAATCGCAATAAACGATCCTCGACTACACAAGCGTGGTACGATACCTGGCAATTAATTGGTCACGTAGTCGCTTCGATTGCTGCATTTTGGTGAAGTCTCTTGTCAAACTTCAGAATGATTATACGTACAGTTGGTGTAGAAAGTATTCGTGCACCGATCAATTTCCAAAAAGCTATGTAAAATTGTAATTTATTAACTTATTTTTTATTATCAATGATATTCTACATATTCTTGGAAATCTGTAGAGTAGACACACTACAAAAGAATTAGTTATTTATATAAAGTAACGAAATTTAAATTAACTAAATGTTGACGTTATTCGGGATGGGATTTTTTCCCATTTCCCTATTTACTGGAAATTTGATGCTTTCTAATTTGTACGAAGCAATAAACTGATGTGTTTATGTTACAAACTAAACTGTAAACAGGTCGTCATAAGAACAGTACGAATACTTATTGCTTCTATATTTCTACCGATTTTTCGTATTTTCTTGTTAAATTCGCAAACTATATAAACTAATAATTGTTGTTTGAACTATATTTATTCTAGATTTCCGAAAATATGTAGAAAATCATTGATTATAAAAAAAGAAGTTAATAAACTAAAATTTCACACAAAACTTTTTGAGAAATTGATAGGCTTACGAATACATTATACACCCACTGTATACAGTGGCACGCAAAAGTGTACATGATGGCGAAATTCGTTTAACTTAATTTAATTGATATTTCAATAGTATTAAAAATGTAATTAGTGTAACTAAAGTAGAATTCTTGATGTTTAAAATGGGGTACATATCGAATAAAAATTATGTGATACAGTTAATGCTACACAAGTCTTCGTACAGCTGGTACGTATATTAGTACTGCAATAAAGTTTATTAATATTTTATAGGATTACCTTTTGTTCGAATTACAGCTTATAATTGTCTAGGCATGGATTTAATTAAATTGAAAATAGTTTTGATTTATAACATGTAAAGAAATATTCTTTGTTTAATTGAAATAAAATTATTCGATTCATTCGCATCTCTCCTATTTTGTGATAAATGAATTCTACTTTATTATGTGCAATTACATTTTTTCAAATCGTTATTATAATACGAATAAAATTAAATTGACCAAATTTTATTCTCATATGATTTTTGTAGGGTACTGTATGTTTACACTACCGTGTAAAAGCTTGGAGTACTATTCAATGCTTACAGAAACGAAACTTCTGTGTGCACATAGGTTTAGAAATGTTTACTTTCACGTTAACCTTTTGCATGCCAAAGAGTTTGACGATGGTAGTTAACCCCAAGGTTTTGATTAAGTTTCTGGGTTATGTAATGACCACCATTTGTTAGGCTGAATAGCCCTTGAATTTTCTTCAACTTTGTGGGTTATAATACTGAACATGAGATTTGAACGTCTTTAAACAAATGGGCAGTATAGTTGGTCTTGAAATTGAAAAGATTAACCCTTAACTACAAATGATGACTGGCATAAAAAGAGACTTTTAATATAAAATGAACTACAAACAAAATGCTTTCGACTGATGTGTATTCCGATAAAAAATGGTATTGATGATCCGACTTCAGTTTAGATGAAACTTGGTAAGCTTGTTAAGCAACTAAAAATAATAAATATTATAAAGAGTTTCTACGAAAAATAGAGCACGGAGACTCGAACCCATGATTCTCGAATCCAGTTGCCCACTTTTCCTACACAACCAATCCCGCACCCTACGATTCGTGTTCTTCTTTGTCTCCTTATTCTTGGGTATGAGGGGCGCGATATTATTACATGTATTTTTTTAACTGCGAGGATTCAAGATAAAATAAAGTTTTTATCCTCTAAAATTTAATCCCTGTTGTGCTGACTCGCAAACAAGATTCAAGTTTTTTTTTTTTTTTTTTTTTTGTAAAAGTTGTTTATTGAAGCCTTTAGTTTTACATGAATTATCCCCAATAAACGAGGAGCTTAAGGATTAACAATTCAAACTTATATCCTAATGGTCCAATTGAACATCTCTAGGCTATGCAATATCAAATGTATTATACATATATAAATGGATATGGATCATTACATTATCGCAGCAACGAGAAAAAGGAAATGATTTATCAGGAAAAGTATATAAGTATAAAGTACTATAAAAAAACCTGACTACATACATACAGGGTGTAGCAGGACGGGTGGTACAACCCAACAGGGGGTGATACTACATGTAAAAATAAGTCGAAAAAAAGGAATAACATCTTTTTGCTTGACGCTTAGTTTTCGAGAAAATCGAGTTTGAACATTCTATGCAGTACGCGTGGCACTGGACTGTCTCCCCAAGCCATGGTTCGCTACAAGTTCATGACTCACTAATAAGGCGAACAATGATATGTACGCGTCAACAAGGACAGCACTTTGAACAGTTTATTCAATAATGTTATGTAATTATCGGTAGTAATGACAATAAAACTAATAAACATTAACATTTCTTATTTATAATACATATCTAAGCCTACAGGCGGTCCAGTGTCACGCGTACTGCGTAGAATTTTCAAACTCGATTTTCTCGAAAACTAAGCGTCAAACGAAAAAATGTTATTCCTTTTTTTCGACTTACTTTTACATGTAGTATCACCCACTGTTGGGTTATACCACCCGTCCTGCTACACTCTGTATAGACAAGATTCAAGTTAGTTGCTACGCCCTTCTTCCTACATAAGCCACGTGGAAGATTAGTTCCTGTACGAAACTGTTAATTTTTTGTGTAAATTCGAAAGAAAGCCCTTCATAAAGGACACTTGCTCGTCACATTTTTAGTTCCACAGCTTTTTCATACTGCTAGTTACCTTTACCTCTTCAATTCAGAAATCTATTACTCTATCCATTTGAATTAACCGAACAAATGGAAACTCCCTCAATTGAAGTTGCGAAAATGGAACTGAACGAAAACCGAAGTCACTTCCTACCCGCAGGAAACCCTTCAATTACGAGCCGAAAAAACTCTCCTCCATTTTCACTACGAGCGCAAAAGCCCAGGACGCGAGAGAGGTTCATCAACTGATTCAATGTCCTAATCTTAGATCCTTAAGGCAGGGCTCACGCTGAGAAGCGAATTATCGCAAGAAATCCAAGCTTAGCATCGTGATTGATAAATGCTTGAATTATAAGTGTGTGAAATTATAATTAGGAAAACTCTAACGGATATTGAATTGTAAAAGGCATCAATTAGTAATCTTAAAAAGAGAACAGATGACTGAAAACAAAGAAAACATTCTTAATCTGTACAAATCTGTACGAGTGACTGACACTATAAACAAGAATCATTTTAGAAGAAAAAAATGTGAAAGGAAATGGTAACCTACGAAAGAAGATAATTCAAGTCACAAAAAATTAGAATAATTTTGCTTAATAAGACAAAAACAGTCTTGCAATAATTCTAGTACCAGCTATAGAAAGAGTCATTTCGAAAATACATGTAAAATTCAATGCCAATCGATCAATTACTTCCTAAGACTGCGTTCACGTCAAATCGAGAAAAATGACTCAAAAGTTTTCGACAACTAAACTGAATTTCTTCTTTTAATCAAAAGAATAGAAAAGGAAGAAACCTAGAAACAACCAAACCAATGACATTGCCATATAAATTAAATATTCCTCTCTAATGTTAATTTCACAGTTTTCAATTGTACTCTTAGACTTGTAAAGTGTTTTCTTTCTATGAAGGCTACGATGTTTGGAATCTTCGAGTATCATTGTAAAATTTCAATGATGTAATATCAAGGTTGCGAGGTTTTAGAAACGGTCATTAAAAAGAAAAAGAAAAACAATTTTTCATACGACCAAACCAGAACCCTGCGTCAACTAATTCCGCGAGCGATAACACGTCGGGGGAAGAAGTCGTAAAAAAGCCCATAGTCGGGAGCCAATCACGTTTCAACGAAGGCGAGTTTCGCAATCGCAACCGGTTACGTTAATCCCGCAATCTCGTCCGGCACGGTTCGCCGAGCAAGCTGGAACAGCGGTGCGGCGATGACTGCGCAGGACGATTCACCTATTCCTCATCGTCGCATCATCAATGACGACGTGGCCTTCGCGAGCTCTGCTACCTCGCGAGCTGCGAGGCTGTACGTGGAGAAATCCTAGGAAGATGCGAGCGCCAGTGGCGCATTATGTCACCGTGAAGTCCCAGGCAAAATAAAACTGGAGGCATCCATGAGAAAAAGTTGACATCTAGGTTATAGAACGTTTACAGAACAATAAAAGCTCGATAATAATTTGTCACGCATTGTTCGATCATAACCATGCACAAGGTCATTCTCGTGGCGTTGATTCCTACATGATATTATAACTACAAAATTTAATTGAATTGGGAATTGAAAATTAACAATAGCTAATTGATTCTCACTTCTATGACAATTGCAATTAATTTCAATTTAAAATTAATTTTAGATAGTGTTGAATTTCTGCGGAAAGAACCCGTTAGATTATAATTTGAATGTTTGAGTTTGTCTGATTCGAGACCTTCGGATCAATAGTGACCGAAATAGCTAAATTTGAACCCAAGTTTTATGATTGGGTCATACCTGAGCGCCGAAAAAACTTCGTCTATCGTCGCGCAGAGGACGAATGTCGGGGAATTGCCCCAAAAAGGGGAATGCAGTGAAACAACGGTATGATTCTGTGTATTTTTTGTCTTTGTAGAAATCCGACAGCGTACGGATCGAACGACTCGGGTAGACTGTCACTCGCACCCTTTTTTGCATAGAAGATTTTTTTTGTAAGAAGACTTAAAATGTGCGTGTTTTATTTAGCTAAATATTCAATAAATATAATTAAAGGTTCATTTCAGTTGAAATCTTCGATAATTAAAATTGAGATTAATATTAAATAATGTTTCAATTAACTGATCAGATAATTAAGAATGTAATTATCCAACACTGCTACATGATTATGAATAATAATATTTAGAAATTGGAAATAGACGCAGAAAATTAATACCACTTATCTGTTATTGTCATGTTCTCTGTTCTATGTGTTTTATTATATATATTTATCTATTTTATTTTTGTTAATAAATTGACTTACTATATTAACCGTGCTCATTTCTTTTTTTTATCTTTCCGACTATGTTTTGATCGCATTATAAATACAGTGCAATACACCGGTATATTTCATAATCCTGCATTGTTTGATCAGAATTCTTTTGAAAATAAATCCAATAAATCCAATCGCCGTATCAGTAAATTTTAAAAATAATATAAAATCAAAATTCAAAATACGGTGGCTAGAGCCAACTCTGAGACTTCCAGATATCGTTCCTCGTTTCTCACACTTGGAGGACTCTATCGAAAACTAAATTATGGTCTTCCATTATAAAGAAGTCCACTCCATCCCTAGTCTCTAGGCTAATGCGCCACTGGTGAGCGGCGAACCTTGAAGAATGAAAAGAGGACTGCACGGAGGAGAGAAAGAGAAGCATTAGCGACGAAGGAGCAGTGACGAATCGACGACGGGTGCAGCCGACAACGAAGCGCGAGCGTTTTTCTCCAATGACAAATGTTCCCGATTACGCCTCGCCCCGAGAACCTCGGATCGCATCGTTAACGCGAATCCCGCTCACGGGGCGGGGATTTCTGTTGCAAGAGCTACGTTTCGATCATATTCAAGGACGTTGAAAAGATCCGTCGTTACTAGCACCTCGCGAGGATCTCTTCACGTTGATGCGTATGCGTTATTAGGTGGATCGATGCCAACGATGAGGGGATTTTAACGGCGACTGGCACCACGGCACAGGATATCAATTTTCCAACGCGTAAATAGCGGGGGTGATCGTCTCGCTAATGTCACGCCGCTTTCCCCGCGCGTAATACATATTGCTGGGCTTCACGCAACCGTATGACACCTACAGTCGGATCAAACGCGGTTGGACGCACGAGGCTAACATTAATGATATTTATTGCGAGCGTATTATTATGACATCAACGTCCTTTACAAAAATACACGTGTCATTTGGGAAGGGTCGCGTGAAGGATGTCACGCGTTTGGTTGTCACGTGAATTGGACAATTAAGCTTCCAGACACTGCGCTGTTGCAAGTTCTCGTTAGTTTCTGGAGAAGACGTGCAAGTGTACCTAATTTCACTTGTCATCAAATAATAATGAAGACGGTCACCCACCAGGGCCTCATTTTCTTGCGATCCAATGCACTACGAACTTCCAAGTTTCCGTTATACTAAAACAAGTTGAAGTTTCTCACCTATGTTAACTAATTCAGAATGAACATCCCTTCACTTCGGATAGGCTAGATGCTTCCATGAATTATTTCATTATATGTATATAGACAAAGAGTTGATTTACCAAATTTGAACTTTTTACCCACGCCAATATGACATAAACGCGTTTCACAACAATATCCACTATATAAATTTAGAAGCAGAGTATCTTAAAAATCGAGGATTACGGTTATGCACTCTATGATGTTCTAAATCCTCGTGAGTGTCCTAATTTCATATGCTTTCAAAGAATATCTATATTGGCACGTACAAGATATAATAATTTCTTATTCCTTGACATCAACCTAGACGTTATTACAGACAGTTACCCTTTAAACGCAGCACGTACTTATCCTAGAAAAACTAAGCAAGGATTATCCGAATATCCATTTTTCAAGTTTTTATTCTTGTTTCGCCATCTCTAGAAGAATTAAACGAGGACTGGACGAGGATTTATTTCACCAAACTTTTTATTCTCATTTCGCTATCCCAAATTCATTTCGGCAGGCTCGAACGCTGGCTTGGACCCAATAACTACTACGGCGGGCTTGAACACCCACTGCGAATTACCTCAGACGCGTGTCTTCCTTTTGCGTCATGTCAGTCCTTGACGGACAGAGAGCAAATGTCAGCAGATTTACGAGAAGAGGATCCGTGTCCAAGAGCCATGACCATGTATCTGTCCCTATGCGTGATACTCATATATACTACACAGCTTAACGGAGACGTGTGACGTCTACAGTCGGATCAAACTCGGTTGGTCGCTCGAGGCTACTCCCCGACCGTTAGGGACTTTTATTGTCTCCGTGGTATTATGACACGAATGCACTTTGCTAAAATATTCACCATGTCAATTTTGAAAGGGTTATCTCATGGAACAGAGATTAAGATTGTAGACTCTGCGATGTTTCAAATTCCTGTGCGATTCTGTCGTACACACGCAGGTCTACCTAATCCCAGCTGTCATCAAATGACGGTGAATGTGTCATCGACTAGGGCCCAATTATACTGTAGTCCCTTGCGTCACGCAGTTACAGTTCATCCAAATTGGACGCTTTTACGGAAAATTGTATTTGAGTAGAAACAATATTCATTCTGGAAGAATTTAAACCAAGTACACGACAAGAAGTCAAAGAACCTCTAATCTAATATGGTCTAAATAACCATTCCTCATTCCTTGGCTTCACACTAGGCGTTGTTAAAGACAGGTGGTCTTAAATGGAGTCTACACACACCCTGGAAAAATTAAACCGAGATACCCGTAAAGATCCGTTTCACCAATTGTCTCAAGTTTATCTTAAATGATCCATATATTGATTCACGTCTAATAAGTACTACAATAAGCTTGAATACACCCATCTTGTCATCTCATACATGTACTTTCCTTTTACAGCACATCAGTATTTGTTAGATAATAAATGAGTAGGTTAACACTAAAACTACCAAGTCAGTTACTTTGACACATGGATTTCAAACTTTATTCAGAAGTTATTCAATCATTATTGATGCTTTTACCGCAATATTTAGGAACAATCATTGTAACAGAGAAATAATTTGAATTATAAATTAGTTTGCTTTTCCTTCCTCTAATTACAACGATACATGTGTGATAAGTATGCATCGACCTCTTTAGTTTTAGTGTTAATTATCCTTAGTTGAAGTGTTGCTTTCAAAGGAGATTTCTGCGTGGTGTGCTGATAAAAACATTCTTGAAGGATTTTTTAAAAGTCTTTTCATCCATTTCGTGGAAACAAGCATACGCTAGGTATATACACTACAGTACAAGACTCCAGAGTTGAATAATAGGATGACCCTAGAACTAATGAGAATCAAGTGAAATTTTAGTTGCCATTGTTGTCTTGAATACATAGTTTAGACTTAACCTGTTAAGCCTTTTTATGTTATTTTTCTTTCTAAACGTTACGGCTAGGTGAAGGGCTGATTAGGTCCTGAATGTGAGTTATGTATCGTCATTCATCCTTACAGCTAACGGTAATGGCAACTGCAGCGTTATCGAGTCTCAGATGACATTGTTTAGGAAACATTTAGATATCCGAATGGTTGGTTAACGTCCCGACGCTGAACTCCTAAAGAATGGGGTTCCTGAAGGATCTAATCAGGAAGCTGAAAACGTAGGAATGCTTTTTAGTGAGAGGTACTAAGAGGACTATGATAGCTGCTGAAGATCATTTATCTTGCAATATTAATATTTCAACGTGTATTCTGTCAAATAATAAAAATTCTAACACATCGACGGCTAATCTACGGGCAATTTGTCATCTACGTAAATAGTTGGCACAGTTTCAACTCTCATCGTACACGCAACCACTGTGTCATTCGGATTCTGCTAACTTTGAAACATCATGTCAATATACGATCCAAGAACTATGTATGTGTCATCTTAGCAGTATTATCTTTCATCGAAATCTTAAACTTTCATCTACGATAGTATTTTCTAACTCTTTGCGCAATATAGTCCTACCAGAATTTAGCCTAACATGACATCACCTAATGAAGATCATAAATGAATAGTTTTTTAAAGACTAAACAAATTCAATAGTAACTACAACTTAGTGGAACTTAAAAGAGTTTAATTGAACTATGTTTTTCATTTGAGCAGTTTCTATGTAAACAGAAATAATTGCAAAAATAATACCAATCAATGTACATCGAAGTAATTTTAAAGAGACTTGTGTTCTGAATTTTTCTTCGCCTTGTGAAGATCAAAGTGATTTTTCCACTATTCCTAGTTCTATTGTAGTAAGCACATATCCAAAATCTGGCTTGCATTCGCAAATTCAAGAAGCGAATTGAATGTATATATCTTCTCCTACAGAAATTGTACCATGAAATGGATGGACAAGGTAGCTTACCTAGGAATAGTGTCTTGAGAAGTAATAAATACTGGAGAGCGACACGTATCTCTAGTTCAAGCTCAACGCAGAAGCCAAGTGAATAAACTTGTCAACAACTATCACAAATCAAACCTAATAATTCCACATCACTATCACAAATAAACCTAATAATAATAATTCTTGCAACTCGAAAGGTAGGGAAATGAAATTTGATCATTCTTATCTCTAACTAAGAAACAAAAGTGGTAAATGTCACGAGTAAGTGAGAAGTGGCCATAGCAAGTTAAAAAGTGTGAGATTATATGAAGAACTGATAAAGCGAGTAGGTAACAGTGAGGACGAGGAAAAAGCAATTAAAGCCTAACAGGCAAAAATCATGGTAAGGTGAAAAGGTTTCATTGCTCTGCACAGGACATTTCTAACTAGGCAAATCTTGTCGAGTACGATTCGAAGAAGGAGTGTCTACATGCCTGTTAAAAAAGACAAATAGCAATAGCCTAACTTGGCTCTATTTGATTTTAAATGTACGATTTTAAATGCGCTACTTAATTACTGCCACTTCACTTCTACATAAAAAACTTTGAAATCTAATGAAATTGACGAATGAGTCGCATTCAGACCTATCTTAGCATCGATGTCAGTCGAATATCCATACAAAATTATGATTCAAATCTGCAGTAATATGATCTACCCAGACCTAATCACGTTTAAAAGTGAATAAATAAATAAAAACGACAAGGAATTACATCACTGATACCTTGTAGTCCACCTTATTTAACTCTATGTGTTATTTAACTCTATATTAAAGATAGTTTATGACGGAGATAGCTAAATATCAATAGGTCATCAATATTTAAATTAATCTCAGACAGGAAGTTTCTATTTCCTGTTCTCTGCTTATTTTACCAAGTAGAATCCCTAGAAGTTCTATGGTACCACTTATTATGAGATAACCTGGACAACTTTGCGTCGACTAGCGTTTGTGTGTTATGCACTTAATCGAGACAGTCTGTAGAAAGCTGTTATGCTTCCAAGGACAGCTTTGAACAGGACTAATATATACGAAGGTATCGATAGCTGAGCGAGAACCTGTGTGGATAGGGATTGCTGGAAAGCCCTTTGATGGCGGGTGCAAAAGGTGTCGCCACGCTATATTGAAGCTGTCTGGTAATATCGCGTAATATTCGCATCTTTGAAGCTGGACCTAGAGAACATCTTTAAAACATTACGTTAAACTTGCCCATAATCATATATTTCTGTATTTTAAAAATTCAGACATGTTGCTGCTTGTCTCAAGTACATGTCGGTAATTGCTACCCACGTTTTTGAACGATGTTTTTCTATCCATTTCTAAAGAATTATTTCCACCCATTACGGTCGCAGCTTAGAATACTTGAAACTATGTAAAATGATAACTTAAACATTATCTACTCTATAATTTGTACCGAGCAATCGACGGCAAGTTAGACTTGTTCGATGAAAATACAACAGGTCGCATTAGATTGACTCGCGGTTGTCTATTATCCTGAACACTTGGCTGACTGGTTATACGTAATATTAATGTATAGTTTTGTTATTACCGAGACACAATTTTTGCTATGTTCTTGGCATCGTTTATGTAGTATTGGGGAATGTTATGAGGAATTTGAAGTTGGAAGAGGTTTCTGGGATAAAATATGTAAGATTGATGCAAGACTGATAACTTGGGACTAGGGACAACAGTAATTGGTTATAGATATTAATTTCGTGTAGAAATTAAATATTAGATGAACTAGTACTTACTTATTCTTATATCTTCTACTTTATTTAATACTGTTCTCTTGGTAAGAGATAGGAAATATTTAATCAAACGTGAAAATATTGGACAAGGAAAATTTCTTCATTTTTGACGTTTTCATCACTTTACTGATCTTCCATGAGATTCAATGGATTTCTCGAGAAAGTGTCCAGAAAGTACATTTATAAAAACTTCTGCTCTTCATCAAGAATGTTCTTGTGTGTTGTGTTAGTATAAGATTTTTCTTCAATTTATTTTATCATGTGAGAAGTCTGTATGATTGCTTTGCAAAACATTTTATTGCTAGTAACAGCAATATACTAGGAACATTTCTTCACTGAATATGAATTTTAATCATTTTATACATTTCCACCATGTTACAAATCCTTTATGTGATTCGATCAATTTCTTAAGAATATATTTATAATATATATACATCAAATCTTCTGCACTTCACCATTATTGACGTTTTCATTATGTTACTGGTTCTGGTAATACTATGATTCGATAAACTTCTTACGCGTGCGTTTAGAAAGTACATAGATGAAATCTTTTACTGATCCATTTTCATTTTAATTTATGATGTGGGAAGTTAGTGATTTCTTTCCAGAACAATCATTTGTGAAATAATACACAGGAAATCTTCGAACGATTCCAACCATGAGTCACTTCGCAAATAAACCAAATGTGATATTTATACTCTACTTACTTGTTAGTAAAAAAAAATATTATCCAGACAGTAGGAGTATCTATGTATATATGATGAACTAATGAAAATCATAATCAATTAAGAAATTTCTGCCGCGGTAACATTGCTCAGCGCAAACCATATTTTTTTAAAGATCCTGTAGCAGGTCACTCACATCTCTAAAATTTTGTTATATTTTTGAATGAAAATTTGTGTGTTATATCTTCAAGCGTATTGCTTGCAAATAGAGGAACTACTGATTAAAAAATATTATAATATATAAACTGAGGATAGACAAAAACTCATGAAGAAGTGCCTTTTTCGACCTCGCAAGTACCCTTAAAGATCTATTTACACATATCCGTAACGTGACAGTTCCGTATCCGTTCAGTTCCGTAATGTTCCATCAGTGTCAGTGATTTTAAATATTCTTCTGTTGTTTTTGAACGGGCATGTTCACACACGCCCGACACCGCTCCGTGACGTTATCGATACGGTACGGATACGGAACTCACACGTTACAAATATGTGTAAATAGACTTTAACCCTTTAAGGTAGCGGTAGGCAGCAACAGGAAGCTGATTTCAATGAATACAATACTTTGATCAAAAGGACAAATGCCCGTACCGATAATATATCACGCGCTGAGTAATATAAAGTGACATTATAATTTCGTGCGGACGGAAACGATGTGAAATCCACAAGATATACGGTTCAAATATAGTAACCCATGGCGTTCGCCAAGTGTTGATCGCACAGCCATTTATCAAGCCTCGGATACCTATGGTAGCGATATGTTCCACGGGATTCCCGTCATCTTGACAGCATTTTCGCGTCAGTTCGTTCCACATGTGCGTCTTGGTCTTGGAGGAACTTTTAATTGTGAATTATACCGTGTTCTCGACATTACGAGCTCGCTTTTGCGTAAGCTTCGCATATTATGTTACTCGCTGCTTTAAACATTCAGTTTACATTGCCGCAAACTACACTGTACAACGGAAAAAGTGGTGAATGTCTCAGAGATGAATAATTAAATGAAAGAAAAGTTTGTTCTCTAATTTCTTGAATAATTTGTGTCTTGACTAGCCCAGGGGAAAATCATGATTACGAATTTAAATGAAAAATTACAACGTTTTAGTCAGATAGCTTCCCTGCGGAATTTCCAAATTAATGAACAAACGAGTAATACAAAAAGGAAAAAATAAATACATCTATGCTGTAATAAAAGAGCTCTGTTCTTACGTGTAATTGTTATACATTAAAATTCCTTTGCCAATTACAAAGTCTAAAATTAAAATTAATTGCTCTAGTCCATATTTCAATTCTTTTTTGTTCCTTGATAAATAGTAAAATAGTAAAATTACCTGTTTATTGGAATACAAAATACAGTATATCAAAAGATTAATACATTTACTATAAATATTTTTAAAAATTGTATTAATTATAATATGAATTTATGTTATTTTCCTCAATTAATACAAGATATTTGAACGTTAGTATGCCATAAATGCTACTTACATATTTGTATATTCCACACGTAAGGTCTTTGCATATTTTACATCCATAAACATTAAGTCGAATTACAAAGCAGAAAATGATTTTACAGAATTCTTCGTTTCGAAATACTACTGCCTACTGTTCACCAAATTATTTTGAAATTCACTTGAAAGATAAAGCGAAGTACTCTACAAACATCGTAATCTTAATCTTGTTTAATTTCAATGTATGCAATGCTGTTTCTTCCTATCGATCCTCGTTTGATGGTTATACGCATCAAAATATTGTTGTAACAATTTTGTAACGCAGCGTTCTTCGAATGAAAATATTGGAGAAAGTAGATTCTCTGATTCATTGGGCAATACAGACACAGATTATTCAAAAATAGATTGAAAAACCGATTATCTTTCAGGAAATAAGCATTACATTTATATCTGAGGTAAATTATGTTTAATTCCAATTATGGAGATTTCGGATAAATATATTAAGTCACTTAAGTAATATCATATTTTTCATTGATATTTAAAATGTTAAGTTTGAATATGCACATTCTGTGATGGATTTTAAACACAGATTTATATCTACATAATGAAGTAGAGAAAGATTACCTATGAAAAGTAAAAATAAAAATGTTTAGTCTCCAGAAACACTTTTTTAACGTTTTCAATCACATCTGCTGGCGATGGGTTCTCTTCCACAACATTCTAAACTTGTTTAACCAGTTGTTCGTAAATTATAATCAAATTTTAAGAGGAAAGACATGATCGTATATTTTCGATTTTAAAGTATTCTGACTCTAACCAAGTATGAAAATTATATAAGAATATTTTTTAAATTGTTATATTCAACCTGTTATGTTAGGTATTATCAATTGCGTACGCACAAAAGTGATTGTAATTATTATAACTACAATATTATAGAATTCTACGAAATTAATAAGCAGTGATATATCAACGAATGAAAGATTAAGATTAAATTTAACGTTATAGATACCATATAAAAAACTATTAAAAATTATATCGAATATTACTTTTATATGTTTAACCGACTTCGAAAAGGAGGAGTTTACTCAATTCGATATATATATATATATTTTTGCATATAAAACTGGAGTCCTAGAAACACGTGGTTAACCGTTTTTTGTTGAGAGTATAAACCAGAACTCGTATCAAAGTAATATCAGCGGTTAATCCAAATAATTTACGAACCGAAGTAACGATCCGATCGTTAAAAAGTTTCAAGATTCGTGGCCGTCTTACATACAGCCTATGCATGACCTTATGTGAACCATAAAAGCGGAGGGATTTATACGCGTATTCGACAAAATCCCTATATTGCCCGCCGAGAGTATATAGTGACGTGGGCCCCATTACGGAAACGGCGCTTTAACTTAAGTGGAAAACGTTCGTTCAATATGCATGGTTTTGCTTTGCCAATGTATGCTGTGAAACCAATCTTGTGAATTACGCGCAATAGAAAGACTGACGATTCGAATAAGTCAATAGAGCGTTTGGCACGAATTACGACGTCATGAAAATCAAAATATCTGTGTTTGTGATACCCCTTAACTGCTGCTAATTTCGTCTAATCCAGATGAAACTTTGTTCAGTTGGTCTTTTTATTCAAAGTGCCAACAAAATTAGCTATAATTAATTATTATATTAACAGATGAAAATGATTTAATACAATTGATACAATACGAGTAATTATAATTGAATTATTATTGTACGGAACCATGTAACGATTTCATAGTTTTTGTTTAATTTAAATATAATCACAATAATTGCACATAGTAAAAATGACTAAAACGTAAGAATACGATGGTTACAGGTAAGACCGCAAAGTTTTGGTCTCCATTCGAAATAACTTGACCGTTCCTTTCGAGATTCCTGAAAATTCTCATAACTTTTCGATAATCTGACATTCTAATAACCTGTTCTAATGTATGTGAAAATACCATAGAGTGCGGTGCCATATAAATTGTTACAAGCTGTTTTCTGAGAGACCCTAACAGATAGCGGCAGAATTCTCCGTTGGTGCTTTCAGCTTCACCGAGGCCCTTTTTCTGACAAATGGGATACCGTTGTCTGAACCCCCGTAGGTGCCAGAGGAGCATTCCCTTTGTCACAGAAAGGGACTCAGTAAATTCTAAAATACCGGAGAATTTCGACGGTGTCTGTAATGGTTCCCGAGAAAAGAGCTCCTAACACTTTTCGTGAAACGCGTTGCATTCTGACGCAGGGAAATAAAGATCAATGATTAGTAAGGGGAGTTCCCCTGATACAGCCGGTATTATACCGGGCAAACGTTATAATTCGTTACCTAGAATTTAAAATCGACCGCTATGAGCACGAAATAAACGAGAAAGAAAGAAGTGACTAATACGGAATTTCTTTTACACCTTCTGAGGTCACGTTCCTTCCTTTATCTGATAAAGGATCAACTCTGGTAAACTCTTAAGGGGTTAGTCGCAGCCAGGAAGAGGAAAAACGACATTTCTTTGTAATTTTGTTTAGTTATTAAATAATGATTTGCATAAGTAACAATTACGTATATTATAAAGCATGTTTTAAAGTACTAAAAAACATTTTTTGTTTTAAGAAACGTTTAATTTATATCGTCATAACAGCCGATGACGTAGACGATGATTTAAAAACATAGGTTTGCGGTGAGCAAGACTTCTCTACACTGGTTTACCTGAAAACAAAAACAAAGGTAGATTTCGAAAATAGATTAGTCTAGCGGGTCCCTGAACGAAGGATTTTGAAAAAAATTAATTTAAAACAAGATGGCATACATTTGAAGTTGATTTTCAATTTTTTTCACTAAAATTAAGCGACTCAATACAGGATAAAAAAAAAGTATACAAGAAAATAAAAAATCCTTCGATCAGGTACCCGTTAGTCGAATATATTTTCTAAATCTACTTTTAGTTTTGTTTACAGGTGCACCAGTTTGAAGAAATCTTGCTCACCGCAAACTAAGTGACCACCCACGCCATCGCCTGTTATGACGAAATTAATTAACCTTTCTTTCAAACAAAAATTCTTTTATAGTTCTTTAAGACATACTTTCTAATATATTTACATTTCATTAATAAAAATTATTACGTAATACCTTAAAGAAAACACACAGGAAAGCGTCCGTTTTCATTTTCCTGACTGCGACTAACACCTTAAAGTAGAATTAACTTGTGTTTCTTTTTGGTAATTTTGTTTTTCTGAATGTTGCAGCGATATATTAATATTTTATGTTCATTTTGTACATATTTTCTATTAGCAAGTTTTATTTCAGAACATTTTTTCATATTTCATACAATTTATGTGCGTTAATTTTATGGCGTGAGTCGCGTAAAGTGTTACAAGCTATTTTTTCGGAAACTCTTTCCGAAGTTCTCCTTTTAGTATTATAGAGTACGATAGTCTCTCTCATGTGATTGTCGGTACCATAAAATAACAAAAATGACGGATTTTAATATATTTGAACCCCGCATTGAAGTTCTTTCAACAGACGATATTGTTTAACATATTTCATAAACTATGAAGAATATGACAAACTTGTTCAAATAAACATTGTTTGTTATTAAAAGGATTATCCAAAACAACAAAAATTTATATAGCAATTACATACCATTTAAAAATATGGATCGTTGTGCCCCTTTGCTCTCCTGGGAGGCCACCCAGCAATACCCCATATATCATATGAAAGGGCCTACTATACCCTATAATACTAAAAAAAGAACTTGTCGATATCACTAATAATTTCCGAGAAAATAGCTTGTAACACTTTACGAGGTTCAACCTGTATAATCATTGTACAATTTTTCCTGTTCTGAAGGTCATCTTGTTTGAAATGAAACCCTGAATGTTTGATAGAGAGATACTAACGTTCATTATTGCGATTACTATCAAAGAAAATTGTATATTTTATTTGAATAAGTTTTGATTTATCGAAGAACGTGAGAATAATTTACCTACTTGCCATTTTGTTACGTTAAAGTATCAATCTTTGTAATAATGGAACACATGAATTGCTTCGACATTTTATTTTTACACCTATAATATGGTTTTTTGAAATGTGTGATTAAGAGAAGATTAAAAGTTATTTGTGGTTTTTCGTTATGAATAAATTATTAGTAAACTTTAGAAAGCCACCGAATTTACGAGAAAAACACTGGTTAGTAATAGTGTGAACACCCTATATATTCATTAATTTAAATTTGAACTACCTATATTACATAGTTTCCATTGAAGAAATTCCCAAACATTTGCTTGTTTTCGAGTGGGTCGGCGTAGTTATGCGTGTTAAGTGCCCTGAACTTCCCCTACATGCTATATCCATTAAAGTGAAAACTCGCTCCAACTTTTGAAGAATTCGCCAGTCGATCGTGGAACATTTCCATGAAACGTGCGAGCCGACCGTTGAATGGTAAATTCCACTTATCGCCGATGCCTGGATGCCTTACGTCTGATCGTTAAATTAGCGACCGCAGATTATTACTGTTAACCGCAGTTATCGTGAACTCTGCTGGAATCTTACTACCGGATTTACCAAACGTAATTTCATTCACCGACGTTCATGCTGGATGGTCGATTTAACGTGCTTACAGCCTGTCACACAAGAGCGTAGTGTCAATACCTCACAGAGCATTAACTCACAATGTACAAAGGTAATTGGTAATCGGATGGACAGCTAAGCTAGTGTTTAGTATACGAGCGATCCTGCTATATGTAGTTGATAAAGATATCCAGGATTAGAGGAAGAAACATGTTCTTGAGGTTTCTTCTGTTCTTATTCTAATATCCAGTGGGTGTAAAAAGTATTCGTACACCGATCAATTTCCAAAAACGCTATGTAAAATTGTAATTTATTAACTTATTTTTTATAAACAATGACATTCTACATATTCTCGGAAATCTCTAGAATAGGTAGAGTTTTAAAAAAATAGCCATTTATGTAAGTTACGAAATTAACAAGAAAAAAAAAAACAATCAATCGATAGAAATATTGAAGCAATAAGTATTCGCACAACTGTTTAATTTTTAAAACTTGATTAAAAAAACAAGAAATTTACATTAATTTATAAATAATTAATACTTCGTGGGATTTCCTTTTGATTTTTATAATTATTGTAATAATTATTGTCTGAAGCAGTTTGTATTTCCCACCACTACGCAGTAAGCGATCTACACATGCGTGTAGATATGTGTCTATACTCACTATGCGTTTTACGTTCCGTTTCACTTTCGGCTAATGTGCTTTTACGCACAGTTATGTTTAATCGTCATTATTATCTTCTTTATAAGTATATATATTATTTTTGTCTATTCTTATGTATCTGTGTAATTATAATAAACATTAACATTGTCTCTTCTAAGCATTAAATTAACTAAATTATTAATTATTCGAAGTGGGATCTTTTTCCGTTCCTCTATTAGAGCCTTTTTTAAAAGTACTTTACTGGAAATTTAATGTTTTCTAATTCGTGCGGAGCAATAAACTAATGTGTTTACGTTACAAACTCTACTGTAAATGGTTCGTCATAAGAATCGTACAAATACTTATTGCTTCTATACTTTTACCCACTTTTCGCATTCTTTTGTTAATTTCACAAATTATATTAACTAGGAAATGTTGTTTGGACTATATCTATCTTAGAGATTTTCGAGAATATGTAAAATATCATTGATTATAAAAAAAAAACAAAGTTAAGAAACTGTAATTTCAGACAAAAGGTTTTTGGGAAATTCATCGGTGTACGGATACATTCTACACCCACTGTAAGTCGTTTGTTCGCTGTTTATTAAAAACTAAACAAGATATAGGCGTTAAACGAACATTGATCTGTAAACCGACAGTACTAAAATACAGGTATCTTAGTACACATATGTAGTATCTATATATGATTAGGGTTATACTTAATACTATTTCGAGTGGGTCGAGGTTATACTTAATACTATTTGTAAGTAACTTAATATACTTGGAATTATACAAAAGTTCAATGGAGTCTTACATCAGCACATTTATCTAATATGATTTAAAGGAATCTTAAGATTTTCTTTTTAAAATCAAAATGTCAGTGTAACAGTTTGTTTGAAAATCAAATGTATTGTACATCATTTGTGTTTTATGAGAAAACGAAATCCTAAAGCCTCTTTTTGAAAAACCATCTGAATTATTTTAGCTCTTTAATTAACACACCAGCACTTTTTGAAATATAATGTAACATTGTATATAATTGCTGGTTCTGTGAAGATGTATTGCAGAGATTGTTTACTGACAAGTATGTTCTTATATGAAGAGAGATTCAAAGTTTGAGACGAAATAGTGTATAGTTTATACTTTGAATAAATAAAAGGAACCTCATGAATTCGTTCTTTCTCCTGATGTTGACTGTATATTGAATTATGTATCCGTTTTAAGAAAAAAGATTGAAAATCAAAGTCTAACTTGCGACGTTTTAACCAAAGTAGTCAGCAGTTTTAATGTACGAGTATTTTTTCGAACCATTAAAACGAAATATAATGCTTTAATACATAATTATAAACGTACAATATAACGTTCTTTTTCAAATTCATCATAGGTAGGAGTTGTGCAACCCAAAGTAATAAACAAAGTTCATAATTATTGATTATAGTTTAGTATTTATGATTAAGAATTCATATAAACTGTTTCCATTGCTTTTGTGTCAGATAGACCATTAAAGTGGATCCCATTTCTTAGGATATACCCTGTATAGTCTTTAAAAACTATCTTCAAAAATGTTCACAAACTATTCGTGTTCACATTATGTTCACACGGAGGAGTAAGTACCACATTAATATTCATCGGAAGTTTCCGTAGATAGTGCAGACGATATTGTCTATGCCTACGTTATCAGTAAACTTGCCTACTTACACAGTATGTACATATAGGGTGTTAACAAATATGTGGGACATTTTTTCAGGATCAAGTTTACATACCTGTACGAATCGAAAAGTCCTTTATCATTTTGCAATCTGAGGCTTCGTTGTTGAGATATAAGTGATTGAAATTTACAGTTGTAACTTCCGTCGCGGTCGCACATGAATGGCACTCACACACGAAAAATTCCGCAGACCAGCTGATTCGCAATTGAGTGCCGTCCATGTGCGACCGCGACTCTAAATTTCAACCGCTTATATCTCAACAACAAAGCCTCAGATTGCAAAATTGTAAAGGACTTTTCGATTCGTACTGATATAAAGACTTGATCCTGAAAAAATGTCCCACATATTTGTTAACACCCTGTATATCGCCACCACCTACTGTTACTACTATACATATACTAGTTCTTTTCCCCTCCAACTTTGCTCATTGTTAACTCGACCTTCCCTTCCACTTACAATAATGGTAGTAATACTTACCCCGCGTTATGCTAATTATTGACAGTGTGTGAGATAGAGTATACGTACCTGCAACAGAAATGAATAAAACAATTAGGATAAAATAATGCAGCGATGCTTATAATACAAGTTAGATATTAATTATAAGTATAGAAATTCCTGTTTTAACATTTTATAATAATGAATTTTGCAAAGAAGCTTAGGATTCTGTTTTTAATAACAAAATACGGTTGCCAGTGTACATTTGTGTACAAAGTGGACATTTAAACGATATTATCTTACAGGTTTAATTATTGTATAATCATACATACTTTTATTCTTTTTTCAATCAAATATATTCTATATCATTTGTATTTTACCAAAAACAAAGTGATGGAGTATCTTTTGGGAGAACCTTTACATAACCAGTGTTTTTTTGCAGTGTTTCTTAAACATAGCTTTTTAAGAAGAGTATCCGTCTACTTTCTTGAGGATACTCGAGAAAATAACAAAGATATTAATTTTTTTTTGAAGACATATCTACCAAGCCATATTGTCATAAATATCATGTCGCGTAAATTACAAGTGAAATAATTGATATTTTACTAATCACCTTATTCGATTTAATTTACTCGTATAAACATTGAACATCTGCTTCTCTCCTTTCTTTTTCATTCCTTAAACGTTAATGTATTATAAACTTCAATATGCTAAATACTAACTGGAAAATAAAATTAATGTGTAATTTACCGAAAATGTTATTATAATAAATCTTCCAAACAGCAATACATAAACAAAATTTAAGTAACTTAATAACTATATTCTGGAATGGTCGTCACCAAATACCAAAACTTCAAATAAACAATTTCTATACTGCTCAAGAACCTGAAGTAGCGACCAAAACTGTAAATCATAAGTAGACTGCCGGATCTTTATGCAAAATAAAATCTTTGCGAACGTGCCTACAAAAATTGAACCTAAATAGGAATTTATTTTATTCTGCAAATATTATAACGTGAACTTTACTTTCAATCTTTTTTATATTCTTGCATATTGTTTGGAATTTGTAGTTTCTTGCACATTCAAATTTCCTATAAATGCATAAAAATCCGCAGTCTAATCATAAGCGTATTACGATACGAAATCTTGACTAACCGCGAAGTAACTTTTTCTCCGAAAAAGTCTAATTTCAATTTCACCGTGAAGCTATCTTTCTATCTCTCTAAAGTTGACCAGATTAACGTGACCTCGCGTTTATATGACGGGTAAACCCTTCGCGGCGATCGCGACGCTAATACGATAGCCAGGCAGGATTACCTGGGACCCGTGTGTCCCCTCAATTATGAAAACTGTTTTTACTCGTGCGGAAAAACGCTCGTAGTTACGACAGGTCGTTGGACACCGGGACAGCTCCGTGTCGTTAAACACCACACCCACGGAAAAATAAAAGCAAGGTAGAAAGGGAAAGTATGTACTCCGTGGCGCATGGCAAGAGCGTGTACACGTTAAACAGGAACGCGTGTAACGTTTCCTCTCTAATGACTCTGTATTGTCCGTCTTTGTGGCAAATTGTTCATGTGCAACTGTTCGCCGTGCTTTCGCGCGATTATGAAAAACTCGGCTTTCGAACCACGCGAAGTTCGTGACGCGAACCACTCGACGACCCTGATTGTATTTCCAGAGCAGGATTTCTGGCACATTGGCAAGTGAAAAACGGTACTGTTCGTGTGAGGCTGGGACTCTAAATCTGTCTAGCATTCTAGACGAGTTGAGTCAGTCCGTAAGTTCTTGTGAACTTCTTCTGACATTTTGAGGTAAGACATGTAAGAAAAGCTAAGGGTTGAAAACAGTTATGAATAGACTACGGATGTTTATGTGTTTATTTATGACAAATGAAAATATGAAGAAATCTATGAGAATATGCGCATAATGCGATAATGCAACATGCGATAGGATATGCAGTGGGTGATCAAATTATTATAAACACTTAAAATAATATTGTTATATTTTCAACAACATACTATCATGATTTTAAAGATTTACAAATAAAAAAATTGTCTACCGTTTAGTTATGCTACCATTTCTTAGGTATTTCCGATAGTCCAATTAGAAAATTTTTTAGCCAAAAGTTGATCAGTTCTCGGTAAGCTACATTGTTCGCATATTTTTAAATCTGGAACAATGCTTGTTACATAAAAATATAAAGATCTTCTCGATTTTTTTAAATAGCACCACATGTTTTGGACGTTATAGAATCGTTGCTGATGTCGAGACGAATTCAATAGAATTTTAATGAAAAATTATTTCTTACAAAATAAATCAGGTTACGCCAGATGTTCGAACTGTGATTCATCTGCTACTAGAGCTCCGCTCATTGTATTAGAATTTTCGTTGTCGCCATAATGAACCCTTTGCACTCGAGAGGTGACTCTCAGTCACCATTAGATTTCACGCAGCAAATCTATCAGCAATAATGTTTCTTTAGGTTTAATTTCTTTGGAACCCGAAGTGTCAATAAAATGATTGTCGGTGAGGTAAAGGTGACCTGATTCTCAAATCTCGATAGCTCAGCATTCGTGGCAATAGAATGCTAAGAAAGCATCTCGAGTCGCTGGTAGATACTAGAAAAAAGGCTTCGAGTGGAAAGGGTTAAAACGTCTCGGTTTATATTATTAGATGCAGATGTTATGCGATTCCGAAGTTCTTGAACATTATTGATTGCTATGACGTATACAACGGATTACAGATATGTCCAAAGATAGAAAATCAACGGAGAGACAGATCTGGAGAATATGGTGGCCAACGAATTGGATCATAAGCTCCTATTCGACGATTTCTAAACTTCTTGTTAAGATGTCTCCTAATTATAACAGTATTGTGGCCAGGACAACCGCCTTGTTGAATGTACATATTGTTCTTAATGTTTAGTGAAATACCTAAAAAAATGGTGACATAACTTAACGAGTAGACCCTGTAAATACTACAATTTTGCAAAACCGTTCTTTGACAGTAACATTCTATACATAAACATTAGTGATCTGAAAATCTCATAAAAAATGATCCTGGACAGAATTATGTTCTACCGGAAGTGGAACAGGAACCCTGGACTCCTGAGTGAAGTTTTTCTTCGTCTTCGTCTTTTGTCGCTCGAAGGACATCCGTGTCATATTAAAAGAAAATATTTGAGAATAATGTCGCTCCGGTGCTTTTCCTACGACATTTCGGTATTCCTTTTGCAGAGGAGACTAAGGAGTCCGACTATTCTCGGTGGAAAGACAGACTTCTTTATCATAAATAAACCGCGATACGTTCTTTTGGTTCCTTTGCCTCCTTTCTTTCTAGGTTCATTCTCTAGCGGAGCCATTGTACGATAAGAAAGTGATGTTTAGACACGAATGTAATTTGCTTATGCGTTGAAGATACTCGAATACAGATAATTTCAATGAATTGTCTCGCATGAATCGTTGCTTTTTGATAGGATCACATCTGTTGTAAGATTGTTTAAACATATATGTTTGATATGTTTTCGATTTCATTATTGCAGCAGCCGTGGTTGCTGATGATACGAATGCGTGGACAATTCACCTTCTTACTTTGTACGTAGTTTCAAGTGTAATAATGAATGCTAACTAGTGTTCTTTGTACAGTCATTCTGTGCATCCCTTTCGTAATTCCAAATACACAACAACCTTGCGGAAGTTTATTAAAAGAAACTAGTTTCTACAGACTATTGTCAATTTTCAATTCTAAATTTTTATCATTTTACGCGGAAGATTATCAAAAGAAACTAGTTTCTATAGTTTATTCCCAATTTTTAACTCCTTAAAACTCAGCATGGTAGGAACGATATCGTAACTTCTAGGTCTCTTTAGCTACCCCATTGTCATGGCGATAGGATGATTCCGAGAAATTACAAGAGACACAGAAGTTACATTTCGTAAGATGACAAATTCTCAATGTTTATTAGTTGTCGATTACCCAAGTTCATTAATTGTAGAAGAATTGAAGATCGTGTAGAAAGCAAACAGACGAAACTTTAAACTTTGAAGCTCTATCGATGTAGAAATAAAACACAAATCAGACATTCTTTTGACAGAAATTTTAAGAAAACCACAAGGTGACGATCAACTACAGCACGGGTTACTCTAATTGATCAGCTACTGGTAGCAAACCTTGATCCATTCAAGCGTTTTACCTTGGGCGCTAAGATTTAATACAGATGTGTAATCTAGCTTATTATTTTGGTAATAAAAAGTGATATTAAATTTTTTGTTTTAAAAAGAAAATTTACAATCTTCATTTGCAATAATTCGTGACTCAAAAGGCTATAAACTTATCCCTTAAACAATTGCAATTAATTTGAAATACGAGACATCTCGTAGTTGGCAATACATGAGTTAAACTTTTATTTCATGTCTTATTAGTCATAGGTGATCGACACTAAGTACCTTCAAACGTGACATTTATAATGCATTACCTCTAGTAGTTGTAAGACTTCAACTATGATGGATCACAGAAGAAGTTCATAGTATCGACGCATGCATGAACACTAACGTATATAGTATACCTTTGAGACAAGATGATTTTGCCATATTTTTATATACAGACCAAATTTTACTTAACTTTCTATCTACAGACACCTAAAGAAGGCGCAAAGGCATATGGGACGTAAGTTTTAATTTTTTTAATCATGTCTAATAAATATATTATTCGAAATATTGTTATTGATAAATACACAGTAAGGCAAACGCAAGATTTTCATTTTCTAAGTTAATATTAGAACCAATGTTTACTTACAGAGTAACGTTGATTGTATTGGATGTAGTGACAAAGACTAACCTATTCTCTAACATGTTTCACTAGGTAAACCATGAGGAATTGCAAGATGTGAGATAAATAGGGAAGATCAATCTCTGGTTTGCATAGACGAGGTAGGACACGGGATTTATGGCATGCACACCTCTTTTGGGATGAATTATTTCTAAACAGATAATCCTGATCTAGAACTTATCCCAAATTATTTTATCACTATACAGAGAGTATTTGTCAACGTTTGACATACGTATACCATACATTTATTTATACAATTTAGCGAGTACTTTGAGCTTATTCACTTTTGTACTACCTTCTAAAAACACCCTGTATTCGAAGCATCAGTTGCCTTCGTGTAATTCAAAATGAGTCGATGAATTGCTATTTGTACCCGAAGATGGCAGACATGCATTTCATAGAAACTCGTCGTTCAGTCTGAAAAGACCGATTCCCAGACCTATATGCCGCACAACATTTTTTATTCAATTTGCCGCGTACCATCGAAGCAAATATTTGCCTTCGAGAAATTCTTCTGCTTCGATGTTTTACGAATGGAAAATCTGGCTATTTTCAGGGGTTTTCAGCCATAGAAATTCAATACCTCAAAACCGACTTCAGATTCGTGTTCTTCGCCCCAAAAAACTTAAAAAACCATATTTTCGTCAAAATCAATAATTTTAAAAAGTTACCCTACTCTATGGCATGAATTATTTTAACTGAAAATTTTTAATTTTTGATTTTGACAAAAGCATAGTTTTCTAAGTTTTTTGGGGCGAGGAATACGAATCTGAAGTCGGTTTTGAGGTACAAAATCTCTATGGCTGAAAACCCCTGAAAGTAATCGCAAAAAATTTGCGACTACGATCGTAATCACAGAATAATTTGTGATTACAGTTGTAATCACAACTCGTAATCGTAATCGCAGCTCTGAAACATTTGATTACAATCGTAATCGTAATTACAACTCGGAAATATTTTATTACAATCGTAATCGTAATCATAATTATGTCCAGCACTGCCTCAAATCATAGAAGTCATTTTTCGTGTGATCCAAATGCTTCAACATGAGAAGGCACGTTATGCGGATAACAGAACGTCCGTACATTAGGGGATTCGGATAATGGGGGTACAGATACGGGAGTCTCTACTGTATTATCGCTGTGAGTGTACACCTTTGCTAAAAGAAAGAGTAAATATGAATTACAATGTTATCTATTCACATTCACTAGCGCAAGTGTTCCTCCACTGCTCAAGTTAGCAAATGTATATATTTTACAAGGGATGTTAGTGAAGACTTCTACAGACACCTAATCCAGCTTCAATAGCGAATTGTATTTTCTAAGTTTTCGATTCGAAGGTAAAACTAACACTAGAAAGAGTGCACAATTATTAGTAAATGTATTTAAAAACTTATTAAAAATGTATTTAAAAACTTTTCATGTATTCTTTCTTTTTTCTATTTTCATTCTTTCATATACTTCACATACTCTTAGTACTATGATAAGGTATACATCCACTAGTGTCATTTCCATTTACTAAATTAGAGGGTTAAACAAAATAATATGACACTCACAATCTAAACTGTGTGTTTCTAACTATTAAACATGGAGGAGGTTCTACGATGAATTAGTGAATGTGAACATATTATTTAATTTCCAATGATTTCTTTCACGTACACTAAATACTATCATAAAGATGTAGATTCACTTGTGATAGTTTACATTCACTGAATTAGAGGTTTAAATAAAATAATTTGAACTTACACAATTTGGACTGTCGACTTGTTCTGCGATATCTGCGATGACAATATTTTAACATTCATCTGGCTTCATCATTACTCTGAGTGATCGTATAATCATTAACAAGTAATTGGACCTCCTAGATATTCAAGATTAAACTACAGTTTAGAAGTTAACCCTACAACAGGTATTCTAACAACGACTCCATTGTTCAAGATGATAATCGAAAGACTTAGAGTGACTGAGAAGTTCCAAACGGCATAAACATTTCAATGGAACGTCCTTCAAATCTTCAGGCAAGTGTACAAAATTAATAAGATTGTTAGAGTTGGTATTTCCACCTAAAAATAGCCTTGATCGTCAAATGTGACGCAAACTTGACCGTTTCTTTTTTTAGCGTGAAATTCTCGAATGCCAGGATTTTTAGTCCTACATACCTAAATACCCATAAAGGTCGGTTTATACTATCCGCACAGACCCGGAACGTATCCGTTCAGCACCAATCAGAAAAATATTCTATAATGCAATTTGTATATAGGTGTTTATACATATCGTATCGTATCGTATCAGTACAGACACCTATCGACATCGGTCCGGCCATCCGGGATTCTCGCGAAGAATACTTTATCGGATACGGAACGTGTCCGCCGAACGTGTCCGATACTTAAATGTGAAAACATTTCTCCTATTTGTGCTATTATGTGCCTTTACGAAACGCTTTCTGTTAACTGACTGATCGGTACCACCGATCGACGAACGTATAATATAAACACTCGTGTCTGTGTCGGAACGGGTCTGTACGGATAGTATAAATCGACCTTAACTCAGTTTGATGGCTACCATGAGCCTAATGGCTCCCGAATCACCTATCAAAGACACGCCCCACATTTGAAGCTTGGCTCTCCCCACGTAAAATTCACATGCTCGAACGTTTCGCGATCGCAAAGCCGGCTAGCCGTTCGCGGCAGGCATCGTTCGATTGCATGATGTGTTTCAACCCCTAACGACTCGCGACCTGAAGCAAAGCCAGCGATCCGCGGCATGACGGGGTGAGTCAGCCACGGTTGCTGGTCAGAGAAGAGCAGGGAGAACGTTGTCGACGGCGGGCGCAACATCGTGAGAAATAATATATACCGGGGTGAGCCGGGGTAGAAATTAAAACGCCGCAGTCGGGGCGGATTAAGAGTAACGCCGAGCGTGGGAGTGAGCGCGGTTAGACGAGAAAGGAGGCTTTGAGCGTGGCCGCGGACGTGTTACACGTATACACGTCAGTGGGAGTTCACTAGCCACGTTCCACAGGGCGAATCGTGTAGGAAGAGTTGGCCCCGAAGCGGGGATAGATGCGAACAGCTCATGGTATATGTATCGGGGCCTGGACGGGGAGGAACCGGAGCCGAGAACGAGTAGATCCTGCACGCGAGCTCGCGTGATCTACACCGACGCTCACGCACGCTCACGCGTGCACACGTTTGAGCTGTTATTCATTTCTACTCTCTCTCTGCGTCATGTGTAAAGAACAAGAGACGCCACGTACGGAACAGAGACACGAAGAAGATGGACAAGCCTGGGCGAAACGGCCAGAGAGAGAAGAAAAGGGTGACCGGAACGTCACTGCGCCCCTCACGTGTAATATAGTAATAACGCGTAGCGAAGCTTTATCGCCGCACCGACTCCTCTATTTATTATTCACAGTGTGTCCACGCACACGTACCTCGGTGTACTCGCTCACGCCTAGAGAACATCTTTTCTTTCTCTACGAGGGAATAGCGAGGCTGGATGAGACGAGGGGACTAGGAATCCATGACTCTCTGGCCGAGAGGACCGGTGCGCAGCTGAGCGCCAGGGCAACGATCTTATAAGGGAAGTACGCGAATTGTAACTTGAGTTTGCGAATGAAACTTTGCAGATATAAATATCGTCGTCAAAGTAACGTATAAGAATCATTCAAATATAAACGGGTATTTTTTTACATAGCTTTATTGGGGATAGATAAAAATACAAATGTATTGCTTTATTTTTCTACGTAGGTTCCTTCGACAGAAATACATTTTCTCCATTACATAGAAAGTGTTGTATTTCTTAGGTGGATAAAGGGAAAATGAGGATGGCTCCAGGAATCCCTCTAACTGTAGTGCACCGTGATTACTGGGATACTTAATTCTATTTAATATAAACGGTGATACAGAAAAAGCGTAGATTAGTTGTTACGTGCATTCTCGTTAACAGTCGCAGATCGAGAGATACGCAGCGATCGAGATGTACGTAGCGATCGTGAGCGCGGAATATTTGCGGTCCCGCGAGTGTCGCTTGTCATTATGCAGCGCTCCTGGACACGCAACATTTGAACATGTCTAACAGAAAGCTTTCTGATTCCATCATAGAAGATAGAATTTAGCTGCCCTAGTAATCTATTGCGCACGTACAGTTAAACTTCGCTTTGAATCGCTTTGAAGAAGAAGGAGTGGCTTTTTGGACCATATCGTGACCTATAACGAAATATGGGTCCATCACTATACCCCAGAAAACAACAGAGTAAGTATGGGGTGGTGGAAAATTTAAGAGGGGGCAGTGATCAAGGCCAAGAACTCGACTGTCAGCCAACAAAGTTCTTACAACTGTGTTTTGAGACTCAAAAAGTGTATTGCTGATTGACTACCTACATCGTCGAAGGGCAATGACTACTTCCCGCTCGACTTTCTTCTGGAAGACAAGACACGGCCGAATATAGCAGCTTTAACTCTCGATAAACTTATTAAAATACACTGAATACCTCTCGAATAACCACCTTACCATCTGATCAAATTTGACCCGGACTGGTCCATTTAAATCGCTCGCGTAAACTGAATCGGTAAAATATTTTTGTTCTAGTTTGGTATAACCTTGGTATAACCTTCTTTGACATTCGTGTGAAGTGCGCGCGGAATACGTCCATTTTTGTGAGTTTGGCAGTCATTTGTGTACGACGCGAAAAGTTTGTCTGGCGATTTTTGCTATGGGAAAAAAAATGGAACAACGAGTTTGCTTGAAATTTTGTGTTTCCAGTGGAATTACGACTACGCAGTCTTTGAAAATGTTACAGAAGTGTCATGAAGTCGTAGAAAACTTGCCTCATGCGAGTCGTTCATCCACCTCTGTTAATGACGATAATATTGAAAAAGTGAAGGAAAACGTACTTGGAAGTCGTTGGGTTGGCATTAGAGAAATAGCAGAGGCTCTCAACATTTCTTATGGATAGACTCAACACATTATGGTTGATGTTTTGGGTATGAAGCGCGTTGTCGCCGGACTCGTACTGAAAGATCTGAATTTTCTAGAATTCTAGCCTGATTGTGACTAAATTTTTAGCCAAACACGAAACAAAAGTCATTGCTCAGCCATCGTACTCGCCAGATTTAGCTCCTTATGACTTTTTTCTGTTTTCGAAACTCAAATATCCGCTTCGGGGAACACGTCATGAGTCGATTGACGCCATAAAAAGAAATTCGCTGAAGGAACTAAAGGCCATCCCGGTCGAGGCCTATAAAAAGTGTATAGAAAATTGGATTAACCGTTGGCATGCTTGTATTGGCTCAAAAGGAGCCTACTTTGAAGGCGATAATAAAGATTTGTATTAAAATACATAAAAATGTTGTTTTTTTTTTTAACTAGAAGGGTCAAATTTGATCAGATGGTATAATCCAGACCTGATTCCATGTGACTATCTACTATATGGGTGGTATACCGAAGGAGGCATTAAGAGGGGAAAGATTTAAAAACGGCTCAGGTGTATTTTTACAGTTGGTTATTGAAGCAGCCAACTGCTTTTTCCCCTAGGGGGATTAGAAAGCTTCCTATGTGATGAAGAAAATGTATTTTGTTAAAGAAAAGTATGTAGAAAAATAAGGCACTCCTATCACCAATAAAATTGTGTAACTACGGTTTATATGTATTTGAATGACTCTCGTAATCTGATGAAAATGAGAAACGATCTCGGTTGCTAGACGTAACTGCGTTTAAAAAGACATGTTTTTAGCTTCAACGTGGAGGGACCCGCAGTTTCTGGGCAAGATTCGCATTTATAAAACTTTTCAGTGTAGCTGAACTAACTACAACTACGTTCTTTGTCCTGAGAATTGGTTTCCAATTCACTACATGTGTAATTAGGTTGAGTCTTATTGGTCACTGCAACAGTACCTATAAAGTCTGTTCTGCATTTGTACATGCTTCGATCCTGCAGCAGGATGGTTTATCGCTTCGCGTTCCACTTTTTGCGTTTCCTATTTTTTTTCGCTATTCATGAGTTTCTCTTAACGAGATTGGCTAATTTCGATACTACTATCACTAAGAGAATCATTTTTGACTTGCTCACGAGGTTTCATCTGGAAATTCAAGTTATATCAGAAACTGCAGATTAGTCTATCCATGTTGAAGCAAAAAAAAAAAGATTACCTCTAATAATAACTAGTGCAATAATGAAAAGCAAATACGTATTCCAAAACACTAATCATTAAAATGATACTGAACGTGAAGGATGAAGATTTCTCGGTATTTCGTGAGTATAAATTGCCATGTATGACAATAGCAATCATAGGAACTTATCACGAAAAGTATTTGACAGCATAACAGGATTGATGAAAGAGTGACGTTTTAAACAAAGCTTCTACATTTTTAGAGAAAAATTCCCTTGTTCCTTACGAATTTTGTTCACTAACCATTTAGGTTAACGAGATGCATAGATTCCTTTAACAATATCTTTAAATCTTTTTCAAATCATTGCAAAATTTCCTCAGGTTATTCTTCGAACATTTTCACATTGATTTGTGCTTCTAGTTCGGTTATTTATTTTAACAAGAATGCATAGACCACCAAGAATGTGTTAAATATTAAGCAAATTTAAATTAATCAAATTGTTGATACCTACATTTAGATTATCCACGAAAACGTTAAGAATCTTTCTTTACGACTCTGTCGACTTAAGCGTCAGGAGAACAATCAGTTTCCAAACTTTAGTTGATGAAAAACTGTTTTAGATGAAATGAAAAGTGCAATGTCGGTGGACGAAGAACGACGAAGGAAGCACTCGATTCGAATAGCCGTACAAGAGGAGAGGGGACGGTAGAGTCTTGCAAAACTCTAGCGGAATCTTAAATCAATGGAGCGTGTTACTTCGTTTAATGGAATTAGAGCTACGCGACGGTAACCGGTGCTCGTTTAGGGAGACAAATTTATGGGGAAATGTTTAATCAGTTTGGAAACGAATGGGGAAAGCATGGTAATCTCCATGGAATCTCGTTGACGATGCAGTATTGAAATTCGTATTGTTCGCTTTATATTCTTTCTATTGGAATAAAACCAACGATTATTTTATTTAGTAATCATTACGTGTTTTAACATGTGCTGTAATGGAGTTAAAATTAACGGTTTGGTTATAATCTGGAAATTGTAAACAGTTATGCGAATATAGTTTATTTTTATCATTTTTACTAGAATTTCATACTTGTTATTTTCTGTGTAGGTTGGATGATTCATTTAGAATATATTTCATGGAGAAACTCTGAAAGTGAGTTAGACTTATTGTTAGTGAGCAAAAATTAAACTAGAAATATAAATAAATAATTATCATATAACAGTGGGTTGTGACAATCAATGTAATATCATTATAGATCAACTTCAGGGATGATAATAACTTTTAAATGCGTACTTTAACAGTGATAGGACATAAGATGTTGAACTTTTAGATTCATTGTTTTGCAATCAGACCTTTCATTTCGTTTATTCAATTATTTCATTCACCCATTAAATCGCATTATACTCTCATTCGATCATATCAATGATTTCATGCATTTAAATATTTTTGTTCATTCATTTGATCGTTCATTTCATTTATCTCGCTCATTTTATCCATCCCACTTCTTTTTCAGTTTCCTTTAATTTACTTTTCGTTCCTTTTTCATGTTCATCTTGTATTCTCCCAGCTTTCGTTTCATTTCTAAAGATCAAAAAAAAAAGGAAAAAATGAAAGTGAAATGAAGGAAAACTCAAAGAAAAAAGACTAGGAAGAAGATCCATAAATTAACTATGAAATGTATGTGAAATAAATGTGAAATGGAAGCTATAAGTCTCCAGTGAAATCCATGGTAAGATAATTACATATTTGAGTAGTCTGTACAAATTTTTTCAACAAGAAATATTCAAATATTCAAAAAAACCAAATGAAATTTTCATTTTTATACATTTTTCTTCTATGTGAACTAAGAAAATTCACACAAAAAGAATGTTAAACAACTTTCTTATCAAGTTAAAGTAATTTTTTTCACCAAAAGAACTCGTTCTTTTTTTCAAACTTGCAGTAATTTCACATTTCACCATTTTTGCAGGTTTTTCTTAATTCACATAGAAGAAAAATGTATGAAAATTAAAATTACGTTTGGTTTTTTTGTGTCAAACCAAAATTACGACCTGCATCTTTCCCGCCGATGGGAGGTTTTAATTGTGAGGTGCTCTACAAATGTGAGTTGCACTCGACTCAATTTGAATATTTCTTGTTGAAAAAATTTGTACAAACTACTGTAATATGTATGACAATAGGATAAAAAGTTCGATAGAATGAATTATTTTTTTCCATCCTAAAAAAATTCACGAAAAACCGCTTTTTTAGACCTCCTAATTCAGGATACCCTCTTAAAGATACAACCAACCGTAATCGGAATTAGGTATTGTGCGAAGGTAGTTTATCTCGCGGCAGTCACACACTCTCCCTTTATCGACTAAACTTCTCCACCGATGATTTATCTTCGTTTGTGTTGCCCCGTAACCAATTTCCGGAACTTCAACGCGAATCAGTCACGAGTTTGCCGCGCTTTAAATAAGTTTGGATCCGCCGTTTACTTTCGAGGGTAATTATATTTCAATGCCATTTTCAGAGTGACTCATTCCCGCAACAGTATAAGATGAATTGACAATGACTCAAAATAACAATTATGGTACTTAACGAAAAAAGGAAAATTTTATCCGATGTACATTTGTATATTCTAGCTGTCGAGTGCAACATTATTGCAATAATAATTTGTGAAGTATATTAAATTCTATAACTCTTCATTTAATACTATTCTAATATAATAAATATATTTAATTATATGCGACAAGTATAGTTTCGATTGGTCTGCATAGGCTGATCGAATGATACCAAACAGAACAACGAAAAATTGACTTTTTATTGCAGTTATTTAAACATACTTATCAAGTATTTAGTCAAATGGGTATAATGATATATTAATTATTTATTAAAAATAATGTAAAAACTGAGTCATGAAGATAAATTTAAAAAGAAACGTAAAAGTTTAAAGTTAATACAAATATGATTGATTGTTTATGAATTGATAAATTATTTTATTATTCATTATTGTATGTCATTTAATTTTATTATATATCGAATGAAATAGTATTTAGTGACTGCTAGATTATAGCAACAGATTTATGATTTATTCATTTTGCTAGACTTTCCAAACAAACATTCGTTATTTGTTAAGAAACTTTTTTTATGCGTTAGTCTATACAAATACTTGTCAACATTTCTAAAGTACTACGCAGTTTATAAAATAATGCACAAATAACATACAACAAGAATTGTGATTGAATATATTATAGCTTGTATCCATTAATATTATTACTATATAATTCTTTTCTTTTTCTAACATTATTTCATTATCCATTATCCTCGGATGCAATTCAGCTTAGGTATTCATCGAACAAGATATACGAAGCGACGATTAACAGATGCAGATCAGAGCGTTATAACCTTGCATTCTCACTGGCACGAATAGGCTTTATTAGTGATCCGCAATGCCAGTGCGGATATGAGCGTCAAGACATAGACCATATTTTATGGCAATGTTCTATATATGATAAACAGCAAGAAAAACTAATAACAGGAATACAGAAATTAAAATACCATTTCCCCATGAGGGCGAGTATCCTTCTCTTAGAACCTACCGTGTCAGTCTGTAACCTCTTGCGTACATATTTCAAAAACTGCAACTTCAAGATTTAATCATCAGCAACGATGTACTCTGTTTTACGCATTATTTATTATGTAATATGTAAATATGTATGTATTGTGTAAGTAGCAAAATAATCTCTATAATGAGATTCTAATTGCATTAAACGACAAAAATAAAAGGATATACGAAGCTTGCAATCAAACTTTGGATCGCATACTTCTAGACCTGACCTTCGCATAAAAATGTAACCTGAATTTTAACTCTCTATTAACAGTTCGCAATTATCATTGATTATACGTCACTTTGTTGCGTTTCGAATGTCGCTAGATATATTGGCATAATCTGCACGCAACGCGCATACGGGACACGCACGTGCACATTTCTATGCAAAACTCGTAATCAAATTTGCAATTTTAACCACAGTTAACGATATATAATTTAACCAGCTTTTCAAAGTCATCGGTACAGTTCGTGCCGAACGCATTACGACTAGCATTCTTCGCCGCGAGTGTGCCATTCGCTCGCAGACATCTACTACAACGTTTCATGCTCCAACAACTTAAACTGCTCGAATATTTTAGTAAACTGCAGTGTCATTGAACGAATACTCGCGATTTCCAGTAGAGATCTGATTTGCATAGAGAAAGCGTGCTCTGAAGATAATAAATCAATATTTCGCTGATACCGATACTTTCCATTTTTGAATCGTCTAGAATCATGTGATCGAAGAGGCGATTATTTTTTAGGTTTAAATATAACGTTCTTTTGTTTTGAATGCAAAGTTTAACGATAACTGGATGTCGATTTGTAGATTAAATATAGATTGATGTTCAAATATTAGTCAACAAAATGATCTATATATGTATTTTTGTTAGATGATTCTATTATGAAGTTTTCTGGTCCTTTTGTGATACAAAATGCAATTGTATCAGATGAAATGCAATTTTTATGTTCTTCAAAAGTTTTACATCAAAGAATCCGTAAAGTGTTTTTGAATTTTAACATTTTTTAAATTTTGTATTTATGTAATAGTGAAATTAACAAAGTACCGTGCAGCAATTCAACTACGTATTGCTTCGCTGTATCATAGAATTAAATATTGAATTTAAAATATACCCTTATATAAGAAACAAAAATATAATATCTTTACGAGCTGCTTAAAAATATATATAAATAAAACATATAAGACAATAAGAAAAAAAAGTGGGAAAATAAATAATGTAGCAGATGTTTGTGTTGCACATGTAATAACAAGTAGTAAAATAATTAATTAAAATATTCCAAATATTCATAAAATAATTTCAAAGCTATAGTAATACATACTATCTTCTGTACTTTTAACGTTAAGCATCGGTGAAAGTAATGTAATACCTCCATCAATGTTAAAATTCATCACAACGAGCAGCAACAGTGACTTATAAATCAACAATTTATAATGCATCCATAATAGAAGCAGAAGAAATATCGACATTGCGACGAGATAACCGCCAGAAGCGCCACGAAAAATAGAACTTCCAGTAAGCAGATTCACGTTTGCGTTCGAAAAAGTGAAACAACGTGCAAACAATCACGCGTTTTCGTGTACCGCATGAAGAGTTATTCGATTCGTCCTGAAAAAGGAACAACGAATTGAGTAAATATTGATTTATATGTAACCGTACCACGGTATTGCGGCGTTATACAAATTCCGTAGTTCCGTAATACAGTTCTACGCGTGTAGCAAAGCTCCAGTTACGTTTGTAACGCGAGTTGCAATCTCTGCACTTCGCGCCTGAACAATTTATCCCTCTCTTACGGTGGACGTAATATTCATCTTGACCGCGTTACATGCTTAATGCCGCGCTGTGGAGGGCTACAGGCGTCAGTTCCGTCGAGTCTTCGTCAAACAACAGTGGTGTAGAACCAAATTCAATCCGGTATCTTGCCAATATTTCTTGGATGTAACCATTTTTTTTTTAAATCTAGGAGTTTACTTAAAAACCTGAAAATCAAGGATTAGTTTCGTCTTTGCTGCGTTTGATTTATTGGGTATTCTCTTACTTTAGTACTTCTTAGTGTTCCAAATGTAGACACTGTATTTGTATTTCGTTTATTTAAATATTTAAAATGTGATACGACATTCATTTTGTTGGTTCTTCAATTTCAGACAATCTACGTCAAATCATGTTGACTTAAGTTGATGTCTTGTCTGTTTAGTAGTAATGTATCGAGGTTTATCTAATAATTGCACTATTAAGAAAAATTGATTTCGATTTACTTGCGTAGTGTGGAAATACAGGTCATAAAGTTTTCTTTATCATGTGTTATACTTTTATCGAAAAGAAATCTTAAAAATCACCTATTTTTGTTAACAATTTTAGCAAGAAAGTCCTTTATAATATGTTACATAAACTATTTGATCTAAGCTATTTGAACAAACGTAATCTTTTCAGGAAACTAGGCAGTCAACTAAATATCGCTACACATAATTACATAGCAGCACAGGTAACTGTATATTAAAATAAATCATAAACTAGTCAAATTGGTTTGGATTGAACTCCTGTTTGAGAATCAATTCCAAGGAAATTTTATATACATATACAGTCAGTGTAAGAAGTAGTCGTACAGGAACCAGTTATTTTAAATGGATTGCTGTACGAATACTTCTTACACTGACTGTATACATATATATTCTTTTCTTTTAGATAGTTTATACATTATATATACATATACATATATATAATAATAAAAAAATGTGCTTACAAAAATTCACATCTATAATCCTTTCATTCTTCATTGGAAAAAGAATTCAATAAGTATTATATAATACCTAATAAAAATCCTCTCTCGCAATTCTGCCAAATTTTTCTACCAACGACATGATACGAAGAATTAATAATTGAATTAAATAAATATGTGCTCAGCATACTTTCTCCAATGTATTGAAAAAATTCAGTCGGTGCACATCAAAGTTAATAAGTGCACCCTCGCAAATTCACGCTTTAAATCGTTCCATACTTCATTAGACAAAGAAAGCAATAACTACCTAATAAAAGTCCTCCCTTAAAAATCTGTCAAGTATTTCTATGAAATACGGAGGATTATTTATCGAATTAAATAAATATGCACTTTCCCCAGCGTATTACGAAAAATTCAGCGAAAGCACGTCAAAGTCAATAAACATACCCATAGAAATTCTCATTTATATTCCTCCCATTTTTCGTTGGGAAAAAAATTCCAATAATTAGCCGAATAATTGGCCACGCTAATGGGAATCCTCCCTTAGAAATCTGACAAAATTTCGTATTGGAGACACGGAACAGAGAGAAAGCATCGGGTAGGTAGAATCGGTCAGGGGTGCGTGTGACGGTGAATTTCTACGGCGACGCTCGAGGGGTAAACGCGAAAGGCGGACAGGTACGTCGATGGGAGCTACACGAGGACGCGTATTCGTGTGAGATAAATACGCGCGGAGAAAGCAACGTCTCCTGAGTGAAATGTGAAGCGAGTGCTGGCAGCCGGCCAGACTAGAATCGAGCTTGGCTGGTCGAGGCCCGACGGCTGGCTTTTGCGAAGCGGGCGTATGCTAAAATTGAAAGAAAAGAAGCGCCAGCGATTCACGTCAGCCTGATTGGAGTCGGGCTCGAGGACACGTCGCTGGCTCGCATTCGAATTCGCGTAATCGCGTCTGCCGACGTGTGCATCCGGGGGAAAGCCTCTTTGTTGCGTTAAACGTTAAACATTATTTCGCCCGTGTTACGGAATTAAATGGGAAGAGTCTGCTACGGATTTAACGAGGCCTTTGCGAGTGAATTTCAACCGGCGTTTCGTGTTGCCACGAGTTGTCGCGAATTACGCGCAACCCGAGACGCGTGCGAGTTTATTGTTTTTCCCTAAGAACAAAGAAACGCGCGTTCCTGCGACAGTGCCGAGAAAAATCCAATCTGACTAATGATCAACGGATTCGAATATGCGTTCATGTTCTCGCTATTCTCGCAGAAGAGAAATTTTATTTAAATTAAGGGAATTTTCTCATTGACATTTTTGAAAAGTAGGCCAGTTTTAGACTTTTCTTTTAAAGGGAGTATTTTCGACATACAGTAAACACACTTTGTGTGTTTTGTTTATAATTTATCTGAGAATGCAAACAAAGATTTCTTGGTAATTTTCCTGTAATGGAGAATTTTTTAAGTGATACGCAGCGCATTGGTATGTATTAGAAAAAGATGTATCTATTTGTAGCCTACATAACTCGAGATAGGATTGTTGAAATAAAAAAAGTAAAATAAATTTTATATCAATGACTATCATATGATCATTCGGTCATAAATTATACGATATATATTTTTTTGTCGCTGATATTTTTATGAGTGAACTTTCTTCGCTATAGTACTCCTTAATTCAACCGTGAATCAAATATCGACATTTTTGAATTTTTGGTATTCAAATGTTCATGTTCATACTCATTTATTTATTGAAGGTGCGTAGCTCCCAAATGGCTATAAAAACTGTTACACTTGTACAATTTTTAAAGTGTGATACGATATTCGTTCGTAACGTTCAGGAATTTTATTGATTTTTTGATTTCAGACAATTCTATTGTACGTTAAAATATGTTCGTTTGACTACAAATTATATAGTAAACGAAAATTAAGAAAAAATATTATTTTCATATATCTTTATAATGTACAAATGAAAATCGCTAAGTTTTGTTTATCATACACTATACTTTTGTTAAAAATAAATCCTAGCAATCTCCTATCTCTTTAACAATTTTAATGAGAAAGTCCTTTGAAAACGTAGTACTTACAACTTTTTATTTGATCTACACATTAACTATGCAAATGAGTAATGCAAGTAATCAGAGCGAATTTAATACGAGACACGTTAATCATTAATAACGAAACGATTTCCCATTTCATTATGATTTAATAATTAAATTAATAATGGGGGATTATTAATTATACTCCGCATTTTTCTAGAGAATAGAGCGATTGTATGAATAAATTACTTTCAAAATAGAAATGAATGAATTATGACAATGATACAGAAATATAATTTGCTTTTGGTGCAATCCTCATTTTTTTACATTTAATCTAATAAAATCAAGTTTTTTTCATATTATATAAATATCAATGTATGAAATATATACATACATTTCCAATATACGTATAATGCGTATAAAACGATACAGATGGAGATACACCAGCATGCTCTGAATATCCTTAATAAACATTTGATTAACTAAAACAAACTACCATTTATCGAGTGTATTACGTTTCGGTATTTTGTTTGGAGCTACATATCAATCATTTAGAGTCACAACATGATTATCATTATTAAAATTAATGGAATCTAAAGATGTACACAATATACACAAGTAGATTAATTTTAAAAAGGTTAAGTCATAAAAATGCATTCTTTATCGGGTTAATTTAAATAAATTGTTGATTCTACTTTAAGCTAACCAAAGGAAAATTGCTTTATTATTATCAAGTTTTTTGACCGTTCGAGGCATCGAGAAAAAGTTCTATCGCGTAATAATAGCAGTGTCGTTGTCGTCCAATGATGATTTCTTGTGAAATAATAATTTACAACAAAGTAGCTCCCATTTGAAGTAAAGAGTGTCATTTTATCTTATCGATGCGCGCTTGAGCAATTTGTCACGCTCCAGAAATTATTCTATACCTTCATAGTTTTATCAAATTTCAAAAGAAACTGTAGGCAGAAAATTTGAAGTAACTTGAAGTCTTTTCAATAAGATGTAGAAGAAATAAATCAAATTCATTTTTTTATGGATTGTGAATTAACAAAATTATGAATTCAGTATTTGTTTATGGGCGATTTTTCTATTCTATATTATAGTAAAAATGTCTATTTTATACTAAGTTTGTTATCCGTTTAAAATTCAATTTTTCCGACCTTGCATTGTAATCCTCTTAACAAATTTAAATACATTTTGTTAATATTTAACAATATTAAATAGAAATCGTCCAATTTCAGTATCGTGTGAATTAAAATTCTATTTACAGTAGCGCAAATTGAATTAACGGAATAAATAAACAAAAGAACAGTTTTAATTTCCAGAAATAGCGCAAGAAAATTACCTTGAAGTTGCCAGTGGCGTTAGAAGAAATTCTCAGAGTGCGAAGGGTTCATTCTGCCGTTGATTTCTCGCAATGTTTGCACGTTGTCCTTTTTATTAAAATAATTGCCTCCGTCTAGGAGGTGAAGGCACGAATAAAAAAAAAAAAGAACTGTAGCAACTGAACACCACTACGGGCCCATGATTGCGCAGTAAATTAACGGGAAATTGTTCTGGCTCTAAAACCGAGTTTATTTTATCGAGCACCGTAGTAGCAAAGCCTCTTAACTAGGATCGTTATCATCCGCGTATGCCAGCGAATGGCTACTCTTTCCGTGAACTGCTGAACAGAGTATCAGCGTTTGGTTAACTAGTTCTGCGATGTGAGCAGCGAAGCCCCAAAAATTTAGTCGAGATCAAATTAACGATTCAGCGCAACTGCGAAACAAATAATTGATCGCCATCGATACGAGCACAATGAGGATACTCGTACCGCTGTTATTGTTAGAATGTACTTTTAGGTTCTCCTTAACGTTAACATTATAGTAAATGGTATGTTTGGGAAAAGAATTTTTCTCATACGATTTAATTCTATGAAATGAAACATTGACTAAATGAAAAGTTAATTTTATCATGATATTGCTAAGCAAGATAAGGATTATAAGAATAAAAAATTAAAAAGGAAACAGATTTAGAATAGTCCTTTCAATAATAACATAACAAGCATTCGGAGGAAATAGATCTATCTGCTTCTAAAACATACGGAACCCAACTCATAATTGGTCATATATTGATCGAATGCCATAAAAATTGAGGCAGATTCCGTGATCTAGCCTACACACGAACAACGCTAAAAAGTTCATTGAACCTCCTTGGAATAAGATTCTCAAGCCTCGATGAAATGATAGAGAAGGTAAATGGTAGAATATTAAAAGATTGAAATAGGTTAATACAGGTTAAAAATTGAAGATTGCTAAGAGTAAGTAGGGAGCGATGCAAAATGCAGAGTGAACGAAAAGGTAAAAGGATGATTAAGGCCAATAAAAGAGTTAAAAATTATAAGAATAGAGTGACTTCACTTTATTAATAAATCATTTCAGGAATAAGGGTCCTAGAAGACACAATCCAAAGTAGGAAATGTACATTTAGAAAACATTGTGCGTCAAGTTCTAACCTGTCAAGTGTTCTCAAATATGGCTATATCTAAAATAAAAGACCAAGCATTCTACAGCGAATATGAATACATAAACCAAATGAAAAATTCCTTGTTTATATTGTTCAATATGTATATATTACTTGCAATCTATATCCATAATAATATTATAAATAGGTAAAGTGTGTTTGTTTATACGTAATCTCCGGAATTACTGAACCGAGTTTAAAAATATTTTCAGTAATAAAAAGCTACACTATCCCCGAGTTACACAGGGTATGATTTATTTTGATAAAGAGACGTTTTCAATATGAAATCTCAAAATTTTTTAATCAAGTCGGAAGAAAAGCGTTGTTTGGCTACATTATCAGCGTACGCTGACCAAATGGTCGAATACATGTAAATATAATATAATACAAAAATATTGGTTATCAATAGATATAAAAAGAAGTCAGCGACATGATATACCTAGCTTTTATATTTAAATCACCATAACGTTTTTTATGTTAAAAATGAATTGAAAATTACAAGGTAAACTTTAAGGGTACTTATTAGGAATTATAATAATTTTTATAAAAAGGTACAGTTTTATCATCTGGGAAATTTCATGAAGATAAAATTTGCCCTTTATAACATGTTATTTGGTCGCATAGTTGAGGAGATAATAAAAAATAAAAATAATTCATAGAGAAATGAATTAAAGGTCATTCATCACACGACCGAATTAGTCATTAACGTTAAAGGTCGATTCAGACTATACGACACGGACCGTCACGTTCCGGCAACGACACGTACCGGCACCGACACGTACCGGCACCGACACGACAAACCATTAAAACACGCGTTTTAATGGAAATATTCACACTTAACAAACACTGACCTGAACGTTCCGTCAACGGGAATAGTGTGAATGGTTCCATTAAAACGCGTGTTTTAATGTTTTGTCGTGTCGGTGCCGGTACGTGTCGTTGCCGGAACGTGACGGTCCGTGTCGTATAGTCTGAATCGACCTTAACATTTAGAAATCCATCTCTACCCTATACCCCGTTAAATGCGTTCAGCTGTTACCAAGTACCTAACTACATACTTACATAAACACTACAGTAATTATTAAATAATTGTTGAAGAAGAAATAGTAAGTAATACATTGATGCACTTGCATTGTTTGATCGGAAAAAATTCTTGAAAAATGCGTCTATTTCCAAGCCGTTATCCTGATGTGCCCCCTTACCACAAATCCAAACAGACTCTATTTTTAAATCAGTCAGCCCTTCAAACATCATTAACGAAAGTGATACGTCACCGTGGCTCGCCATTATCCACCGAGGTTAAACTCGATGCGACAGCTGTCTCTCTCTCGACCGGCCCGCGCAATCTCAAACAATAAAGCCGTCTTATTTAAAAGAGGAAGAGGCCAGGCAATCCTGTCAGGCAGATTGCAACTTATTGGAGTCTGCTCCTGGCATACATTTGAATTCGTTTAAACGTGCGCCGTCACGGGGTCGGATTCGTGGCTCCCGCGAGCGGATCTCGCCGAGATCTATTTTCCAAGAGAGGCGGGACCCTCGCTACCACGACAATGTTTGTTTTTATCGAGCGGAATTCTTATCGTGCCCTCGCGTGCCACGACAGCACCGTGTACCCCGCCTACTCCTAGAGTAGAGGCAGAATCGACGAGAAACGCGGTGCACGTTTTCTCTTCCAGTCTCTATCTCGGTTTTCCTCGCTCGTCTTTTCTTCGCCCGAGTATCTTAAGGGGGCACTCCTTTATTTTTACCATTTTCGAGACAATTTTCATGATTTTTTTTTTACAGCTGAAGTAACCGAATTAAACTTTTGAAATTTGCTGTGTATATTTATGTTGTATGTGTACATGCAAGATTTAGTTAAATTTTATCCTTTGCGATCGTTCTTTTACTCTTAACCACCAAAGTTTTTTTACCGTTTAACCCATTAGACAATAGTAATACATTCTAAGATATTAGTGCAATCTATTTATATTTATATAAATAAAATTCAAATGTCTATCTGTGATTTCGAAATAATACTTTAATACTTGCTAAAACTCAACACACACTTTTGTAAAACTTTGTCTGTCTGTCTGTCTGTTTGTTCCGACTAATCTCCGGAACTACTGAACCGATTTTTAACATTTTTATCAATTTGTTTCGAAGTTACATGCTACATTCCATGGTCGCGGAAGGTGAAATGAGCTCAGAATGTTAAAGGGGGAATTTTTTTTTTACCAGTTTCGGGGCAATTTGCATGACTTTTTTTGCAGTCGAAATAATCGACGTAAGCTTTTGGAATTGGCTTGATTTATACATTTATATATACAAAAAAACCGGTTAAATGCACAACTCTTCCGGTCAATTCGTTTCGAAGTTACGTGCAATATTCCACGTCGCGTCAAATGAAATGGATCTAAAATATTAACACAATTGCGTCCGTTCTGGTTGTGCGAATTAATGGAAAATGATTTTGTTATATTCATTATGCATATGGTTATCGTGTGAATTATGGACAACAATGTCGAAATAAAACTGATGAAGTAGCGGTACTTTAAACTTATATCTTTGATTTCTTTGTACTATTTTTATGAGTCAGATATACATTTGAGTTTTTTTCTGTCGGATGAAATAATGAAGACAATGGAAAGTATCTTCAAGAACTTGATTCTGCATATATGTATGTATGTAAAAACATTTATTGGTTAACTGTTTTAAACAGAATAACCACACTGGAGGCATCTCGCTTATGTTTTGTTATGACGAGACCTCTGCGACTTGTCGCAGAACAAACAGTCATGTGTAACTTTGGGAATTTTTTTTTGCGAAATAATGAGGTAAATGGAAAGGACATTTGAAGAGCTTTATTCCGCGAACTATCTATTTATAAATATTTTGTTCACTATCTGTATTAGACAGAATGTTCGTGCGAAAGCCCTTTGAAACACTGAGTTTAAGGAAGCCGCTAACACTTGCAGTACAACAAAAATTCTCCAAGTATAATTTTTATGTGTTATACTGAATCGCTACTTGAAGATACTTCTAATTAATTAATACTTCTAATTACTTAGAATATAAAAATGAAACAGCACATATAATAATTAATATCTTCATAAGCTACAGACTTTCGAAATGCTTCAATATGCAGTTGACAATATTTTTGTAATAGCTTGGAATATAAAAATGATTTAATAATGCAATTAATAACTTTATAACTCGAAGGCTGAACAAATTCTAGCCTACGAGACATAGGCATCAAATAATATTACTTTTCCAATCGAAAAGCATTTGTCGAGCGCGATCATTCAACGTCAACGTTTACTTTGATGAATTTCTCACTTTTCCAGGCAAACTGCGGCATCGACTAAAATGTGTTAACTCCACGTCGCAGCATATGAGTCCACTGTTCGAAAAGTGACTGATCTTCCTCGGCTAAGCTATTTCGCAATGTTTAAATAACGGAGGCTGGCTTGCGCGAGATAAATTGGAACTTCAATGAGTTTCAAGCGCTGATGCCGGAAAGAAAGAGCACGGAGGAACGAGGACCAACGTAAATGGAAAATCAATGCAAACCTCCACCCTTCCGTGGGACAAAGAAAATTGTATACGATCCTCCTTGTTCTTCCCTTAGGGGTTTCTTTCGATCCGTTTCCTTTCCATTCGTCTTCTTCTTGGTCAAGTATATCTTTACAAGACAGCAGAGCTTCCTTTCATTGTTTCTTCCGCGAGCTAGCGAATCGACGGCCAAAAAAAAAAATCATTTACTGTTCTTCCAAGGATCTTAACAATGAAACGGGGCACGTATCGTGTAACTGATTTCTGAGAACTTGAACCAGAGAAAGGGTCTTCCTCTCGCGTGTTGCTTATTTTGTTTCTATGTTTACAAGAAATCATATCGGTGCGATGTTACAGGTAAAGCTTTTGCGAGGAAAGAGTTACTGTTATTATTACGAAGCATATTTTATTAAGAATAATATTTCTATTATTGTGTTTATATGTGCTACAAATAATTCTTTGTCGTGTTTTTATTGCAGAAATGTTATATCTTCCACTGTATAAATTTGTAACCAGGAATACTTTTGTTTACTTTATGTGTATAAATTCAATTTAATATTATTATGTACATATATTGTTGTATAAAATATCAATAATAATATATATTACACAGTTTAGAAGATAAGACATACTTTCATACAAATTTCAATTATTTTTCTACATATCTAAAACTATGGATTTGCATAAACATTCACACATTATTGATTCATTTTCAAAGTACGCACTAATTGTAAATATTAAAAGCACGCTAATAAACCTAACGAAAATTAGAAAATAAGAAATTTCATTTGCACTTTGTATGTTTTCCTTGTAAGTCGTATCCAATTTCTATATTATTTGTTTTGCATGAACAAGATAAAGTCAACAAGAAGTTTGACTAATATTTTCCTTAAAGATACTACTCATCTTGTTACGGAAGAATCACTGGCTGTTGTAACTTGAGCAAGGAATTTTTCTTTACAGTATATTTTATTTTATTACGAACCATTTTCTACAAAATCCATTTTAATGGCAATACGTGGAAAGTAATACTGAGAAAAGAATTATTTATAACGCAGAAGGCCATTAGAATGAAATATACATCAAATATGACGGAAGGAACTACCGAAGAGAATTAATAACTGCAAAAAGGTCGTAGACAAAGCTAACGAGACTCAACCATATACATATAACTGACAATATATTTTATCTTAAGGATATTTCGTTTCGTTTAACGTATGCCCTTTCAATACTGGAGAATAAGATTCGTTTCATCATCCTTCCGCTCCGATACATTACATTTTATTTTATTACGATAAAGCATTTACAGAAAACCTATTTTAATGGTCTAATACGTGATAAAATAACGGTAAAAGAAATATGATTCAATAATGCAAAAGTGTATTATCATAAAGTATATATCAAGTATCAAGAAGAGAAGACTGAAGAAACTATAGAAATTATAAATACTTTATCATTTTAGTTATACAACGAGTAAAATTCGTTTTATTGGCAAATGAAGACTGAGGAAAAGTATTATAGAAAATAAAAAAGGATTTAATATATCATAAAGCTACATTATTAGAATGTAAACATCAAGTATCAAGAAGAAGCGACTGAAGAAATAGTACAAACTGTATAATATTTATCGTATTAATTACATAAAATAAAATTCTTTTGTTAGCAAAACTAGACGAAGAAAAATATTATAGGAAATGAAAAAAGAAATTACATAGAATGCACAGGTAAATAATTATGAAGTATACATCGAATATCAAGAATGAAGGATTGAAGAAGTCATAGGAATTATGTATAATGTATCCTATTGATTATACAGTAAATGAGATGAATTATTGGTAAATCAGAATTGAAAAATAGTAGGAAATGAGAGAAAAATTATATAATGACAAAAAAGTAAACATACTATCATGAAATTACATTAAACATAACGAAGAGAAGGCTGACGAAATACAGTCAGTGTAAGAAGTATTCGCACAGCAATCAAGTTAAAATAAATAGTTCCTGTTCGAATACTTATTACACTGACTGTATATAGAATTTACTCTATGGATTACACATACTTAGTAAACAAAAAGGCTGAAGAAAAGCAAGAAATGCAAATAAAGGCACAGATACTGAATGTACAGATCTTTGTCTTAAATAAATAATTTAAAAACAGACGATAGCATGCATCAATCGGATCGATCTAACAGGAACATTGCCGCATCATTTGTCTTCCACGTGTTATCGGATTTTGAAGAATAAGATCCTTTCATTAGATCCCAACGCAAGAGTTACCGGTCCGAAACTTCGTCGAAACTTCGAACTGCAAGTTCTAGCGTCGTGAAGCAGGTGAAGAGAATTAACATTTCACGTCCCGGGAACAGCAACGGTAACCAAGAAACGGCCATGACTAATGTAGACGAAATAAGCGGGCAAGATCGCGAAAACTTGTCGAGGGATTTTCATTTTGCACGACGGAACGAGGAACAACTGCTTATAAGCTGCCTTTTTTTTCACCCCGCGTTCACCTACTTTTCTTTCCTTTCGTCCAATAACCGAGCGGAACAACACTTTGATGCTATTTTCTTTTGCCTGCTTCTCCACGAGGCGACGAGTTCCAACGAATCACGGATACGGCTTTGTCGTATCAAATTCGTACGCAGTTTTATATACGACTGAAGTCGCTTCAATTTCGTTTGACGAATTAAAGAGAATCAGAGTACTCGTTGAATAAAATTACAGTACGTAAATTTGATATATTAAAGAACGCATTATTCTTAAAATTAGAACAGACTTTATATATAAAAGTATTTAGATTTGAGATAATTATAGTCTTGGCAACCTTTATTGTGATGAATTCTTTTCTGATGAAATTTTAGCCTTCATTAGATGGCTAATATCTGTAATGATTATGCAAATGGAGTAAAATATGAATAAGAGGAATTAAAATATTAACAGATTCAACAATTAAATATTAAAACGAACAAGCTCTAATAACGGTATAGTAACGTAAAATAAGGAAATATAATAATTTGGCTTTTCGAATAATGATAAAAATATTAAAATAAGTTTATAGAAGTAAAATAGAATATTATAAAGTAAATTAATCTGGTTTCTGTACATATATACCTACAGGCGTAAGTTTAGTGTGCTGTACGGAGATGTATTTCTTTTATCTTCACTATATTCTATAAGATTACGTTACAAGTAAGTAAGTTGTATTTTTTAATCACGTAATTCTATTTAATATTTATTTACTGAAAACGTTAATATTCTTAATTCCTTTGTTATGATCTCATTTCATTTCTACTTCATAAGCATTTTATAGAATAGACCTTGTCAAGACTGTAATTACGTCAAATATATTTTTACAATCTACCATTGTAATCACTATTTATGTGTAAAAATTATAATGATTGTAAGCATGTTTTCTTGTCTAAATAAGGAAACCACATTCTTTATAAGATGAAAATACATTGACGATTAATGATCGTAACAACATCTTCTTTACTCAGCAAGAAAAATACATTATTTATAGAATAAAAAATATATCGACGAATAATAAATATAAAAGTGCTTCCTGTTCTAAAGAAGAGAAATACATTATTTATAGGACAACCAGAAACGAAAATCGTAGAATTCGGTGCATACCCGAAACAGGTTTTCGTTCTCGTCCGGAAGAGACACAGATTGTACAAAACAACTATTTGGCACATAAAACAATCAAAGAGTGCCGTGGCGCATTCTCCTCCCATCCTCGCCCTCTCTGTCCTCATTCTTTTAGCCTTTTCCTTTGTTGGGCACTTCAGCGCGAAGAAAAGACAACGTTTCGTTCCCTTTTCGCGCGACACACCACTCCAAACGTGGGTGGGTCCCCGAGAAACAGAAAATTGCGTTGTTTCTCCTCGTTTCTTCTTAATTAGCTATTACAAGGAAGGTCTTTCACAGCCGTAACGTGCCCGCCGGGAAAGTATTTTAATTATTAAAAACAATTTATGCGATTGCGCCAACTTCGTTCCAGAAAGGGCCGGACCGCATAAAACGTGAAAATATAGTCGGTGAAAACGGTAACCTCGATTAGGCGCAATAATGTTTAAAAAGTATCCCGATGATAGGAAAAAACTCTCGTAACGAGTCCAATTGCAAATTGCCAGGGGCTAGGGCGGATCGACCAAATAGAACACGAAACCCGCGAAACGAGTTCAATTTAATTATGCATACACATAAGATCAGTCGATAAATATCCAGTAATAATTTCGTTCCTGAGATATGTTTTTTGGGCTCAGAGAGAAAGTATAATTGAGTTATATATTTCTTATCATTTTATTAAAGAAACGTTTCGAGTATTTATATTATGACTCTCTCTTGAGTGTTTTAAAATTTCTTCATTTCGTTTCGTTTTAAGAAAACATTCCTTGGGTGCAAAGAAAGTGTAATTGGTAAAGATGTTTTTCCAAGTACTTCATTACAGAAATGTTTTTGCTAGTAATGTTTATGAACTTCTTTAGGGTTTCAAAATTATTCTACTATAATGTAATGAAGAAAGTTGAACAAGTGTCTTTACTAAATCGAGTAATCTAACAACAATATTATAGAATTTTCTCTTGCAGTGAAGTACATTTAATATAAAGAAAAGAAGGCTTTTTTAGATTACTTGCATTAGTACGAATAAAACTTGGTTAGAGAAATCTGGATTTCTGAACTTCTAGTACATGTCTGATTCATTACAGATTGTACAATGATAAAAATTAAAATGTGGGTTATTGATACAAACAAATAATGCATTTTTAATACACGTTATTAAAAATATGTTGGCTTCTATAGATAATAAAATAATTTTGATTAATCAAATGTTTAATCAATTTTGTATACAATCTGCAAGAACCATATAGTTCGATATTAAAACCTTTCAAGATAATGATGAAAGAAATACCATCATTATTAGTCAGTAGGGGAAGTATTGATTTTTACCATGATAGTGCCATACTGCAAGTTTCTGTATCGACATGAGAAAAATTAGTGTGATTTAGCTGAGAACGTATTAATCCACCTGCCATACTCAGCAGATTTTACTTTGTCAGGTGTTCATTTATTTCTAGCTTAACAGAATTTAATAGAAAATCATTTTTGATCCTGGTCGATAACAAGATCATGTGTTTATTTCGCACAAACAAAACATAAACTTTCACTCTAATAAAATATACAAATGGTTGAAATGATAATAGAGAATTATAGGACATTGTGTGTGCAAACATTATACCGAGTAATTAGTTTTTAATTTTGGTTTCAAACTCAGAAACAAATTATAAATTACATATCATGAAACTCTGGAAATAAGTAAGTTTTTTATCAAGCTAAATTTAATATCAGGTGGTTTTATACTAGCATTATTCTTCACGCAAAACGGAAATAAAAAATGTAGAGACTTTATTCTCGAGGAAATCTAACCTGAAACTTCGCAAGACACGCGTGCGATTCAGTAGAACTTAATTAACGTGTCTGACCATCACTCACTGTTTTTACTTGGGCTCGTGTTTTCAAACATTGAGAATGCTACAGTATTGTCTGTTATAACCAGTTGTTATGGCTGAAAAATAGTAAAATCAACAGGAAATGCCACATCAATCTTCATATTGATTAATATCAACACAAGTAGAAATAACGAGCATTAGTCAGACATGTCAGCCAAATCGTAGGTAATCCCACACACGCCCCAAGTAATTTTAAAATCAATTTTCTTGAAAATGAAGGTGCGCAACTAAAAATTGTGTAATATATTATCAATTTACATTTTTTCTGAAAAGTCGTCCATTGTGATCAAGTTGTGTCAATATCTTATTTATGTTTATTTGACTCATAATTTGTGTTTCTGTTTTATACCTAGTTTAAGAATAACTATGTCATGAACTTTATATACTTATAATGTATAAGTTATGATCTAAATAAGACTAACTCTAACAATATGTGTTACGTATATTTTCTACTTTTTGTAGAGACAAGTTTCCTTATTGTATTCTACATTTTACGGGGATTAATAAAATGTACACTTCTCCGAAGAGGTTGAAGGCATAATACAATCGTAACGTTTAGATAAACTTAACTAAAAACAATGATGGTTTTGCTAATCCTATAAATTAATATGAGCCGTTACGTTTGTAATTCTTTATTCTTGTTACTTTGGACCAACATCTAAGTATAACAATCATATGAAGGACAGTCGCTAATGACCAAAGGTTGATGCGACCTTAAACATAAAAGAAAAAAAAAATGAATTTTCGTGATATTTGTAGTTATAAGAATAAATATTTATTTCAAAAACATAAAGGTGAAGCGTCAACTTAGGCGAAATGGTACTACAAGAAACGCTGCTCATACGTTTCACGTTTGGAGAAGTATAGGGTGTTCGCGAATCATCGAGGAATAAATAAACAAAAAAAAAAATGAAAAACAGAATGAAAGGTAGTGAAATACGACGTCACCGTGCATAAAATTAAAGGAAAGTTCGTTTTGTCGCGACGGTAATCAAACCTCCGCGAAAATTCTTCACCGGATATTGCCGCCGATAACGTGTAAGAGGTACCAGCGTGCGAGTCGCGCAAACTCTTCGAAGAATTTTCATTTGGCGCCGAAAGTCGTAAATGGATTGCGGCCACCAGTTTCTGGCCGTACCCTTTCTCGTTTTCTTCTTGTCTTGTTTTGTCAGAAATGGTCCACTTCGATGTGACCATTAGGGCGGCGCTAACTATCGACAAAGACTGAAATTACTTCCGGTTCCAATTTCAATTAAACCTCTCCTCCACGACTTTTCGCCGTCCGGAATAAGAATTTAACTGTTCATAATAATTTAATATGTTGGTTCCTCCAATTATTGAGTAAATTTCATTCATAAGGCGGAGAGTATTTAGTTATAAAGAGCAAAATACGAGACAAATTTACAAAGAAAATTTCAAATCAAGATTTACAGAGAAAATGCAAGACCGTTTCCCGAAATCAATTGTTCATGCAACTATGAATCGAAAACTCCTTTCCAATGTAAGAGTTCAATATCTTGATACAAACAGTTAAAAATTTAAGTATAGAAACGCCATTGACGCATGTCCTTTGTGTGTCAGTGGGTGCATGCGCAGTCACGAGATCAGCTTGCGATCTCCACGAGAGCATTGGAGTATAAACGGCGTACGCCAGAAGTCACGTCGATAATCTTTAATTGCTCGTAACTGGTTAACGAAGTTTCAGATTATAAAATGTTTAAGGACTATGTGCTTCTATACGAGAAGTTGCTTCTGAAGGAATGTCTTACATTTTCATTAACACTTTATATCCAAATAGAGTCAAACCAAGCATATAATATACAATTTCAACTCTAGTTATGGGACCTCCTCGAAAATACAAATATTTTAACAACTACAAATAATAAACACGTTATTTAGACTAAGTACATTATGCATCTGTTATATGAATAATTTAGTTACTATTAGATTTTATTAAGATCACTACACTCAGTTTTTAATATGAACTCATAAAATACGTTTTCTATAACATACGTGTGACGATACATTTATATGATGAATGCTTTCATACTATAACAAGGTAATCTATTATTATTTTATAATACATGTACAATGCACTCTGTCAATCTAATATATTTATTATTTTCATATATTAGCCACGTTAAGAGTATACTTTCGGAAAATATGAGAAAAATCCCACACTCTTCTCGAATTTCTAACAAATTATAAGACCAAATAATGTCACACCATCATGCATAACGTACCGAATGCTTATTTACCGTGCAAATCAATATTAGAAAACTATATTCTTATTACACTCACAATTAATTATAAATACAAATTCGAATATAAATACCGTATTTCGTTGCATATATAAAATTACTTTTACGCTATCTGTCTTACACGATGAAGTGCATACTGTCTTCGATTTTCTCGTTTAAACCGTGAAACCTAAACCATTTACTGCCCCTTTTGGAGAAAGTTTGTCGTCACTTGGTGTACACTCCCCAACCAAAAAGAAGTAACGGCGTCTTTTTCAGCCGACGTGTCATAACCCAAAGTTCGAAAAAGGTATGGAAGGAGGGACCGGAAGGAAGAAAGCGTCGGGACAGAGGAAAGAAAAAAGAAAAAGAGATTGCGGTATCGAAGGAGAATCGGCGAGGAAGGACGGGAAAAGACGGTCCCGGTGGTTGGAAAATTTTTATGCTGTCCGCGTTTAACATCAGCCGGCCGACATTTTGGTCGGGACCGTGACCAGGGTTTAATAGCAGCTTCCATTGTAACACTTTAACTCCGTTCCCGTACACAGTTATACGCAAGGGGAAGGGAGAGCAAAACGCGCAACGCCAGCGCCTATAAATTTAAACGGCTTTACACGTGCGAAAGCTACCAGTCCACGCTGTTCGTTCTGGCCACTAGAAGACCCGCGAGACCTTGTTTCGACTTAAGGGAGAACGCCTTCCCAATTTCAAAATATATTATTTCCACGCTCTCTTAAAATCCAACAGAGTAATCGAGTTTTGGCGTAAGTTCTATCGTATTCCGTTTAATAGTAGATCGTCCAATACAAGTTATGGCTAAACGGTATATGTATCTATATGTATTTCGTAGCTCTCACATTGCTGTTTTTTCATCACCGCTTTGAAATGTGATGTTGTATATTAAGTATTCATTTTTCGAGTAAATAAAGTGTTTTCCAAAAGAGACTTTAAGATTTTGTTTCTTAATAATAAGATAGAGACAGATTATATTATATTTAATTATATATGTAGTCCCACATAAATGCCTGGTAATGCGTACTTACGGTGTAGTAACGTAGTAAAAATCGTACACACAATGTCTAGTGTAGTATTTCCTGGAAGATGACAACAATCACCTTTATATTATATTATTTGTCTTGAATATTTAATAAGTTTCTTTCGAACCGTTTTTATGAAATTTGGTACACAGGGGTTTGCGGGAACGCTGATTATAAGTTTGAACTTGAAATTTGTAAATTCAAAATGACAGATACAATGTAGGAGGATAAAATATGAAAAGCGACTGGCTAAATAGTAAAAATATCGCTCTTCAATTTGAATATTGTTAATGTCGATACGCACGATTTTATGCCGAGTTGCGACACTTCAAAGTCATATATATTTTTATTAAAAAACAATTATTAAAGAGTAATCAACAATGATAATAACTACCGCTTAGATAGTAAAAATTCTGCTCATCACTTTGATTTTCGTTAGATTCAAATTGGACAATTCTACGCTGAATTATGACAGTTCAAAGTTTTCTATTTACATAATAGCTAATTTACTAGCATATTTAATTGAATTATGAATGACTGATTGACCCACATAAATTCCTGGAAATGCGTACGCACTACTACTAAAGTAATAAAAATTAGTATACAGGGATTTTTGAGGCCGCTGACACCAAATCTGAACTCAGAATTCATACATTTAAACTGGCGGATCCAATGTGGTGGTCAACGGCTGATCACTTGCTCTATCCCTACTCTCGGTGTCGCTTTTTCGTTACGCGTTTTACTTGGTTTTACTCTAACAAGTGATATAAAGTTTCACTTTAAAAAGCAACAAATTTGATGTTCTTAGAGGTAAGTATTATGAAAATTTATTTAGAGTGTATAAAGTTACTAGTCAATCGAGTGCTGTGACGCTAAAATATAAAAAAAATTCCAAAAACTGAAGTTAATCGCCTTAACTTGTGAACACCTCGTGTATCATCGTAGAGATACCATCTTCCAAGTTTCATCAAAAAATTCAAAAATTTAATGAATAATCCAGCACATTCTTGGAGGATGAGCTCCCGTTCGTTGCCACCTATTCACGCCTAAATAGGCCAGTGGGTAAAGCGTCAAGGCGCCTAGTTTAGGCGCACCGGCAATGCCTATGAATTTAAACGGCTCTACACGTACCTACGGAAAAGCTGGCAGTTCTGTCGGACCATCCAAAGAGCCGCGAGACGTGCGAACTCGTCGCGAATTAAACGTCCACGTGGACCCCGTCGACATTCTCGTCGAAATTGTTCATAAGGGAAGACCCCAGGCATAACGAAAGTCCGCACAATTGAGTCGATCCTGCTGGCTCGGCTCGAGTCTGTTCGGAACTCCCTTACGCAGTCAGCAAAGCGCTGACTGCCATTACCAACAGAATTAACGAACCTCCCGGGAGCTAAGGGCTTTATTACGTGCGATACAGATACGATTATGCTTGATAAATGCGATTTCAGGAATTGGCGGGGGGCAGGAGGAGGCCGTGACGACATTATTCAACGAGATATCTCTTAAACCGAACTGGCTGACGCATAGCGCTGGACATTGCGGAGGAGAATTGTCAAAATCGTGACGTTTAGGATATTTTATACTATACTTCCTACTTGGTACTAATTTGTAAGCGAATTCATATTGAAAATTATTACTTGATATTTAACCCTTTACGCTCGATGACATTTTCACTAGGGCGAACTAGCACTCCACTCGATTTCGTAAGTATTCGATAGCACTCCTTATAGCTAACATAAAATGATTTTAGACAAAAATTATTGTATGCAAATATCATACTAAATTCTTTTTTTTTTTTTTAAATACAAGTAACTTCACTCGAATTGATTTCACTGTACAGAAATATTTTATCCGAATAATATCTTATTTGTTTTCATTTCAACACTGCTTATTTTTAATATTTTCAACCGACTTCAAAAAGGAGGAGGTTACTCGATTCGACGTGTATATTTTTTTTATATGTTTGTTCACCGATTACGCCGAGATGGGTTGACCAATCGGAACGAAACCTCTTCCATTTTGTAGAGTATGTCTTGGGTAGAGTATGTTCTTTGGTAGTCATGAATGATTAAGATTTCATTACTACGCGTGAAGTCTTTTACCAAGAACTAATCGATTTGGAGATTTTTTCCAAAATTATTTTTTACAATTATTCAGTCATGAACTGGTTATAAAGGCACGCAAGTATTCAACTTATTTATATATGTAAAATTAAGAACCTTTTAGGCGTGAAGTTCAAGCCAAATGCAGCGACAGGACTTGAGCGTAGTTATTCAAATAAGATGGGATTACGAACACAATTGAAGTTAAGTAAAAACAATAGCTTCAACAGAAGAAGATTAAGAGTTAAACTAAATTAGAGACTCGACCTACTCGAGCAAGATGTAACAAACAACACAGTGTTACAGCTGGAACAACAGAAGTAAATCGGGACTGTCCCAAGGAAACCAGGACGCACGGCTACCCTATCTTCGATTCGCTGACGTTTTGTATACGCTTGTCGTTTATATTGCATCCTCGCCACAAGAGATGTCAATAAAACCGCCTTGCTAAACTGATGACAATCTGTTTCAATACTGACCAATACAGTGTTGGAAATTGTTCGAGATAGTTTGAGAATTACCTATGCAAATTGTTATTTGAAGTAGAATATAGTAGAATACAGGGGGTTAAAATTGTAAAATGCATGAATTTCGATGTTGCATTCGGTCTGAATATATTTTTATCCATTTGTATACTGTTACAGATTGTTTAAATTGGTTTGAGGATTATCTATGCGAATTGCTATTTGATGTAGATTATAATAGAACACAGGCGGTTGCAATTATAAAATACATGCCAATTTTGTATTCATCCTGAATATATTTTTAGTGTTGCATACCACGATTCGATACCACGTGTTCGATACGTGTATTCAACACAACCAGTAAAAGAAACCTATAAGAAATGCTCTTAAGACTGCCCAAAAGTAGAGTTAGGTAGGCCTTCAATATCCTTGATGAATAGGATAATGAAAAAAGCACTAGTTCTTGCACTATTAAATCTTTAGTTTGGTTTCACTGAAGAAGGAATAAATGTCCAGAGCTTCCCAGACCTACAAAATTATAGGTATTAACGGCCTCAGATAATCTTTATTTCACGCAGAACAGAACTACATGCCAAGATTCATTTAGTTCGAATCAGTTCGGCAAGTTCAGGTAGATTTGGCTCAGCCTGCTAGACTCAGCTAATGCTTTCTCGATGGTTCTATGAGAGCGTAATATGCACGTTTTGTATACATATATCGATGTATCTGTGAAAATATATATTCACCCCATTAACAGTGAAAGAGTTAAGGAATACATCATCAGGTTTCGTCGGTACATCTTGGGCCGCCGCCATGGGAAGTTGGAAAATCCTAATTACTTGGAAACTTGATGGAGCGCGACGTCGACTTTTCAGTGTCGCGCGTAATATCGGTGGCCCGTTGCCAAATGCACTCTCCGCTGTGATAAAACGCGCCCCACCAACTGCAGGAGGAAAGTGGTGGAAAGAGATGAAAATCCGTGTTCCATCTTTCGGCGCACTTACAAACTCGAGGAATCGAAGGGCGGGGTTTCGAGAGACTACTAAATTCGATTCTGACCTTAATTAGATCATATTTCACGCGAGTGAAAGCTTGGTCACGGCTCGTACTTCATCTGGCGAAGACTTTTTTCCGTTGCGACACTGTGACGAATATAGCGACACTGCGGGAAACATCTTCGAAAAGTTTATCAGCTCGACGATAGCCGGGAGATGCACGCGAAACGCAGTCAGCGTGAAATGGAACTAATTTAACCGACGTGCGTGGGTTAAATAGACGTATTTGATAAAAAAAAAAATAAAAAAAAGGTTCACGATGGAAGTGGTGACACCGGCGTAACACTGCTAGGCTCAGCTAGGTGCAGGTAGACTTCGTTTAGTTACGCTTGGCTCAGCTAGGCTCGGCTAAACTTGGATCAGTTAAGATTTGCTTAGCTAGGCTGGGCTCAGATAGGCTTGATTCGGTCTGCTAGATTCACCTATACTTGGCTCAGTCTGTCAATATTCGTTATGATTTAGACGCCTTGGTGATGTTATGCTCCAAGTAAAATAAAACAAGAAATAAAACAAGAAATAACGTCATAGAGTTGAATAGGGTTTCAACGTCCTTGAACGACAAAAGAAGACTAATTATTGCAACATCAAACTTTTTGACTTGATTTCACTAGACAAAGGATAAATGTTCAGTCATCCACAGACCTACGAGGTTGTAGGCATTATGCAGGCCCAGAAACTCTTGCATGTTCTCAACAGAATACATATTCTCGACTTCGAGAATGTAGCCCGATTTGTGATCACAAACTAATTTAAGATTTGAGAATCACCTTTACCTCACTGACAATCATTTTATTCACACTTCGAGGTCCAAAGGAATTAAACCTAAAGAAACATTATTGCTGGTAGATCTGTTGCATAAAACCTAGTGGTGACTGAGAGTCACCTCTCGAGTGCAAAGTTAATTTAACTAGCCCTATCAGAGTTCTTTAGCTTAACTAAATCTGCCAAATTCAACTACACTTAACTTAACCTGGTAGATACAGTTAGACTACCACGCCAGCTCGGATTCGTTTCGACTTAACTCGATCTGTCATGTTCAGCTTGACTTAGCCTATCAAGTTCAACTTGACTCAGCCTGTCAGTTTCACATTGTATTAGTCCTCCGGGTTAATCTTGGATTAGCTTACCAGATTCAGCTAGGCTTGATTCATTCTACAGAATTCAGATAGGCTTGGCACAGCCTGCAGAATTGAGCTAGGCTTGGCAAAGCCTGCCAGAATTTCTTTACCAGCGCAGAATGAGACGAATAGCAAAATGGAAGCTCGAGACGTTCCCATCCATTCCATTGCTCCTCTCTGTCCTTCGCAACGACGAAATGCGGAAGTTACGATGAAGTCGGAAAGAAGCGGTCCGAGAGAAAGAGAAAAACCTTCTAATGGGAGTCATTTGATTTTCTAGCGCATCCTGGCCTTACGACTACTCATGCGCTATCCATTTCGAGCGTAACCTCGAGACGAGAACTAAATAATGCAAATTTAGCAATTTATCGCTGAGACGTTGTTGCGATGTTGCTTTAATGTTTTCAACATTGAGAACATACAAGAGTGTAATGTTTTTTCATCCTCTGGTACAACTCTGATTAGAGCTTCGAAGAACCTGGCAATCTCTTGGATCTACTTATTGTTACTTATTACTGCTTCTGTGTGCTAATGGACGCACTACTGAGGAAGAGCATCATCTACTGATTGAAGCAAAAATGAGATTTACACAAGGAAACATGGCATTCTAAGTCTCTTCTATCTCTCAGCGGAACTTTATAGCTATCCCCAGGAATATTCTCATATGTAGACTGCGGAAGTTTATGCAAATGCATATTTTTATAGGAAATAGTTAAAATAATGGGACGTAGACAGAAATTTGTTTTGAAATTAGAGTGCTATAAAAATATATTTTTTATGTTGCATATTTTGGATATTTATGTTTAAAAACATATGCAATAATATATTGTATATGTTATTTATCGTGCTTATGTGAAATATCTATCTCGACAAATTAGTTTCGTCTATCACCATACTTTCGTATCATAATTGTGTAGTGTTTACACAAATACAGGTCATACGATACCATATTTCTGTAACCTTCTGTTGCTAATCGACCGTTAGGTGTGACAGTTTGTATTTCGAATTCGAATATTTCAGTTCAATTATCGCAGTTAATACGATCTCTGTGAAGAAGTGAATATATTTAAGTGTCTTTTAATTCTCGAAAAACGCCAAAAGTTAAAAAAAGTAGAAAAGCATTAATGCTAAATTGGATAAAAAACGACTCCAATTTTGTTATTAATAATAACGACAATAATGATAACGATGACAGAAGCATTCATTGCAAAATTTGGAATAAAAATGTGAAGTGTGAAAGGAAATCGCATTTAAACCAACACATAAATACCGGCACACATAAGAGGAAAATTGAAAAAACTGGTAATTCATGTGAAACAGAGGAACATACGAATAGTATAATACATCTAAAAAGTATTTCTGGTGATTGCGGTGAAAAGATTAGAAAAAAAAATGTAAAAGAAGGATTTTCTACATTAACGAAAATTTCTAATATTTTAAATAACGAGGGTATTCAAAGACTAATAAGTGTGCCGGAACAATATTGTTCTAGATTTAAATACGCACCGATTACTTCGTGTGACGTAGAGCGATCGTTCACCGCGTATAAATTAATTGTGACAGACAAACGCCACCAATTAACAAGAACAAGACATCGCTAATTCCCAGGATAATAAAGAAAATACAACTTTAAATATATTCCTTTTATCTGTCAATAGAGCCTCGCCGAGATTATTCATCGAAATGACATTAGCTACCGATCGGAACAGGACACTTTACTATCAACTTAATGGTTTCTACACTTACTCATACTGAATCCTTCAATCCAACAAACATCTGTAATCTCTGACGTAACTTTAACGCTGTTTATACAACGGAAGGTAGCAATTTCTAATCCATTTGATTTATTTCCCAATAGAGCACTATTACTTCCACTTACCGAGATTAATCTACAACTGATGGTAATCCAAATTGCCATAGCTCAAAATGACTTACGTCGACTACCGATTTGAATAGGACACTTAATTATCAGCTTGGCAAGTCCAACTTTAATTCATATCGAACCCAACAATTCAATCAACATATCTAATTCCCATCAGAACTGTTTAAATAAAAAAAGGTGCCATTTCTAAATCTATGCGATTTATCTCTTAGGAGATGTTCATCACTATCACTCATCAGGGTTAATCTACATCTGAATGTACTCTAAATTCGCATAGCTCCGAATAACGTGGACTACTACTTATGCAGGACATTACATCATTAACTCGACGATTCCACGTTTATTCACACGACAGTCTTCTACTCAACAAGCATCGCTAATTCCTGGGCATAAATCTGACACTTTCACTTTCAAACTCTGATGTTTCATCTACGGTCATTAGTACTTCGTCTACAACATCTAGCTATTACACTCCTAAGTGAAGTAACAGCCCAACATTACTTTGCATTACCTTTGTTGAAAACTGGAACATCTCTATATTTCTCGCTCAAATGCCATCTGTTCCCTGCGATTAATCTGTTGGGAGTTTATAAATTTGATATACTGACTCTGAAACTTGGCTACCTTCTGCTGACAGCGAGTTAATATAACCAGCTACTCTCTAATATGTGCTAATCATAATCTTACGTTTTTAAGAATTATATCGGCATTGAATTTATATCAACGATTAATTTCCATTTTGCTGTTATTAATATAAATTCAAAATCTGTGTGTTAGAAATTTGTTTGTAACTTTTACTACATTGGTTCGATATGATTATTACTCAAATGAAATTTACCAATCCCTTTTCCCTACTCCCATCAATCATTCTTCACATATGACTAAAGATAATAGTTATGTTATATTGTATAAGACAGATATGTGTGCACATTCTTTTACATATTGTATTTCAATCATATAAACAGTTTATCCAAGTCTATCCACAGCTTACAGTAGACAAGGAAAGGATTAACACGGATTGACTAAAATTATTTGATCGCTTTATTATTTTAGTATGCTATAAGAGACATTCTACTTATGTGACGTGCTTCCATTTCAGTACACACTTGACATCTTCGAATTATCGAATTTCGATAAACCTCTGTTTTCCTTGTATGAGCAATAAATAAACGTCGATGGATAACGTGCATTATTGAAGTGGTAAATAGCTTACTATTCTGAAACGATCGATCTACTGATCTGTATTGACTAACCATTTCTTATTCTGTATAGCGAATATACGTACACAATAACATTTCTAATGACCTTTCAAAAATAACATCTATATAAAGACCGATTATTCTATTTTATAGGTATTAATCTAATTATTAAATTATTATTTTCTGAGCACTCCGAACTTCATTATGTACGTATACAATAGAAATAATTCATAAAATAACGTTAATGAAGATATGCTAGATATACATAGTTGACGTCTACATTAGATCAATTAAACATGATGTTAGTCATTTTAATAAGTTAATAAAATGGCAACCCCGGAACAGTATTAATAATGCATCAAAATAATTTGTGAAAGCGAGAATTAATTGGGAAATTCATGATTCCCGACATAAATAAACGAATACAAAATCGAAGTATATATTTTCACTGATAGGTAATCGGCTTATTATAAATCTGGACGGTTTAATATCCTTTCTGTTTGCCATTCGATTTTCAATAATACTTTTACTAAATAAGTAATCCTATCGACTTTAACAACAATATTATGAAAAGATGTTATTGTCATAATTATTTATATTAGTATGAATACAATGGAAAGGCTCAATTTAACAAAATTTATCTTCGTTTTAAGTTCCTCAATGTTCCACTATACGATTGAAAAGGCCAAGAAAAAGAAGAACATATCCTATTTCTAATAAAAATTGAGATTTCAACACCATACGTTTAAATACATTCATTTGAACATACATACATACATACATTCATTGAAATTCACAGGAGGATGTAAAACTGTGGTCTATTAAAAGGAATAAATGGCCACAGTCCAGAAAAATTAAAGCTCAGTACATCTTACGTTTACGAAAGAAAGATTGCTATCGTTTATATTTTGATATTCGTTTGTATCATTTGCAGTTTAGTTATTACTAGACTGCAGATGATTCACTTACGACAAGTCAAAATATGGTAACATGTACAAGAATGTGCATAATAACAAAAATATACAAAATATTAACAATAATACACATGTTATCATTGACATTTGAAATAACCGGTGTATTGTCCAGTCTGGTAAACATGGACTACATACACATACGATTTTAATTAAACCAACGTCTTGCCAGAAGTCCTAACGTATTGTTGCCATGCCAGCGAGAACGCGTTAAAACAAAGCCAGTACGCCAGCAGTTCACACTGTAGTCACACCCTGAGCGAATTATATCCAAAAGTTTCTAATAATTGAATGAAGATTCTGTTTAGTCTTTGTTAAAACCACAGTGATTTAGTGTCATATTATACAGAGTGTCCCGTAAATGGTGGTACAAGTGAGTAGGGGATGATTCTACGTAAAAAAATGAATCGAAAATGTAAAATAAAATTTTGTCATGTAACGCTTTATTTTCGAATAAAATAAGATTGAGAATTTGTTGAGTACGCGTGCACTTGGACCAGCTTCAGCTCGAAGGAATTGTAGATTGTAGATCATTGTAGATCATTGTAGATCATAAGCATAAGAAGAAAGTAAAACCGATGTAAGAGATATCATCATGTTGACAATGTTTGTAAACAATACAAGAAGCACAAAACTACTCTCCTACTCGAAACAGTAAGATCTGTCGAACTGAAGCTAAATAACCCCCTACCCGAAGCAACGAAGCAACAAGTTATTCATCTTTAACTAAATCTACATATAAACGAAAGTGTCGGTTCGCTTTTATTTAAGTTTCAATTCCTTTTCTGTATCTGTGAAAATATGAATTTGCATATCGATCCACAGTCTAGTTATTACATATTAGGTAGACTGGAAAGTAATGTCGTTTCTTTTACATTAAATTCAAACAAATTTTTAATAAATTTCTACTTTGAATCAATTATGTAATCTCGCCTTCGTTACCAATAGCCTTTCGCCATTTAGTGTGCAAATTTCCAACGCCATAACGATAAAAATCAATGAGCTGATGAGTGATAAACAAGTATTTAAAATTGCACAAACGACATTACTTTCCAGTACATCTAATACTTGACATATTATTTGGATATGTTCTTACATTTCACCATACATCATATTTCACATAAGTTATTTGGATATTTCGACATATTTCAAGTGCACGACCATCTGCAGCCCATTCAATTCAATTATGTCCCTTAAGATTACTCCGAAATCACTAAATTCAATCACCAGCAACGTGAAGGGTTAAAAAAAAAAATTCATAGTACGTTACTCCCGTGTTTGGGATCGGTTTTCCACGCGATTCCAGGGGGATCTCTAGATGCGGATATAGCGCCGGCGTCGTCGCTGCTTTTGTTTCCCGGTGAAACACGTAGCCGCAACGCACGCTTGTCTAAATGCGCGTGATATATGAAGCAACGCCGTGTGATATACGCGGCCGCATAACACACGTGTAGACGCACGTAAGACACGCGAGTCAAATTATTTGTTTAATATACAACGGCTGGATAACGGAGGAAAGCCCGTGAGCACGATCGAGGGCACGTTCATGCATGCACGGGCGTATACCCACGAGGCATTCAGACACATCGCTGGTCCAACAAAGTCCAATAGGAGCCACTCACGGGTAAAGGAGGCAAAGGCGCACGGGTACCGTGGGATGAAAGTGGCTCCAGCCGAAATTGGCGGTTCGTCTGGCCTGATCTTGCCAAAGCTCCGTTTAATAATCTCGATAGGTTAAGTTGGGGTGGCACGAGGGGACACACGGACCACTCGCTTTAGCTATCGAGCCAAAGGTATCTGACCGTGGATCGATAATATAGTTAGTGTGTCGCTGACGACCGATTTCTCGATCCTTGCCCTGCGCCAACCCCTTCGCCAACCCCGGTCTCCTCTACCCCGAACTCGCTTTCGATGTTTCGAAAGCGAATCGAATTCGAAAATCGTCGCGTTTCAAACTTGCTCCGTCGCTTATTCCCGCACTTTCTCTGCGTCCGTATCGCGCCTTCCCTCTCTTCCCATTAATTCGCCTATGTAAGCGTGATCACCTTCGTCCGTGCTGTACGATATTACACGGGAAATCACGGTTTCAGCATCGATGCAGGCACGTGTCACAACGACGCCATATTTCATCCTATTACCCTGGTCATTCGAGAAAGTTTGCCTCGTAAATCTCTGTTTACGTTTCACTGTAACTCTAGCGAGAAAGTAATATGTACACAGGCATAATCATCGCTAGTTGTTCCGTCCGACGCGTAGGAACAATTACGGAAAGTAACGGGAGAATTTCTTTCGTTTTCGTTCTCGATATCTGTCATTGTCCTAAACTCGGAGAACTCAAGGGCGATGCATGCTTGTTGCAACATGAAGGTCCCATTTTGCAAAAGTGTCGAGCAAGCGAACTATCAAGATGTATTAGGGAGACCGAAAAGTAATGTTCCTTTTAAAAGTAAAAATTCCTTTTAAATTAAATTTAAAAAAAATACTCTTAACAATTTTCTATTTTTAAGCAATTATGTAATCACCCTCGTTATCAATAGCCCTTTGCCAACTAGCGTGCAAAATTTTCAATGCGAGATCGATAAGAAAGCTGATAAATGATAAATATGTATTGAGATTCGCAGAAACGACATTACTTTCCAGTCCATCTAATATCACCGTATTCTATTGTAACATATTCGTTTTCTCTTTTTATTTAACTATGTTTTATCCACAATCATCTGTGTTCATTATATCACATGAACATCACGCAACTCCACTTTAATTGATCCCACATATACGATGCTTGAAATCTCCGTATTCTTGAATTTTACATGAACTAAAATAGCAGATACGTCCTCTCACGTCGAAGTATTCTGGACATTTATAAACAATAAAAACATAATACAGTTGTTAACCTATACCAGGGCTTCATACATTCTTTTGTCATTCACAACCCCATTTATAATTGTGATTTTTTTCGCGACCCAAAAAATATAAAATAAAGATATGTATATATTTTATGATGATTTATTGATTAGATCATATATATACATATGAAAAAAATATAGTTTCAGAATTTGTTTAAAAACATACAAAAATATGATATTCAAAATTGCACAAAAAGTTGTAAACTTGTATTTATTATAGTTACAAAAATAATATACCCAATGTTTCATCAAAACTGCATTGTTTGCAATAACATAAATAAAAGATAATACTAAATATTTTACATTAAAATCTCGCGACCCCAAGATTTCGCCAAACGACCCTATTTGGGGTTGCGATCCATACGCGAAGATTCAGTTAAATCAACGACAGACAGGTTGACCCTTCTCTTAGTCGGTGAAAGAAAACCAATGGATGCCATACAAACACAAAGATATGGTTGCATCTGAATTTTACTTGAACTAAAATAGCAAACGATAGCAATACACCGTCTGTCTCACAAAGAAGCATTCTGGGCATTTTAGAAAGGACAAAATACAGTTGCTGAGCTGGACCAACGGCTATTCAAGCAAAGTTTCGTCTGAATCAGAGGCGGAGAGATTTGGTCCCTTTGTCAGTGAACGTGTACCGTAGGATGCCGTGCGATTACGCACATTCGAGATTGGTGCAGAACGGAGATCGGTGCGACAGACGAAGAACGGAGAAACGAGCGAAATAGCAACGGTAGAATGAGAGAGGAAATGCAGTGCGTTAGTGATTACGCCTGAACGTGCTGCGCATTCTTGTTCTCTCCTTTCTCCTCGGACTTCTCTAATGCCCTGCCCTATTACTCTTGCGTTCCGACCGTGTGTGCCGCGGCATATCCACAAGTAACTGTGTGGAATACCAGAGAAAATGAGAAGGAGGCGATGGGTAAGGGGAAATGTGAAATAGTAGCCGTGAAATGGTAGTCGTGAGCAGCTTGCGACAAGAGAGACACGGGATGAAACGGGAGACGAGACGAGCGGGAAACGAAAGAAGGAAAATCGTGTGCGTCAATGGCGATGAAAGACGTAAAACGTTAGTCGGTAACAGGGGAAAGAATTGTCGATAGAATGATTGCATGGTGATAAGCGTACAACGTGGCGTATAGTTCTGAAGGGTACTACGAGATGCTAAAGTTCTCGACTGATGTCTGTTTACACCTTGATTACGCGACTGTCAGACAAGACTACCCAGCGATCAATGGATGACACTTTCGACAGATATTACTTATCCCTCGGCATTACTAACGTGACGTTAAATGTTTTCAAGAAAGGGAATCGGATTTTTTGGAAACTTGAACATTGAGCTCTGTGCTTGTATATTGGCGGTGGACAAGAACACACGGAGTAACGTCTTTTAATGGCTACAGAGTGACGTTAGGTAGTAACGTTACTTTTAAGACTACTCGAAATTTTATTCTAAACGCAATTCTTTATACTCAGCTTAATGTAGAGTAATTAATTTTACGCTTTTTGAAGTAGTGGGAAGAATTTTCTTAATATATTGGGTTGTCTGAAAAGTCCATGCCGATTTTTAGTAGGCGGTACAGGTCTGAATATATCGGAATGGCTGAAAACAAATAACATGTGGACATCCCTTAAAAGGTGGAAAAATTGTGGAACAAAATGGTATATATATAATTCAATAAATATATATCGAAATTCAAACGTGTCTTTGAATGTTTCTTAAAAATTGGCACGAACTTTCTGAACAACCCAATACAATCAGTCCCATAAGTATTCGTACTCTCTGTGTGTATTGAAGAAAGTCTAAATTGAATGAAAAGTTTAATGTTTCCAAATAAATGTTTTTTTATAAATATGTATATGAATACATTTGACGCTTGTATGTATCAATAATGAATATTGTTTAATTTAGACAAATGTGTTTAAAAAACATAGAGGGTACGAATACATATAGGACTGACTGTACATATTGTCTTGTTATGGATCATCCGTACTATTTGTTTTGTTTTAGCGGCGAGTACGAAAAAAGGGACATGCGTTAGCGACGAGTTGCAAATTAAAAATTGCTACTAAAGGAGTTACAAATTTTAGTCGTCATTAGGTGATATAACGTGACGATATGAATAATAAGGACAGTATGTGTATAGAATAATTAACTGATGGTTAACTAATTTAGAAGATTTTTTTAAAAGAGTTAGTGTTGAACAAGCAATTGATAATATAAAAATTAATGACAACAAGGTGCTTTAAATTTAATTACTTCCCTTCGATATTTATAATAGTGAGGCGATACACCAAAAGAAATATTATTAATGTTTGAGCTGCTGTAACCATTAGCCGAAAAAAAGTTAAAATGTAAAGCGTTAAGGATACATTCCAGCACAAACGTCAAAAGGATGTTTTTACCTTTTAAGGTAAGAATGTACTGTTAAATACAAAATCATTTATTGTTGTACGACGTATAGTTTTTCTCTTTCTAATTCTCCATTAAGCCTGTCTTCTTAAATGGTTAACTAGAATGTATCCATAATATGGCGCAATTGCTGTTATTACATTTGTTGGTTTTTTATTAATTGGTAAAAAATACACACGTGTTTTGGTAGGTTTTATTAGGAGGTAGAATACACACGTGCTTTCTATGCAGCACCAAACGTACGAACGAAGGAAGATCCTTTCGGTCAGCGCCACATGCATGCACAAAACAAAACACATTCACACATTCGTCTAACGCGCTAAACTTTGAGATTAGAATCCAACAACATTTAATAACAAGATGTCTTCGAGTCTAAAGGATTAATTTTTTCCTTCTCTTTGAAAGAGATTAGGAAACGTCTCCTGGTTCTCCTAGGTGACAAGTTCGGAAACTCTTTCAGCCTTGGCGTACGCGCGATGGGGAATGACTATGCCCAGAAAATGTCAGTATGTGCGGTCCGCTGTACGACATTCCAGCAGACACGGTTTCATGAATGGAGGGCCCGTAAAAAGCAGCCGGTGGGTCAACTCGTACCAGTTGACTTCGATAATTGCGAGGCCCGAGCGGGGATCAGAGGGCAAAACGAGTCGACATTAGCCTGTTAGCCTATTAGTGCGAGTCAGTGCGCCCACTGCGCTCCAACACGCGTATCCGCGCTCCGCAGCTCGCACTCGCGATTCGAGTCAACTCACCCGTCTCGATTCAACTCTACTCAAAACGAGCCGCTTAAGCGCGACGCTACTCCAACTTCTAATCGCGTCTGTCGTTCGCCGCCTATCCACGCTTACCTCTGTATCCTGGCATCGCTAGCGAACCTTTCACCCATTGACAATAACAACCAAAATTTAACAACAAAACTAGTAGCTTTAAATTATCAGGTCGGCCATGATAACTATTCTAACAAACAATTAATTTAATTGACAAATTAATTCGTTCCTCGTCCCTCTAATTATAAAGATATATGAGTAGTTGTATCTATAAATAATTCTATAGATAATTATGCGTTGACTTTGGCAGTTTTAGTATTAAAAAGAAATTGCTGCAATATGAAAAGAAAATGAAAGATAGTACTCTTTTATCTTTAACGGAAACTTTTAAATCTTTTCACGATGGTTATCATTTTTCCGAATTTTTCTACCCTTTTCTCTATGAGATTCAATATGCTGCTCGAAACTTTAATATTATACGATTTACTGTTATTAATGATTACAAAATGAAATAATAATAATAATTTTATTTGAAACTACCTGTGAAAATAAGAATTCGATATTCTTCTCTCGCTAAAATATTATCAAAGTTAGTATATTTTTTTCTGTATATGGTATGCACCAAAACAGCTGTCAAGAAGGAAATTTCATGATATTGTAATTTTTAATATAAGAATCATCGATTATAGTATTTTATGAACGATTTATAATGTATTAAAAATACATGTTTAAATATATATAAGAAAGTCCATAGTGTTAAAAAATAAAATCCTAAAGTGATACCCTTTGTAAAACCCTTTATAACTTGAATCAGTTTCATTTTCTTTTTATTATTATTCCAGAAACTTTTCAATTTAGCTCTCGTACGATAAGGATCATCTGTAGCATTGCGCTTATGCAGTGGCTGGTTCCATTTGAGCTTCCTCTGGAATGGACTAAATCTGTTTGAATTTTCTAAGGAATGGCTGGCATTCAATATCATCGCGACGACTCTTTAACCCTGTCGTAGAGCAAAGAAAATCGTTAAGGTATCACTTTATTCCCAGAGTTCATTGCAGTATAGCCTGAATAGCGATGAGACCGATCCAATGTCAAACTCTCAGACATCGAGAGATATCAATTCTCAGGGAACGTCTTGGGGGATCGGTTATCGAAGTGGCAGGATGTAGTTGTTGACATTTCTTCCAGTATCGATGCAACTCAAACGTCAAATGTCATTGAAAGATTGCGATGCAAGTAATCTGTTATCGGAGTTGTGAATCGTTTGAAGAAATCTTTAGATATCTGTGCGAAGTCTTTAAATACAGGAAACTTTTTAGCAAGCCCTTCAGACTAGAATTGAATTATTATTTTACGAAAGTATTTTACAATTCCCTTTAGAAATTATGTATTTGGTGTTTAAAACATTTTTTAATCGGTAAACGTGACTTCATAATATATTTAATTTTACTGTATCATTCGTTGATTTTTGAAATAATGCATAAAATAAGTAGGAAAAAAATGAATGACTAAAATGAGTTATTTTGATGAATTTGATCAATAATATTTCCTTCATACATTAATTTCTTCAGTAAATTGTGTCGAAATTTCGTAGTATGCACTTTCAAGTTAAATTGAGTTGTTAAAAACGGAAATTATAATAAAATTGTTTAACTTTAGCTGTTTTTAATAAAAGCAGAAAGAATGTTGATATTATGTTACAAATACAAAATAATGTTAACTATAATAAAATAAAATAATACAACTAAAACTAAACATAGAGTTGAGCAAAGGTTAATTTAATGAAATAAATAGCCAACACCTGAAAGACAATATCAAAACAGGCCTCGATCCTATTGCTGATGCTAAATGATTCTTTTAATAAAGTAAGATGGCTAGATAATCAAATTGCTCCAAAATGAGGTCTTCGCTAGAAATTAATGTTTGTCTGTATACTAAAGACAAAAAAAAATGTGTATTATTATACACAGATATGTGTATACTACAAATATTACTGCACACGTATTATTGAAGTGCCATTTTTAAGATATCCTGTTGACTTTGCAGTAATCTGAGCTTTAAAAATAAAGATATTGAAATTTCCTTTAGATGAAGTTATTCTATAAACTTCTACCTTCTAACTGCACTTATGGGATACCTTTTAGATATTGTATTTTTTGGGAACAAAAATAAAACAGCTCCTTCTTTCAATAAAGAACAAAACTTCGCAGCTTTAATATCTCTATTTTAATATGTAGTTTCAGTCTAACTTCCTTTTTTCACAAGGTCAGTATGAAGTTATAGGTTTTTAAAGTGAACATCTACAAAGAAATTTTGATATCTTTATTTTTAAAGCTCATATTACTGTATAATCAGCAGCAATAATTAAAAATGACCTTTTAAACGTTAGAAGTAGTCTGTACGATACATACAGTGGGTTTAGAAAGTTTTCGTACACCGATTAATTTCTCCGAAAACTATGTAAAATTGTAATTGATTAACTTATTTTTTATAAACAATAATATTCTACATATTCTCGGAAATCTCTAGAATAGATAGAGTACAAAAAAATAGCTATTTATGTAAGTTGCGAAATTAACAAGAAAAAAACAATTAATCGATAGAAATGTTGAAGCAATAAGTATTCGCACAACTGTTTAATGTTTAAAACTTGATTTAAAAAAAAGAAATTTACATTAATTTATAAATAATTAATACTTCGTGGGATTTCCGTTTGATTTTATAATTATTGCAACTCTTCTAAGCGTTAAATTAACTAAATTATTAGTTACTCGAAGTGGGATCTTTTTCCATTCCTCTATTAGAAGTCAGTTTTAAAAGTACTTTCCTAGAAATTTGATGTTTTCTAATTCGCACGGAGCAATAAACTAATGTGTTTACGTTACAAACTCTACTGTAAATGGTTCGTCATAAGAATCGTACAAATACTTATTGTTTCTATACTTTTACCCACTTTTCGCATTTTTCTGTTAATATCACAAATTACATTAACTAGTAAATGTTGTTTGTTAGTAAATACGTAAAATATCATTGATTATAAAAAAAGAGGTTAAGAAACTACAATTTCAGAAAAAAGTTTTTTGGGAAATTGATCGGTGTACGAATACATTCTACACTTACTGTATAAACACTGTGTAAAAGAAAAAGCCAGATCATGTATTGATTTGACAGTAATTAATTCCCGAAGAAGACTTTATTTGGGAGCAATTGAACTAATCCCCTATGTAGAAACAAATTGCGTAGAAAAGAAAAAAAAACCGGACGAAACAAATTAAAGCTTCCTTTTGATACGCAATTACCTTAATTCCTAGTTCGTGCATCTACGTTGAACATACTTAGTTGCCTGTAAACTGCCCCTTTCGGAAAGGTTTGCCGTAACACGTATCGATAAATGCAAATATGTTGTCTTAGCAAGAACCCAGTTGTACTTCACCGCAATGCATTGCAGTTAAGTAAACTGTTGAACTTGCTATTCGACTTACTTGCGCAATTCCCATTCGATTTACATTAAACCGTCGTAAATATGCCGGCAATTCGATAGCCGAACTCCAGTTACATCTATCGTTGTTGCCAAAGTTTCTTGGATGAAAGTTGCAAACCGTATCCCAACGGTGACTTGCCCGTTCAACGTAAAAAAAAACTCGATACGCTTACATGAAAAGTTTCACGAGACTCCTAATGTGGCATGAAATTCCTACCAGGGAACAATCTCAGCGATAGCTATGTCCTCGGTGTTGGAACATTAAATCAGGACACCCATGTGTATACTTTTCTTTTGAAAAATCTAAGATGGCAGTGCTAAATGCCTTGTTTTGGGTTTAATACAACGTGAGAAGTTATTGCAAGTCTGTATCTCAAAGGCAAACTATGTCATGTTTACACTTTTAAAGTGGACATAAACGTGTTAATTAGTATACAATGGTTTGTAAAATGTAGCTGTTACACCAAACAGTATAAATACGTGATGTCTCATCTTTATACATATATGATAAAACTATGACGAAAAGGTTTTATTCTTTGACCCATGAAAAATGTAGCGTCGGAACTGAAGTTATTTCTCGAGTCCCGTCATTCAAATAATAAAATGCAAATAAACATGTTAGTAAATAAAAACAACGACATTTGGGGGTAAACCCTGAGAAAAAAAACGTTGCGGTCAAAAACCTCAAAAAATATATTTTAAATTAAAAAATACATGCTTGCATATGAGTGTTTGAATTCTGTGTTCACGTATGTGTGTCAGAATGATTGCGCATGGCGCTCGAATGTTTCGATCCAACAAAGAATATTTTATTTGAAAACATATGAATAAGTTAAATTTTGTAAGTGACATTTTAAATATTATATGTCAAATATTTCGACTTGATGTAGCTTGGTTTTCAGATATGAAAGTAAAATAAGGTGTTTAATAATTTTTTGGCAAAAATGAAAAAATCACCACTTAAAAAGCATATTTCCATTACTTATAGTCGCTGCATTTCCTTGCACTAGATTCATTTATAATAAATAGCTGAAGCACTTACCACCTGTAATGCTAATTATTGACACTGTATGAATTGAAGTATACGTACCTGCAACAAAAATGGAAAATATGGTCACAACAAAATGATTAAATGGTAATACTATAAATGCAGCAAAGTGCTTTACAATTTAATAATTTCTTACAAATATATTTCTACTTCCAAATAAAGTGACGTATTATGTCATCTCGTAAAAAATAAACAATTATACGTTGTGAATTGAAGTATGTAACTTTTAATTATAAATAAATGGGCCACTGGTCTTACAATTACATGGATACACATAAATGAATAGCTAACAGAAATTATAATATCGTAAATCAATTAATGTTAATTAATTGAAACTTCAATTCGATCGTAAACGTTACATATACATACAAGAGGCTATAATCGAAATTATGAATTTATTTTATTCTTACATTAAACGCATTAATAATTCTGCTTTTTTATCCATTACATTTATATTAAAAGAGAATAAGAGAAAAAGCGTAAGAAAGAGAATAAAATGTCTACATCAATGTTTCACGAACTTACAAACTACCTCTTATCTCTTTTATATTTCTAACAAAGAAATACAAGATATGTAAAAATATTACATTCGCATTCCCGAAGCTGGTAGACTGTACAATAACAGTTTTGTAATGTTGAAACAAGTTTAAAAGAATTGTAATAAAAACCCCTATGGTTCTTGAAAGCGATAGCGCTGCCAGGTCCCTATTTTTGATTGTTATTAGTTTATTATACTAGAGATGATAGCTACACTATCGTAAAATAATAACCTATTATATTTTTTGTATATTCATTTACTAAATGGGACCCAATCATAGTCACCATTCACAGTATTGTTTCCAACACAGTATCACAACATTATTAATCATTCATGCATTGTTAAAATAAATTATGCAACAAAAATCACGCAGTATCTCTATGAATTGTTTAATGAACACAGTCAATTTAAATTTAATCGGTCGTGTAGTTTTCTTCAACACCTTAACATATTATACGCCCCTTTCATACTATATTTATACCATGTTCGTGCACAAGAGGACTTAAATAGAGGTCTAAATGTTTAACAGAAAAATGCTTTGACTGCACTTCTAAGACATTAAAGTGGATAATAGGTACTCGAAAGAAGCCGACACGAAGAGCATCTCGCAGGTTTCTTAAGCGCTTCTAGCGCAGACGTCTTGATTCATTTTTGTATCCCTCCTTCGAGGCTTCCACAAGATAAATATTGAAAACAACAAGCTTCCACCCCATATCTTTATGTACCTTAAGTTCTACAAGACGACAATAATCTTCTACCAGCTCGCGTTAATCTCAAGTGTAAATCTTCCCTGGGACCGTTTCGCCTTCGCGTAATTCTAGATCAAATATTTTCCCGTGTGCGTGCCCCATCATTGCCCGCTTCCTATTAAACGCAAAAATCTCCCACAACGAGAGCGTTTTACAATGCAAATTGTATGCAAATAGAAATCGTACAAATAAAGTTAAATTGTTTTCAAAGACAATTTAAGTTTCCTACTGTACTCGCGACATTACTAGGGAATGGAAACAATTTTCTTTTTTTTCCCCCCTTTCAGATCTTCTTTCGAAGTTTGCAAACTCATAAGCATTTTCTGCGAATAGAATAGAATCGCTGATCTTCTTACGTAAATTAAATAATACTTTCGTAGGAGAAGTTTTGTGTTAATCACGACAACGTAAGAGTCGTTTTCTCGCATTTCATTTGCATCGAAATTCTCGTTATGCTGAACACTCCAAGTTAGAGTAGGGTGGGCATAAAAATTGTGCCATTCGTTAAAAATAGAATTTGACAAATATGTGGATAAATTGTCAATTATTTACCTATGTTGAATTGCTATATTGTCTTACTATACTAAAGTCTTTCATTGTAATAAACTATATTTTTGTTAATTAATATCAAACCTCTAATGCACAACAATTATTTATTAGCTATTATCTGCTATGATAAAATATAATGATTTTAAAATATAAGACAGTACATGCATTTAAGAAGTACCAATATAATTAAAGAAGGTTGTGAGTCGCGATTATGAATAAAGTTAAATAGAATGAAGTTATTCGTAAGAAGATGGTCTGTATAATGAAATTAGATAAGAACGATCAAAAATTAAATTGATAGATCACTTATGATCTAGATAAAGGAATAATATAACCCTACATAATTATAAGTATAAATATACAAATACTTTAAACTTTTCATTCTTCTTCATCGTTTTACTTTTTCAGTGAAAGATAGTCGAAAACAAAACTTTAATTTAAAAGAAGAAAAAGGTTACATGAAATTGCGTGTACAAGAAGAGAAATAAGGAAAACCTTTCCGTTAAATGATTCGTGAGAATAGGAGAAAAACTTTGAACAGCAAATTAAATGTTTAAGTACAATAAACTTACTTCCCTAGAATAATGTTTTCAACGGATAAGAATTTGCAAGGAAAAGTTTTGTTCATTAACAGATGTAATTATACAAGATACAAATGTAAAATGTAACGTACTAGAAATATTTTAATTTGGTTTATCAACTCACAAGTTTGAATTATGATTTTTTTTTTCACATTAAATAATACCTTGAAGATTACATTTCTTTGCTCGTGTAAGTATGCAAATACTAAAAATAATAATTAGTCAAATCGACGCGGGCACACGAAACAGTATTTTCTCCCTGCATAGCAAAATTAATGCATGTTTTTTATTAGCCTCCTTCTTAATACGTTAGGCGAACTCTGTCGGTATTTTGGCGCACACATAGTATCGAAATCTGTTTCAGCGGTAACTTTCAGCCACGTTCGCGAAAACTTCCACCTCCCTCCCCCTCCCCCGCCCCCAAAACCGCTCTATCATTTATATTTGTCACGGCAAATTGGTTTTATCTCAAAAAAATTTTAATGGATTTCGCGTAGCCGTTGTATCTCGAAGTACGAAGTTTATTGCGGAAAGTTCCCGCGGTTTGAAATATCACCTCCACCCATCCCCGTACGATTGTAAAACAGTTTCATAAATTTGTAAAACAATATACAAGAGCGATTAGATATTCCACCGATCAAAGTTTTAGCATTTTGTCATTAATTTCGTGATAAGTGGAGACATCGTTCTTTTTGTGCAAGTAAGTTGAGCGAATTTTAAACATCTCCATCTTCTATCTGATGGCATAAATTTCCTTACGAAACGTGTCCCTGCGGATATCTAAATCACTCCTCCCGTATCTGCCTCACATTCAGCAGTCTCGAGATAGACTCTACTCTGTAGCAAGAACGAAAAGGCTTCGCTGAAATGGAGACCTTGAATGAATAGTTGGACGGGAGGAGAAAGTCAACGAATGGTATAGTTAAGTTACGCGAATTCAGGCTAAAACAATTTCCTCGCACTGCAGCATGGCCTGAACTAATATTCTTGGCCTGCTTGTTTTTTTTTTTTTGCGAATGTTTGCACAATAAATTTCATTTTCGAGTAAATGAGGTAACCTAGTTTCAACGCTAATCCAGCCATCGATGTTTTCAATTTATTTTAAAATAATGATTATTACAGTTTGCTTATTTTTAAAAAAATGTAAAGGTTATGATTTATTAAAATTGGAACATCGAATTTTACACGTTACGGAGTAATAAAGGGCAATAAAAGCGCAAGTAACGGTAGCGTTGGCGATGAAAATTCAAATTTCGAACCTGAAATCAGCATAGTGATCCTATGATCTTCTTTATGATTTTGCTTATTTAATAATAATAAAATGTGCTTGTCATCGTCGTTGTGCTGGACACATAAACGACATTATCTTTCACGTTTTATCGTAATTATGCGTTCTTTCATTTAAAATTGTTGTAAATAGTGAATATTTGCAACATCATACTCTTATGCTTTTGTTTTCTTGTGTGGCGCTACTATTTTTCCTTGTACCTTTTGCTTTACGCGCGCATAGATATAAATTCTTTTACTCTAACGCTCTAACCAACCGATCCGGCATGCTGATGCAATGGGATTGAAAGCGGCCAAATAAAGTAATAAAATACATTTAATCCAACAAAAATAAAATAAAATTATTTAGTAAACAATAAAATTCTATAGTCTTTTTCCATTAATCTTTCGTAGATAGCTAGAGAGAATCAGCTATTAAGTTTTGAATGATAGTATTGTCTGCCACTAAGGGCGATTTTATTTCTCTGTATTTGGGAACAGGATTTACCTTTACTACAAATTTTTTATAGGGAGAGGTGGGTTAAGAATCCTGCTGGTCGAAGTTCAAAACTGTCTAAAAGTCCACAAAAAGGATCGAAAATATTTTATTTTTCTTATACATCAATCATTTTCGACCCTCTTAAAAGACATAGCGCCAAATCATGCCAAATTGGAACAGTCGTAGTTACCATTACCTTTGAGCCTGACCAGCTCTGAGGACAAAGTTCTCAAAACTTCCTCCCGCAGTGATCATTTCTAGCCTAGATTTTCGATCGTAGAACCGAACAATACTGTATACTAGTAGTATTGTAATATAGTATAATACTATAGAACAATAGTACACAGGTGCATTTTAACGAAGACTGGAATATTCATTGCTTGTTATTCCAAAATTTTAATATAAAATTAACAATTCTTTTTATAAAAAGTAGGAAATACTTACTATTCGGCGATATTTTCAATACCAGAGAAGATACCAAAAGAGAGAAAGAAATTCAATTATTCGAGGAAAATTGAATTCTACACTATACTTTTTAGGTAATAAATTGAACAAAGCAAGTCGCATTAGGGCAACAAATAGGACGTATTTTAATCGAATTTCTATTTATAATTTTAAAGCTTGCTCGCGACTTCACTGTGAACACTGCGGGAACAAAGTTCGGAAGATAGACGAAACTCTTAGAGGCTCCTGTAAACTGTTCAACGTGAATAAAGCGGAGGACTCTAAAATATTAATCAAAACCTCTGCAACTCCCGCTTGTCCTTTCAGTCTTTGACTACGGCTTTCCGATTTATCCCACGCGAAAATTGTTCTCTTAAAAGAGATAAAGTGTGTAGAAAACTTGTACGCTCAAACAATACTTTGTTGGTATACAAACAATATAAAAAAGGTAGATTACAAACGATACTTTTCAACCGTCTAATAAAATTCATCAAAGCCACCAAGAAAGATTGAGTACAAACAATTTGTGAAATCTGAACTAACAATAAGTCCTGTATGCTCTCACCTTCTTCAATTTCAACGCCATTTCGGGGAACAAGAAGTTGTAGGAAACCAAATCCAACGAGTAGAGGAATTGTGTGTACATAAATATATAAACACGTACTGCCTTCAATGAAAAATTAATATGCACCGTAAATTATTACTATGCAACTATTGTTACGAAATTCTTTATTGGATGTGGATTTAACAACATTTAATAATATGGGATCGTTTAGACAGAAAAATTCAGAAAGAATGTTCAATATATCAAAAACATTTATGACGAACTATTACAAAATAAATAAACTAATATTACTTCGGATACAATGAAGAAATGAATTGTATTCAAGTTTGGTAAAAAAAAATTTTAACATTATCTAGCTATCTCTATAGTTTTTTATCATTACTAATATGATATTAAAAAGAAAGCTATTAACAAAATTTATATTCGGTAATGCAACATAAACATATCAAAACATAAATAATATAATTTATATTAATAGATTCACAATTTTTATTAGATATTTATTTCTATTAAAGAAGTGTTCACATACTTCTGAGCGGGGGTGTATTATGCTCTTGCCGCATTTCATTTGTTTAGTATCGGTACAGCCTCGGAATTATTTAATTACACTTTGTATTATTCCAAATAATGCACCTCTTATAGGTGTCAGTTGTTCTTTGGTAAGGAAATTTAGTGTTGGATCTACTAATTAGCCTTTACGAAGTGGTCTTTAGCAGATCTAAGACGAAACGATAATATTGATGTTCACCTTTCCTTTGATAGGTATCATTGGGGCGAGCAAACGAATTCAAATTAGTTTCCTATATTATTGATTTTCAGATTACGACTTTACCTCAGATTCTCAAGCTCAATATATCCCTTACCAATGCTGTCAGTCGAACTTTTCATCCGTTACGCAGGCTTATCGGAAAAGGCCATCGGCACATTTATCGTTATTGAATCTAGCAATTTCATGATACAGTAGAACTTTAATTATTGCATAACGTCGACAAGTTGAGATTTTACCTTGATTACTGAAGATGTTTTGAATCCATATTCCTGTAATAACCGAGATTCTACTATTCTTGTCTCGTGATGAATGTTGATATCGTTTTAAGCTTTACCAACTTATTTTAAAATTGCCGAACTCTGGTCGATAAACTTAATTTTCTGAACATGGGCATTATAGAGCCTCTAGAGTTTCTATAAGTGAAAAGAGTATGAAATGTGGAGAGTTTTAACGGTGAATAGAATGAGTCCTTCTCACTAATAACTTGCTCCACTAATAAGTCCCATCACCAATCTTTTATAGGTGTCAGTTTCCACTTCGGTAGCTGTATCTAGTTCAAGATTCCCTAGAACAGCTCTACCGAAGAGTCTTCCAGCACTTCTAACAGGAAATACAATCTTTATACTCGTTAAATACCATTTGTTTCTCTTTAGTACATATGATTACACTGTCCAACAAATTTAAACTTCTTTTAAATTCCGCGATATCCAATAGGTGATTCTTATAGGGTTTCTCGTCCTAAATACAAATCTGAAAGTGAAATTGCTCCATCACCCTTAGTTTTCGAGAAATTCGCGATTTTGTAAATACGGTCGATTTTGAGAGAAAACGTAATACTACTTGAAAACTACAAACGCTAGAAAGTTCTATTTAGTCTTAAACGATAGAGGAGTGTTTTCTAAATATGAAGACATATTCCTTTAGAATTATCTGTTCTTTTGAATGCCTGTAAATGAACCCCGAAGTTCAAAAAGTTGGCCACGCGAGTACTTTTCACGAAATACTTCTGTATTTTTATGAAAAGTTATTCGTCTAGGTCGAATTTACTATGCATTATAGGATTCTGCAAACATTTCTGAAAGAAAACCACCCGCGGTAAACGTTGGAACGTTCGTCGTCATGCGTTCTGCACAATCGTCACCACGTGCTTGAATAATAACCATCAAATTCTCGTAACTTCGTTAAAATTCGCCCCACATTGACGAATAGAAAACCATTTTAAAGCTTAATTTTTCTACTTTTCGATACTTTAATCTTTTGTTATTTAAGTTAGTATTTGAGAGGTAAACTCTGCTCTAAAGAGAGATTTTTTATAGATAGCAGTTTTCATTAAAAATTAACAACAAAATATACAATTATAGATTGAATAAATTGTTAAATAATTCAATTTAGATTTAAATAAAGTTTGCTTAATACCAAATTAAAAAAAGTCGAATAATTGAAGATACAAAAACGGGAAATTAATGATTAAAATTTAAACAGTGGAAAATTGTCTCCGTTTTGTTGAGTTCCAGTATAAATGAAATATTAAAAATGAAGAATTACTTATCTGGAACATGTTAATGTAATACAAAAACCGATAGCGCGTGACACCGATTAGGCGAATCCCGTAGCGACGCCCCTAACTGACCGAAACATAGCGAGCAATGGTTGTGCAGCGGCAAAACACCGTTCATGCGTTCCGAGTTGACGTTTTGTCAAACCGTATGGATTGGAAACTGTTCCAACATTTGCCGCGGGTGGTTTTCTCTTCAGAAATATTTGCAGAATCCGATAACGTAGTGTAAATTCGACCTAGGTGAATAACTTTTCATTAAAATACAAAAGTATTTCGTGAAAAATTCACGCGTCATCACCTTTTTGAACTTCGCTGTTCATTTACAGGCATTCAAAGGAGCAGATAATTCTTATCTTCATTATATTCAGAAAACACTCCTCTATCTTTTAAGACTAAATAGAACTTTCTAGCGTTCGTAGTTTTCAAGTAGTACTACGTTTTATCTCAAAATCGACCGTTTTTACCAAATCTCGTATTTCTCGAAAACTAAGGGTGATGGAGCAATTGCACTTTTGGATTCGTATTTAGGACGAGGAACCCTATAAGAATCACCTAGTGAATATCGCGGAAAATAAATCGTGTTGGACAGTGTTATCTTACACTGTCGTTTCCCAATCCTACCCAAAACGTCTATCACTTTATGCTGGTTAAGCTCCATTTGATTCTCTTTAATTCATATGAATTTCTTACATTGTCAGACCTCGATACTCTATAAAACGTTCAAGTCATCTCACATCTCTAATCAACCCCGTCGCTCCTTATCCATTACACAGTTATCAGAAAAATACAGTAGAACCTGAATTACTTCAGCCTTGATTATTTGACTACAAGTCAAAAAGACGATCACCAAGCAATATGTAAAATTGAAGTTAAGAATAGGAATGTGCTATGATTGATTACTGCCAAAATTTTCAACCCTATTTCCGGCGATGAATGAGGTCCTATTAAGATATTTATTGCCAATAATAGTCAACTAATAAGTTGCTAATAAATTTATAACAATCTTCTATAGGTTTCCACCTGGTAACTGCGCCTCTTGAAGGATCCCCTAGAATAGCTCTACCGAAAAATCTTCTAAAACTTCAAACACGAAACATCACTTTTCATGTTTGTTAAGTCCTGTTTCATCTCTTTAATTCAATCGACTTTCTTACAATGTCAGTTACCAACCCTATCTAAAACGTACAAGTCATCTCGCATCCCTTATCAACCCCGTCCAACGTCTCATCCGTTACGCAGGCTATAGCCCGATAGCTATCAGGGAAGACATTCCCAGCCGCCAGTGCGGTTAGCGTCCCCGAATCTAGCAATTTGGAGGTAGTCGGCCCGTCGATGAAAAGACTCGCCCCGAAAAGGGAAGTTGAGTGGATAGCTGCGAAAGGGTAGGAACGCTCGAGGATTCTGGCTTGCTGATACCGGCGCGGTGGCCTGCAAGCACGCAGATATACAAACCTTCAACGGCCATTCCCCCTTGGCGTCCTCCACAGCCCGTTCCCCTCACTCGTTTCCCGTGCCCGAAGCGCGTTCAACCAGAGATCGAACTGCGCAGAAACGTCGACGAGAAACGACGTCTGAGGAGTCGGGGGGAGGAAGAGGTCGCGAGAGGGCTACGGCCAAGGTAAGGAGATGAGGTAAGAAGCGTAAGCGACGCGGGGGAGGACACAAGTCCGCGGGTGGAAGGGCGAGTGGGTCGTTTTAGGGCCGTAGAGATACGAAGCAGAGGTGGGGAGGGATCGGGCGAAGTAGGTTTGGCGTTGAATTATGCCGCGTATGCAAAGTGCAAGTTATCTTGCCGAGTGATAAGGGAAACACGCGAGTCGTGCATATCTCAGAGGATATAACCAACGACACTTTGCGCCGGTGGCAGCGGCCCAAACTGATACACGGATTTTTCGGGGGACGATGGAAACAGAATTAACTTTTTACCAAATTGCTGTATTGTTGGAGAAATTAACCCCTTTCAACTTGGATGCGTCTTCTGAAGGGACATCGAAACTCTACCAATATTTGTTGACGAGTATAAAGGATTAACTTGTACACGAACGGAAGTTTTTTAAATGAAGACTATGTGACTTGGCCGTAGACATACATACAGTGGGTGTAGAAAGTATTCGTACATCGATCAATTTCCAAAAAAACTATGAGAAATTGTGATTTATTAACATTTTGTTTATAATCAATGATATTCTACATATTCTTGGAAATCTCTAGGATAGATACAGTACGAAAAGATTAGGTATTTTGTATAAGTGAGAAATCAACAAGAAAAAACAATAAATCGATATAAATACAGAAGCAATAAGTATTCGTGCAAGTGTTAAATTTTTAATTAATAGGCTGCCGGTCCGTAAGGTATTAATTCTAGTAAAATCGACTTCACTTATTAAAGCATTACTTCAGTAACAAAAATCTGAAAAGAAATCTCTGTAAATACGTAGTGTTAACAAATGATAAGTCAAATTACTATAGGTTACAATGTCTAAAAATCCATCTAAACTAAGTATTGTTATAATGACATAATTCCAAAGTTACATTATCTAATATGACGCGAGTCATGTTTGTATATTTTGCAACAAGATACCTCCAAAGCAATATGTCGTAAGAAAAATGTTTATGCTACAGCTACCTTAAAAAGCAATGCTACTTTTTCAGACAGTCCAAATAAATAAGGATGATCTAGAATAAGCAAAATCATAATTAATAATCTGTATAAGAGGTAGAATTCCAGACAACCCCATTTCCTCAAAAGGCCAGGAATGTCTTTCGAAGACTTCCTCTGCTACGAAAAAGAAGATGGGCATCCTAGGGGCGCCGGCGCCGCCCGCGCCGCTGCGGGCAACCGAGCTGCAGAGCGTGCCAATGGCCGTCGGCGTCGCTGGATAGCTGTGCGTTGTAACGCTACCGCCTCGAATATTTGCATAATATTTATGCAACTACGGGTTACGAGCCATCTCTGCTCGCCGCGGTTCATGGTGGTCCGCGGTCTGCACTTGCGGTCCAGTTACTGGGATTTCTGGTTAAATTGCAGCGGATTTTGGGCAGACATAACGGGCAGGAAGGCAGAGTCGGTGGTGGCAGGTTTCGTGCTGGTCGACCCGTTTCGTTTTAAAACGAGCTGCTCGTTCGCGTACGTTTTTCGACGATATAATCTTCCCGTATCGTTCTGAAGTACGCCCCACTCCTTCCGTACGGTGAAATAAGTAACAGGTTCCTTAGGCTCTGCATCCTGGAGCGAATTATTAGCTATGTTGTGGGTGGGAAACTCACCTGCGGCCGAAAATGGGTCACCGCGTGACCGTAATGTGACGTTGGTTGGTTACAAAATAAAGGGAACGGTGGAAACGAGGTATTCTAGTGTAGAAGTTTAACAAAATTGATTGTTTTTGGATATTCTCGTAAAATACAAGTTGTTAAAAATGTATCTTACCAACGAAATCATCGTATCTATAAAATTGAAAAATTTATACCTCGAAACAAACAACGCGCAGATGGTTCGTCGCGTAACCGTAATGTGACGGCTAGTTAGTTTTAAAATAAAGGAAACAATGGAAAGAGGGTATTCTATAGAAGAATTTTTTTTTTAAATTGATTGTTTTTCGGTATTTTCGCGAACTATACATTATTGAAAATGTAACTATCTAAGGAAATTATTATATCGATAAAATTGAAAAAGTTATAGTATTTCAAGGCAAGCAACGTGCAGGTGTAGGTTTAGGGTCGCTAGGCTAGCTAACGTGCGACGCCAAGCAATAATTCTCTCAATAGTTGTAAATTTTTTGGAAACTCTTTTGTTCCGGTTCCTTAAGGACAGGCTTCAGGATTACTCTAGAAGAAATTAATCTTCGTTTTTGTTTAGTTTTCGCTTTAGAAATGTGGTCAATTTTGCACTGGGTACAAAAATTTTAAATAACAATTAAAAGTGAAATATCTTTTGATTCGTTACTTGTTTGATGAAAATAACAATCAGATTATACAATGAATTTCTGATTTAAGTTAAACGAATTAGTTTACAGTAGAATCCGTAATACGTTTGCGTTGTATGAAATCGCGACAATTATGATCTCTTCGGAAGAGGCGCATCATACAATCATCATTGAACTTCACTTGGTAAGTTCGTTTAATCATTAATTATAGGAGATTGTGTTGAATAGCACGAAATAAGTAAACTATCTAATCTCATTAAACAAAATTTTATCTGAATTGAAAAAAAATAGTACGAGTTGTAAGAAACTTACAAACAAATTTGAAATTTTGTATTAACAATATAGAATTCGCCTTATCATCAGTAAATTTCGTCTCAATTACTGGACTCCTACTGGGCATTATCACTAAAACGTCCAACAATCAGCGCATGCCTATTTCATATACGATTATGCAATAGAAGGCTAACCACATTGCTCGAATAGATGTTTTCTAGGTGGTCAACCGAACTAACCGTCGAACTACAAAGAATTAACACTTGCGTCGACAACGAGAACGTTACATTGACTAAAAATTTCAAAATTCACTCATAGTGAATCAACAATTGAGCAATTCGATAACTAAAGTCTTTCAAGTATTCTATTAAGATAAATCTCAGAAGAAGGCATGGATTGGAATTTATCAATCGTGACAAACATAATATTCAATTGCTCTGGAAAGCCCAGAAAAATTACTCTACTTAAGTAAATTACTATTACTTAAAGAAGTGACGCAAATCAATTTATCAATATAATAAATCGCCTATTTCAATAAGTGTCAACAACAATTTCGGTGAAATCATTATTAATAATCGAATAATGTTATAAAATAATTAGAAATATATTGATCAAATTGTCAAGCATGATAGTTCTAGTGTTAAATCATGGGATTCGAAATCTTGAGCAACAGGAAATGACCGCTTTGAAAAATTCTGATTTCTAAATCTGAATTCCATGCATTCTTTCCAGCTCTCTATTATAGACGCGAACGTGTGCGCGAAGTGATCAAGATTTTATCCGGATCTTAATCAGCAATACCGAGCAGTTAGAAAGCAAAAACGAACGTTTCGTTTCATACAATTTTTTACCCAAGAACTTCGCGATGGTATCGATTTAATATCGAATTTTACCGCGTGCCCAGTCATAGTTATAGAAAATGGAAATATTCCAGCGATAATCTAAGAAATAGAAAGTTTTATTATTTCACTCAATATCACATTATCGATCACGTCCGCAGAGGCAATAATTAATCGAATTCTCTTTCAAAAATTGTATTCTTTATGTATCATTTAGATAGGGAGTATAAACACTACTCTTCATATACATTATAATTTTTATAAATTGATATGTGCTTCTAAGATGAACGACTCAAGTTGCCATAGTCATAAAGACAAGTTTCTTCAATATGCTACTGGTCATGTCTAATGAACTGATAATCAAAAGAGATAATTAAATGAAAATTTGTACGTTTATTCTTGAAACATAGACGTATTAATGTGTGCGGCAAATTTACAATTCCTAGCACGCATACATTCTTTCATATTAAATTCTGAAGGTCACCCAAAATACAACGCTTCGAATGAAAATCACGACTCTTAAAATAGAGATACGGAAATGTATTTCATTCAAAGCAGCAACGGTTCTAATAAACGAAGAAATTAAATGTTCCTATAGAAAGCACAATGATTTTATTTGAAAACAATGAATAAGTCTTGACTAATGTTTGCTGACGTGGAAGTCTTTTCCTGGCGTCGCGTTGCGGTGTCAAGTGCTATTTTTAGGGCATTAAAGCCGCTGGAAATCAGATTAAAAATAGAGCACATTTATTATGCATACTCAAGGTCCAACCAAGCTGCATTCGGTTTTCCACATCGATCAGGTTGCACACAAGGTTAGGTAGGGGGCACCTACAGATGACGCAAGAAACGCGTCACTATTTAGGATCAACGTCATTTCAGGCGGCGCACGTCCCGCAGGCGGTAAACCATCGTCCTAGACTCTTAGGGCAATCGCTATATTTCACGTGAGTCCAAGAAAATTTATGGAACTGTTGAAAAATGTAGAGAAATATCTCATTTAATATCTTATCGGATATCTGATGCAATATTTTACAAAACTTACTAAAAAGCTTTTGAAAATTATATGTAATAACACCTTTCTACTCGTTTTTATAGATCTTTTATGTATAAAAAGACCTGAACAGGATTCTATACTGTATTAATAAACTTGTTATAGTTGTTCGAAGAAAACTAACAATCACAATATTTTATACGCTCTTTTTCTTTGCATGAAAGAACATTTAAAATAATGAAAGATATTTAGTTAGATAGAACTAAAAATTCTATTTTCTTCTATATTGTTTCGTAATTTAAAATAAACTTCACCTATAAAAATGAACTTTATTCGACAAAAATGTATCGATTTATTATATACATATTATACTATATAGTCTAGTATTATGTAATATTATATATTATATATATTATTATACTATAAATATATAGTATAATATATATTTATTAGAGTTATTAGATTAGATTCATCTGATGTGAATTACAGCTTGACTTCGTCTCAGCATTCTCTCAGCGTAATTTTTAACGTTAGTTTTCAAAATTAAGAATTTTTGAAATTGTGTTCACTTTTAAAACTCAGATAACAGGGAAACCAACTTTTTACAGATGATAATTTAAGAAGCAGCGTACAGTGCCATTTTTAATACAGTCAATCCCATAAATATTGGTAATTATTAAAGTGCATATATATGAATAATGCGAAAATGAAAGTCAAATCCCGTATTAATTTTCTCGGAAATAACTTTCGAAGAAGATCTTACAGCTACTTGATTGCTTGGTTTCCTGTCTTTTCGATCAAAGAAGCAACGTTCAACGTTAATAATGAAACTGAGACCTGCTTTGATACCTGTCAAAATACGTACAAACATTATATGAAAGGAAAAGTCAAGGCTTGTTTTCATTTCCTCGAAATCAATTTCCAAGCCTTTATTTTAGAACGACAGAACTACCATTCATCTTAACACAGAAAAGTCGTGTTTCTTCAGTTATGTGAACTTGGCACCCGACTTTTCAAAAATTAATTTTTTTGTATAGAAAACGATAGTATTTCGTTAATACCTGATTGTACCTCCAATAGTTTCGTTTGTACCTCCACCAATTAATAATTAAAAAAAAATTCAAAAAATAGTCAGCAGCCCACATCAAGATTTTTGAAATCTGTTTTTCCCGATTCTTTAGAATCGTTTGTACCCGTTTGTACCGCTTTTCGTTTCGTTTGTGCCTCAATAGTTTAACTTATACAGCAATTGTTGATACTGTTGAATTATAAAATTTAAACTATAACTTATACAGCAACTGGTACAAACGATTCTAAAGAATCGGGAAAAACCGATTTCAAAAATGTCGATGTCGGCTGCTGACCATTTTTTGAATTTTTTTTTAATTATTAATTGGTGGAGGTACAAACGAAACTATTGGAGGTATAATCAGGTACTAACGAAATACTATCGTTTTCTATACAAAAAAATTAGTTTTTGAAAAGTCGGGTGCCAAGTTCACATAGCTTGTTTCCTCCGTGCCTTTAATAATTTAATAAACGTCTATGTATCAGGTAACAAAAGTAAACTACTGTTTTGAAAAGGTCTCATAGCCAGCTTTCACAGTGCATAATAAAAAATGAGGTGTTCCATTAAAAAAATAATGTTGACCTTGACGTAACTTTGACCGGTCTTTTGAAAGTCAAACGGACAGGATCGTTCAATAGAATTTGTGAAACCCTAAAACATTTCTCTAAACCATTTTTCTCACAAAAGTTCCATTTTGGAAATATTTGACTATCTCCATACTTTTGGAGCACCCTGTATGTATATATAGATGTGTTATACATATGCATACAAATGTAATAATAGTAATATATGTATATATATTATTTCCGTTTAGTTATTCGCTCATAAATTTATATTCTCCCATCTAGATTGCGTTATTGAGTTAAGTTTTCTTAAAAAAAAACTAAAAAACTACTGGACCGAATTAGAACAAAATCTAATCAGCTCTAAGTTAGATCGATACACATCGATTGCATCATCGATCATTTTGATTTTGCTATTAATTTTTTAGAAAATGTTAAAGAAAAATTTGTTTACATACGTACATACATACGCACGCGCACGCGCGCGAACAATTTGTTAAAAATAGACTAAAATTACTCCAATGACCTTGAAACTTGAAAATCTGCTAAAAAATCGATTTTTCATTTTAGGGACAAATACAATAACTTCCCTATAAATCGGAAAGTTAGTAAAAATTCACAATCTACATCCAGCACGAGTTTTGTCAACAACAACAGTTGTCCTAAACTTCTTGAGCGACTAATGTACGTGTCACAACGCAACTCAAACGCTCACCGAGCATAGGACATTTACCTGCGATTCTGTCTGGAACGAGAAGATTTTCGAATCCATGAGAATGAGCCCAAGCTTCCCTTCTCCGCGTCGAAGAACACGTTTGGCGGGTTTCAATAGCCACGGTAGATGGATAAAGAGATACGCGGTCAGATAATTAGGCGGGCGAATGGACTGAGAATGAGATATGCAGATATCCCGTACCGAGCGGTATGGGCAAGTGATTAAAAGAAAATCTTAATTAGTTGAGTAGTTAAGTAAATACACGGTCCGATAATTAAGCGAGCGGATCGACCGTGAACAGAAAACTAAACGGTTGAATAATCGGACGAATTAACGGGCAGGAGAATTTCTTCGGAACGGAAAATCGACCAAATTGAACGCGAAAACGTTGATTGGGGACTACATTATGGGACCATTTCGTGTCGCGTAAACTTTGGGAAATTGGAAATACCGACTACTGTGAATTCGTAAATTCACCCGCAGTAACGAGGTTAACGATTAGACTTGATGCAAGCGTGGTAGACAATGACCCTCGCCCTTTACTTTAATTATGTGATGGAATTGAAATCTAAAGTAGAATATCAGTCGAATGACTTTGTAAGCGTCATTGGTAGCCATAATAAATATCGTTAAAGGTTAGTACTAAGAGCTATGTGGACTTGGCACCCGACTTTTCAAAAATTAATTTTTTTTTATAAAAAATGTATAATTTAAACTATTGAGGTACAAACGAAAAGAAAAGCGATTCCAGCAGGTACAAACGATTCTAAAGAATCGGGAAAACCGATTTCAAAAATCTCGATGTCGGGTGCTGACCATTTTTTGAATTTTTTTTAATTACTAATTGATGAAGGTACAAACGAAACTATTCGAGGTACAATCAGGTACTAACGAAATACTATCATTTTCTATAAAAAAAAAGTAATTTTTGAAAAGTCGGGTGCCAAGTTCACATAGCTAGTACTAAGCCCTCTAATACAAAGTAGGCGTGGCAATATTGTTTGTGGCCCTACATTGTTTTTGCTACAACTTTTTCAATTTTAAACATTTCTCGAACGTTTTGTTTTTATTTCGAAGATGAAGCTCCAAGAAGTCGAATGTCATCGATTACACGTGTTTAGGATGGTTGAGACAGAAACAAGGAACACAAAATCGATGTTATTCGATTTCTTTGAGCTTCGGTTTCGAAATCAAAACAAAATGTTTGAGAAATGTTTAAAATTGAAAATGTTATAGCAAAAATAATTGAAATCATGGTTTATTCCAATTATATTTCGTTCTTCACAATATGTTTCTCATTTTTATGAGTGTTAAATATAGTTTAGAGATTCAGAACACGTGGAAACACCTATGTGCTTGAATTTGTTTAAGAGAATCTTCACTTAAGTATACTTACTTCGTGCAATCAACAATTAAGAGAATTTCTAAAGACTCCAAATTCGTCTTGACGAATCACAAGATACATTGTATACTTTGTTTTGGCTATAAAATTCAATGTTAGATATAATCTTCAATTTTAAACATTTTTCGACGATTTTTAAAACATCTAATATTATAATAATTTTAAATATCATACATTTGAAAAAGCACTTCAATCAGTGTGATAGATACCTTTTTTTATTAGGATGTACATAGCCCAAGCAGAGCGAAATATAAAATGATGCTTATTCGAGCGGTTACTTTACAACGAGTACTATACTTAGATAGCAGGTAGGCTTACATAAAAGTAAGCAATAGAGAACGTTATTTCAGTAGTGCAAGTTTTCATAGTGAAAGGTAAATATTCATATCGATTATTTAAGACGTCTGTAGTCTAGTATGAAACTTTATACCTTACACACAATCTGTCCAACAAAGGTGATCAATTTAAGACTGAACGTCCCATGCGTAATCGAAAGGGACGCTTATTAAGTTGGTAAGTAGAGTTTTCCAAGAATACCACCTGTGTATACACTTTGGAGTTGCATTTACTCAACCTCGGGATGTATAAGTGCAAACAAGTCGCAGTAACAAATCCAACCAGCTGCACTGTCTAATTGAGTTATGTTTCGACCTGATCAAGTCAACATTTGCTAATTTACACTGTATTACAATCTTTCACATATTCATTCGCTATATGTAAAAAGATGGGACAAACATATGTATATTTCGCCATATCTTTAATTAATATAGCTATTGTATTCTAGGGTGAAAACATTAAGTCCAATTGAATTCAATAAATTCAGTATATTCGAGTTCTATTTACGGCACCTGATTACAGAAAAACAACTCGACGGCAATGCGTGAGCGCAAGATAGCACGAAACTAAAGGGTAACTAAGGCAATACTTATATTTTTTTAACCTTACACGAACAATGAAAGTTGAACGACTAAGTTATTTATTCGCTAATTCAAGAACAATAGAAAAATAGGCAATTCAACATAATGAACTCGACCAAAAGATGTATAAATTGGAAACTAAAAAATATAGCAGCTTGTCTCCTCTAGTTTTAATCTCTATATTCCCATTAAAAGTGATCAATTGAAGGGCCGCTCATCGAAAGGTAGTCTTATTAAGATGGTAAGCTTTTCCGAGGATCGTTTACCACCTGCGTGCGTTTGATGCTCCTTGCATTTACTCAAGCCGGGGATGTATAACTGCAGACGAGTCGCAGCAGAAAGTGCAACCTGCTGCGCCGACCAGATGATTTACTACGGCGACCAACCGTCGGCCAACGGCCGGAAAAGAGAAACGCGGATCGCGGGAGCATTGCACCTCTCTTCTCCTGCGACCCCGTAACACGTGAGCTCGCACGTACACGTGTGTAATATCCACAATGGGAGGAAACGGCGAGGAGCAAATTAGACGTAAGCAAGGAAGCTCCCGCGCCCACGGTTAATTAACGCGGCAGGAGGTCGTTAATCGAGCCTCGTCCCGTGCTATTTCGTGACCGAACGATTAAATGATTTTTCGAACCCCTCTTTCACACGGTTAGCTGTACTTCGAACTTAACCAATTTACGACCGAGATTCGCCGTGACCGTGAATCTGACGACTTGGAACGCGAGGTGTATCCGGCTCGAGGGCACACACGCGATTATTTTCTCAAACCGTCGCGGATATAAAGCTACTCCTCCTGAAGTTCTTTAATTAGAAACGAGAATTATATCCCACTGGCACTCTTCGCGTGAGATTATTGCTTGCTCGGATATTTTGAGCGCATCCGTGTGCTTTAAAAAAATGAATAATGTTGATCTTTTGAGTGGAGAATACTCTTGGTCGAAGTAATCCGCGCGCGCACATCGCGCAACTAACTGTTGTTGTCGTTAGTGAACGAAATTTTTGTTTAATTAATCATTTTATTGAAAACATTAGAATGGAGAACGTACCTCAACTTGAAAATTAAAGACTCTAAGTGTTTGAATTTAATAAATATTGCAAAATATATCGAGAGCAATTGCAATTGTGTCTCAAACAGGAGACCGAAAAGATTGACAAACGCATATATACGGTCATAGTACTTCAAGAATTAACATTTAATTTGTGGATCACGAAATGCTCTGTGCTTTAAAATTAATTTATGTACTGTTACGCATTTTCTGAGAATTGAAAGATAGAACATAAATGATGTGTATGTAAGATGCTGTAATATTTTAGTAAAGCGTATAAATTCTTTCCATGTGCGAAATATTGTCTACGTTACGTAAACACCGCGAGCCCAATTGCCCCGCAGATTAAGTGGTAATATGGACGGTAATGCGGTTTTATTTTGTCAAGGTTGTATCCGTTCAAGAATTTAGTATCGAGTAAAGAAGAAAAACAAAACAGTTAATGTATAAAGGTATACGATGTTATGTATGTTGTTAATAACTTTGAGAACAATACAGGGTGAATCCGAAGAAACGGAACACCTAAATATCTCCGTTGCTTTTCGTTATACAAAAAGCTTCTTAGGACAAAGTTACACTGTTTAAAAAAACTTTTCAAGGTCATTTTTGAATGAGATTTCAAGGTCATCGATGTTTTTTTTTAATGGAATAATATATCTTCATTAACGTAATGTTGTAGATGTAGAACAAAATAACGAATTCGATATTTTGTCGCGATACGATAATTACAGATATGGTGCGCACATTCTCATTTACTATATTTGACGTTTATGGATTGTAATAATACGACTGTAAACTGGCTGATAATCATAAACGAAGTTCAGTGCGTTCATTCAGTTACTACATACCATGACAATCGTAAACAAACTTGACGTGTCTTGCCAATATTCATAGAAATGCCTTAATAAGTAATTCATCGAAATCATTGAGTGATTTTAAAATCATAATGACATAGGTTATTTTAGTAAAAGTAGATGATTCTATTGAAAAAGAAACAAACCGAATTTCTTTCCCACTGTAAATCGAAAATATTGTTTGCATCTTCAAAAGTCTGAGAAATAGTTGCATGAAATTATCGTAAGAATACTTTTAATTTTATTTAAATAGAGTCACATACTTTTACTTAAAAAAAAAAATACATGTCGAATTGAGTAACCTTCTCCTTTCCGAAGTCGGTTAAATGAATCAAACGTACTGTAATTCCAAAGGCATATTTAACGACATGTATTGCACTTAACGCTTTCGATTAATGTTTATCGGACGTCCCCATGATTATTGACGAAAAAAAAATGTAAAGTTTACTCGCCGGTTTGAACTCGTAAAGCAGAAACAACTAAATTAACCTACTGAGCTTTGTTTATGCTCATCAGCGTGGGTGCATGCTCGCAGTTGCTGGGAATCACAATATTACAATGCACAAACAGCAAATACGGTCAATGAGAATGTGCATACTGTTACTGCAATTATCGACACATGACTAAACGTATAAACAAGTAGTCTAATAAATGGTTGTGTAAAATTTGAACAGCAGCCGCCCTTTGATCGATTTTCTATTTGGCTTTATCTACCATATATTCACCACAAATGTGCAATTTTAATCTTGCCAAAACGTCCATTTAAACGATAATGGATCGCTTAACAAATTAATGAACACGACCATCAGTCAAATACTGAGCACTAGATTAAACATACCACTGTAGCGTTTTTGATCACTAAATGATACCTGCATACATGAGTTAAATAAATTAATTATATTGCATTTTGATCTAGTAAAACATTTTTCTACTTCTTTTCTAGCTTCTATTTGAATTTTTGTGATTTGTATCTTATTTTATTTTTCATTTCCTATAACGAAATTATTATTTCATATTTTTCTATTTCATTCTTTTTATATATTAGTGGTCTCTTGGTGATGATTTAGAAAGAATACTAAAGTTACATATTCTTATTTTCTATATTTCTTCTTTTCTCTTTTCCATCTTTTTATTCTATATTATTATATTACTGTGTTTTATATTGCTATCAAGAGTAGGTTCATACCAGCAAGTCTACAAAGTGAGGCATTTAAAACAGGCTACCTGAATAATTCGCTTACGTTTAGCGATAGAAAAAAGAGTGTCGAACAAGAGTTGTTTGATTTCCAGGAGCACGTAAGTGGTGATAATAACTTTTTTATCGGTGGATACGTAGAGGAGGTATGAAGCTCGACTCTGTTTGTTTAAATAGAATGATATAGTTTCTTATAAACATTCCGATACAGCATTTCAGCCCGAATACAGTGACCTATAGTTGAAGGACATTCAAGGTTACATAGGCTAACTATAATAGAAAATATTTCATTCCAAGGCACATTTCAAATGTTTTATTAATTTTCTCATTTGCGTACTTACTGTTACAGCAAGTGTTCATAACGATGACTTTGACATTGATTTGGATGAATTGCAATGCAAGCTCTTCTTATTTGCTCCTTCATATCTTCTCTGGTTGTTGGCACTTCGCTGTATACTTGTTGTTTTAATTTACCCCATAAATAAAGATCCATGGGTGTTAAATTGGAAGAACGTGCCGGCTATTTTTTAATATTTAATATTCCCTGATTGGCCACTCCATCGAAATCAAACGATACTTGATCGCTAAAAGTAAGCGAATTATTCAGATGGCATGTATTCCCGTGGATGCCTTTGTACCAAACATATTCTCATTCCCACGTCCATACATAATTTTCTTTTTCTTTTCATCTTCACTCAATACCAAATCTCTGAATCTATACTATCTCGACACAATAAAGTAATATCATTATTTTTATCCGTATTAGATATTTTTCTCAAATTTATAAGTGTAATGAAAATATTTTTGCAAGCAACATTCAATACAATATAATACAACTATTGCTCACAAAATTTGTCCCAAAGTTATTCCTAGTTGCTGTCAATTTTTGACGACTTTCCAATCAGGTGAATTCCGATCTTCCTCAGGTTGTATTTCAATACTCAAACAAACATGGAATAAACATAAAAATATACACTAACAATTAGTGTAAGTTCCATGCACAGTGTTCGAGAGAATCAAGGGCTATAACCTCTTAGGTCCGAGGACCGTGAACCGCGTTATCCTTTCTCCGGCGCTATCCAACCAGAAGCGCGATGATTGCAATAACTATCCCTACCTTCGTTATATAATTCATCGAGGACGGGTACTCGAAGCCCCTTTAGTCTCCAGCAGTGTTAAGGACGTTTTCTCTCAGGTTATTTCATACTGCTGGAGCTTAATTCAACGCCACTAGGGGTCTAACCCGGAAAATAAAGTGTTTACCAAAAGGGAGTTTACGACTTTGTTTTTTAATAATATAAAATACGCCTCTAGCGTAGTCGTGATGAGCGTAATCATGAATGCTTTCGTGTAAAATTAAACAATTGGATATAGCCCATACCATTTGTGTTTTATTAACCATTTATGGTCTACTGCCGCAATATTCGTAGTAGCATGGCACTTTTCACTGATTAGGTCGAATGTAGCTTAACCAAATATTAGGTGCGCAACTAAGTTCTCGGTGTTTGTCAATGGATGGCTCCAGCAGTAAGTACTTGTCGATGTTGACATACCCAGAACGCCATAAACCAAGCTTAGACATATTATAAGCAAACCGTTTTAACACATTAGTGATTTTCTTTTTGCGTTATATACTTTTGGTTGTGTGAAAATGTCTAATTTTGTGCCAAATAATCGTCATTTGCGGGAAGTGTTGATTTTCTTCTTTCATTCAAAGAAAACGGCGGCTGAAGCGCATCGTGAGCTCCAAAAAGTTTATGGAGATGCTGCTCTAAGCGAAACAACGTGTCGTGATTGGTTCCGTCGCTTTAAAGACGGTGATTTCAATGTTGACGATCGTCCGCGTAAAGGAAGGCCAAAAACCTTCGAAGATGCTGAACTGGAGACATTGCTCGATGAGGATCCGTGTCAAACGCAAGAAGAGCTTGCTTCAGCATTAGGAGTTACCCACCAAGCCATTTCCAAGCGATTACATGCGTTGGGAATGATTCAAAAGCAAGGAACCTAGGTTCCTTATGATTTGAGCCAAGAAACATTGAACGTCGTTTTTTCGCCTGTGAACAACTGCTCCAGCGGCATAAAAGGAAGGGTTTTCTTCATCGCATCGCCACGGGTGATGAAAAATGGATTCATTGCAGCAACCCAAAGAATAGAAAATCTTGGGGAGTGCTCGGTCATGCTTCTACGTCGTCTGCTCGGCCAGATATTCACGCTGCGAAGATTATGCTGTGTATTTGGTGGAACCAGGTCGGTGTTATTTATTATGAGCTATTGAAACCGATCGAAACCATCACTAGGGAGCGGAATCGAACTCAACTGATGCGATTGAGTCGAGTACTGAACGAAAAACGGTCACAATACAAGGAGAGACACGAAAAAGTGATTCTACTCCATGACAACGCTCGGCCTCACGTTGTCAAACCTGTTAGAACCTACTTGGAAACGCTCAAATGGGAAGTCCTATTCCACCCGCCATATTCCCCGGATATTACGCCGTCCGATTTTCACTTGTTCCGTTCTATGGCACATGGTCTGGCTGATCAGCAGTTCAGCTCCTATGAAGATATCAAAAAATGGCTTGATTCGTGGATAGCCTCAAAAGACGAACACTTCTACCGTCAAGGTATTCGTGCTCTGCCAGAAAGATGGGAACAAGTTGTAGCTAATGGTGGGCAATACTTTAAATGATTCATAGGTAACCATTTGTTCACAATAAAGTTGCATTTTCATAGAAAAAAAACAGCGAGAACTTAGTTGCGCACGTAATAATAATCATTAAAAGATAACGCGCTGTTTCTAACCAACCTGAAATTTGAAATGGATAGGAACACTGCTTTAAAAGTACGTTAATTAATCGATTAAGCTTTGTTGGGAGACTAGAAACATTTTATTAAATGTTGGAATTGAATAAAAATATTAGTAAATTTTCATCAAAAAGTATATTAATGAAACATAAAGGCTAATACAATCTTGTATCAGTCGAAAAATGCCAAATGAAATATAGGTAACCTTATAACTTCAAACAATACAAATTAAACACCAAAACATAACATTTTGAAGTATCCTTTCTATTCACCCCATTCTATGCTATATTTTAATATTAATAATATCGTGTTACAACTCTTATATCAATAGAATGAATGTACATAAGAAATAAAGTTTAAAAACAGACACAAATAACGACCAGCGTCGAGATATACACGTATTTTTGTTCTACATACGTTTATACTTCATACAAAAATCTCAATTGTACAATTTCCCTTCGCGTGAAAAATAGCTTGGACCCAATCATAATACTTCTAGACCGCTGAAGGTTACGAAAAACAAAATCCTAAACCACTTTTATAAGAAAACCCTTTGTATAATAATCCTCCATGCGATTTACATGTTTCTAATCTGCAACGTTCGATTGAAACTACCCAAACGAAATCAGCCGATTGTCTCGAGCAAAAGTGACGCCAGCTGTCGAACTTTCGTCAAAAAACAATTACACAGTCAAAGCGTCGTCAGTGTTAACGAGATATCCTCGGCCGTTGTTAGACACGCCAGAACGGCACGAAACATTTTCGAGCAATCAATTGTATCTCTTTGACTCGCGGCTGTACCGGATGGATCGGATTGAGCATTATTCGACATGGCCAACCACGGGATCGGTTTAACGTTGTAGACGGGAAAACAAGCGTCCTCGATTCGACGGATTCTTCCGCTAGTACGGCAATTTCCGGCTCGTTTCTGGCATGTTCGCCTCGCGGACGCCGATTCCGCATATTAGTAGCCTGCTCGCTGGCCAGTGACGCAATGAGAAATGCCGCAAGGGAACAATTGCACCCTTCCTCCTTTCTACCACGAATATCATGAAATTCATTTATTATTCCGCGAACAGAATTTTTGTTTCAATTTATATTGGCTCTCTTTTGTTTCTAGATAACACAAGTTGTTGACTGAATTTAAACTGAGCATACTTTCATTTAAAATAAAAAGATCATGCATATTCCGCGTGTGTTTTATTAAAAGGGAAATCCTAAAGCTCCTTTTGATAAACTCTTTCTACACAGTAGTGATGATAAGAATTGTATTACCATTCGAATATAATATTGTCGATTTCATTCTCACATGTATAGCAACAATAGGTCGTGCTATTAAGTATTAATGATTTGATTAAGACTATAGAAGATATGATTTACTACATTGACAAAATTTAGCATATTTAGCATATGAAGATACAATCGTATTTGCTCGTGGTCGAAACCTCATAGAATCCAATAAATAATTATATTATACATGTGAGTGTAATATACTTCAACGATGTGATTTAACGTAGCTACCATATTTAGGGTATATCCATGTATACAACAAACTGTAATTTCAAGAAGTGTGTTGTATTCTTTTTTATAATAATTCCGTTTGAGGTTGTATATTGTTATACATGAGCCGTTCATTGCACAAATCGATTAACTCCGTGAAACGAAAAGTTGAGAAATGCGATGAAATAATGTACATTGTTTTTTAAAATTTCTTTTTCTAATATAAATTCAAATAAATGTCGAATAAAGTTATTTCCTTGCCAGGAAAGTTATAATAAATATAAAAAGTTATGGCAATACCAAGTGCTGTGGCACATAAATTTAAAATTATTCAAAAAGTGAAGTTATTCGATTTATTCAGTGAACGGCTCATATAATATACTGATACATATTGTTTGAGTTTCGTAGAGATACACCAACACAAGTCACTTCAATTTTTTTGTTTATTATTTTAAATTGTAGTGTCTATGGTCTGACTTTTAGTTTCAATTTATATGGGCTTTCGTTTGTCGAAAGTCAACATATGGGCCAATATCCATTGTTGACATTCGCTTAAATTCCTGTTCTCACAGATTCATTAAGCGTTTAACATCTGTACAGCAGTTCGTTCCGAAACCACGTAATTGCGTCTAAGACAATAGGCTGTTGGAGAAGCCTTATCGAAGAGTCCATCAGCAGTTTAGAATAAAACGCCTTTTTGTCCGTGTAAACATCCTCCCCCAAGGAAAACTTCTTTTGCATTTTCTTCGAAATGATACCAACACAAATCGGTATGAACATTTTATTTTATGCTTTAAATTGTGGTGGCTTCGACCTAAATTTTTATTTTAATCCGTATAGACTTTCTTTGTCCTTTAGAGAACCATCGCTAAGTGGCATTCGCTTAAGTTCCTATTCTCAAGTGTTGATTAAATATTTAACTTTTATTTACAAATTCTTGTTTAATCCATATACATGGGCTTAAGGTCACGGATTGTTGGATCAGCATTCTTCAAGAGGCGATCAACAGGAAGCATACTTTATGTACCAAATAACGAAAACAACAGACTTTAGTTTATTTGCCCTCATAAACTTTATAAATAATTCCGTTGGTTTATCACAAAGGATAATATTGAATATATCACAATTAAAGAGTATGTATTACAAATAAATTTTAAATGTTACACAAAAAGGAATTAAATATACTGTTATCGATTCATTCTATCCACTCCATTCATTTCAGTGTTTATTTATGTTTGAAAATTGTAAAGAAAGTTACAAATAATCTTGAAGTGAATTAAATTTTACCGAAACAGAAATTAAATATACAGATCTCTACTCCCTCTACGTATCCACTTCCGTGTCTGCCTAATGTCTCAGAATGTTACAGATTGTTGTAAATAAATCCTGAAAGGAATTGAATTTTACATAAAAAGAAATACTGATATCTATCCACTCCTGATAGAATTTTATCAAGCATCGGAGAATATTAATATTTGTATATTGTATATTTTAACGTATACATCTCCGTTAGTTTTTAGTTACCCCTTCCTCCCTATACCCTCCTGTTAAATTTCTGAGTGCACCACTGTCGCTGTAACTCACGCGCGCGTCCAAGCACGCGACTACAACCACCGCGAACGCAGGGAATAAAAGACGAACCGCCGCATTCGTCGTACCGCGTTACGTTCCGCACCGCGACAAATGCAACGCAAATTGTGGTGCATTAGTGTAAATGAATGCGGACGAGCCGCGGCGGTATGCAAAGCTAGGGGCCCCTCGGTAGTGATGGGATCAACTACCTTTCAACAGAGATGAGCAAAATGTAGTACAAATAAAATCAAACCATTAACGATTTATCCATAACGTTTCGTTGATTGACAAGATATTGGGCTGTCTGGAAAGTCCATGCCGATTTTTAGTAGGCGACACAAGTCTGAATATATCGGAATGGCTTGAAACAAATAAAATGTGTACATTCCTTAACAGGTGGAAAGGCTGTGGAACAAAATGGTACATATATAATTCAATAAATATACATCAAAATTCAAATATGCCTTAGAATTTTTCTTAAAAATAGGCATGAACTTTCCGAACAACCCAATATTTTCGAGAAGCTTAAGATAATTCGATATGGGGATAGATTGCGAAGCAAAACTGTTCTTAAAAAGTGCTCATTCAACGTGACATAGCCATTGTATTTTATTTTTGTATTTTGTATTGTATTGTATTTTATTGTGTTCTTCTTCTTTTAAATATTTCTGTTTATTTTTATAATTTGTAACGGTGAATACAGATGTTGAACGATATTTTCGATACCTATACGTGTTAGTTTCTTTCAACGTACTTCTTGTGCACACGTATTTCTTTAGTTTGTCTATTAGGATGTGTACCATCCAAACAATCCGAAGTTATTTTATGTTCAATTAAACATGTATATATTTTACTTTGTGTATTATATTGTGTATTATATTATGTATTATATTATGTGTAACATAAAGATATGTTTAATCTAACAAATGTTAAATAAATGAGAATGGATAAATATATAGTAAGTTAGTATTTTTGGGCTACGGCTTAAAAACATTTTACCAGAAAATAATAGCCTCGGCATAGTCTCGGTTTTATACTTCACCAATCTTTTTTGAGTGTTTTCTATGAACTACCATGCGACGACATATTTTACTTAAAATTAGACGCAATATAAATTAGTATTAAAAGGTTAAATAATTATTTATTTTATCATCCATAAAAAAAAGACACATTTGAATAAAATGTTATTCATCGAACATAAATCAGTTGTTTTAAAATTAATATAGTATATTTGCAAGAAATTTGTTTACTAAAATAATTATCTTCTAATATATACTTACCTCGATAATCCAAGCGTTAATATTAAACATGTACTCGAGACGATTTAGAAACGAGTTCTTCAGTTAAGTCGTACAATTTTTTCTCTCCTCTTCGGTCTGATTCATTACGCTTTCCACGGAATGAAAACAGAAACTTTCCATCGTGATTCCCAGGATTTATCCATTCCCAATCTTCCCATCTTCGCGTCGATCTGTTTTTCCGCTATTCGCATTTTATAATTGGTAATCTTGACGTAACGCCGCTATTATGCATTACCCAGCGGCATTGTTGCCTCGTTATCTCGATTAAAATAGTTAGTATGGAGTACAGCTCTTCCTGCGCGAAAAATTTCTTTAACGAACCACTCCCGTCCTGGTTCCCTAGCCTGGCAAATCGTATATAATTTTGAGATTCGATTCATTGCTTGCTACAAAATTATAATGACTCTTGAAGACTCAGTTCCAGCATACCCCGTCATAACTCTTTAAACTGCTTGTTAAGATTATGTTACAGACGTTGTTCGCTATGTATTTTAACATCACATAAATTTGTCAGATAGAATAAAGTCGATGAAACTTAATTAAGTTTGGTCTCTGTTGTTATTTATCATGAAGCATATTTTTGGTCAATTCGTACTTCCGTTTTATTATAGCGCAACTCAGAACCAGAGAAAAATAAAAAATTATTCAAAAAGTGCCTTAGGATTTTATTCACTTTAGAGACATGTGTACTTTCATTTTAAATTAAAAAAATGAATATATCCCATATCACTTATATTTAAGGACCACTCCCGACATAACTCGGGCAAGCTTTACCTGCAGAAAAGACCACTCCTGAATATACTCTGGTGAAAATACATACGATTTCTGGTATGTAGAAGCACAGGTTACAGATGGGCTGTGTACATTTTTGTACAGTGTACGCGAGTTGTTTTAATTTTATTTTCACATATTTGTATCAGGATTAATGTTACAAAAATTAATTAGTAGATATCAACTTTCAGTTCCATTTTGGGCCCGAAATGAGTTTTGTGAAGGATATATATGTTCAGTAAACAAAATTCGTTTATAAAAAAATGTGTTATTTTTTCCATTTTTTAATTTTTTAATTATTACTGAAGGGGTTAAGTAACAAAAATCTAAGGGTTTTTGAAAAACCCTTCAGATATATTATTTTTCAATAATTTAGTTTTTATCTATTTCGTTTAGATTTTAAATATTGCGAATTTGCAAAAGAAAATAATGTTAACAGATTTCATTTCTATACGATTGGTCAATTAATAATTAGCCAAAGTACAATTCTTCGACGTTTGATAGAAAGAGCTTAAATCAGAATTATTTAATCATTCTCAGAGCAATCAACATTAACAATTTTAAAAATACAGTAAAACCCTGCAATATACGTATGAAAATAAAAAAATTCTATTAAGGTGTAACTCATGCAACTTAAATTATGTAATCTCTTCAAAATTCCTACAGTTTGCTTGATAAAACATTTCAATCCGAGAAAAAATCAAAGAAAACATTGTCTCGTTTTATTTCCCTCGTTTTACCATATCAAAGAAATCTCATCTACTTCATTATTTATGTATTAATGAGGATTTATCTAAAAGCGTGTCAGAACTGGTAATTCCAACTTTAAAATTAACTAAATACGTTAAATGTGTTGTATGAACAGGATGGACGGATACTTTCGCGAGCAGCTGCATATATGCTCCAACGCATTTAACTTTGTTTTGTTTAACTTCGTCTCCGTTCCACAACTGAAAAATGCACGACGGCAGCCGTGATCCGACCTGAGCAGTTCGACCGTAATACATTCTTGTTTTTTCGTCGACGGGGATACGCGATCTCGATCGTGATTCGCTCGGTAAAATGAAACGCCGAACACGAAGAGCCGATTCGAGCTAAAAAGGGGATTCAGATCCAATAGTTTTCATCGCCAGACATCCACGATGTATAGCGAGGCGAAGCGAGGCTGGTACTAAAGGAGAAAATGTTGACGATGGTTGGACAACCAATACCTTCTCCGCTATGTCTATCCTGCGTTCCAATCTTCCTGCGCATATTTCCCACCCACGCTGCTGTTTCACCCCTCCAGTATGGCATTCATTATTATTTCGACGCATTAAACATTCATGGAAAATAAGTGAAAATTTACCTAGCAACTGGCTTATTCGAGAAGGTGCTAAATCATCTTTTAAGAAGATTTAAGAGTTTTAAAAGATTTGAAAATGCGGGCAACCGCGTGTTTCTATTAAAAGAACATCTTTTAAATGTTTTTAAGAGATGATGATGCGCCTCCTTAAATGAACCAGTTATCGTTAAGTATTTAAGATACACTTGGAGATAATAATTCTATACTAACTGTTCAGGTGATGATCATGGCTGAACGGTCTATCAAGATATAAGGAATTAATGTGTTAAATTAAAATATCTTTCAAACAAGGAATTACAAGTACAAATATTCTGTTATTTATTTATTTATATCCCGTTTTTAAGTAGAAATTCTGTAATTTACGATGAAATTAAATTTTGAATTATACAAATAGTTTTTAATTAAATGATAAATTGCGAGAGAAGTATATGGTGGAAAAATAAATGAGGGGTGATATAGAAGGCGATACAAACAAATGACATTAATAAAAGGTGGTATAAATAATGAAAAATAAATAGAAGCGGTATATATTTTATTTTCTTCATCTCCAGGTATTCTATATTCAAAACCAAGCTTTCTTCCCTGTAACTTTATTCTGTTTTTGTAATTTTCAATATTTCTTTGATTATCATCAAGCCTTATTCGTTGCCCTCGTCCTTTTTTCTAATTTCCAGTATATTGGATGTTCACTCGATTCTCTTATAATGTCTTCTCACAATTTTTAATTCTAATTCTTCCGAGAGTTACTCTGAACACAATGCGTCAAAAGGTATTCTTACATACTCTCAAATAATTTTTCATTCTAAAATTCATATACAATACATTGATGAGGCATTCTAACATTTCAATGGCCTAACTATCTTTTCATTTGATAATTTCGGATTTGAATTCTGCGAAATAATATCCAATTCGTCAGAAAGTATTCTGCCACATTCCTCTCTGTTACTTCCGTCAATCGTATCGTTCTATTCGCATCCAAAGCGATGCAAGTAATCTTTGCATTCTAGAATTACCGTGTACAGCGACGATATACAGCCATCCTGTTATTACGCTCAACCTGTTGCCCAACGGACAATATCTGAGGCATCGACAGCATGTCCTGAAAGGGTCTCGAGCCCAATCCAACCTTTTCCAATTTCTCGTTCGATGTCTATTAACCTTTCTTATCTAAACAGTTATAACGTATACTTGTCCGTCCTCCTTTCAACCCGCGCCACGTTCCTGCTGTATGCAAAACCAGACGAATATCTGGCCGTATAACGCGGCATTACGCATATAAACTAGCATACGCGTAAGTACAAGTTTAACGTTCAGAAGGGACAGGTTGTTTCACATCGTAAACTATATCCATCCGCGGACTTTCGCCCCTTCTCTTCGTCTTTCTCCGTTTCAAGCATCCCAGGGTCTCTTATTATTCCATTTCATTCCACTCCAGGTCGTAGGTAGCCGCATTGCGCGGAGCTTCTTCTCACGTAGCAACGTGTATGCGCCGTAAGTAAGAAGTTTCCACACGTATAAAGCAACGATCGTATAAATACGAGGATCGTAAAGTCGTTGCCGACGAAAGTGACGCTGGCTGCCGGAACGCCTCTGCTGACTCGTAAAGTTGCAGTCCCGGATCACGGGAGCGAACAGGAACAACCGTGCAAAATGCTGGCCGCATTTACGAGCAAATTCTGGGTAACACGCTTAATCGCACGCGTGAATCCAGATACGTAGAAAGACGGAAGATGTCCGACTGAGTTGCTGAACCTCAAGCAATTCTAGCCTTAGTTTCTGCAAGTTTGTTTACATGTATTTCCATTTTATCGTTTCTACGTAATAACACTAAATAGAGTATTACAGAAAGATATAATATACACAGTAGTAGTGATAGAAATTGCATCGTCTCTAACCCTTTGCATTCGACTGTCGCCTCAGACGGAAATGTTTAGCCGACTATGTTACGGAAATGGAAAATATTTAAAAGTGCAGGTTTGCTTGAAGTTTTACATTTGAATAACACGTAAAAGCAGATCAAAATGTGGTGTTTATATTGGGATACATACAAGAAATAGGAGTCGGTGTTATGTAGTAAGAAAACGTGTAAAGTACAGGGTGCGGCAGAAATAACTCCACATTTTAAAAAACGATTGAAAAAAAATGGTAAGAGATAACACCAGATACTTTTTATTTCTTAAATCTAGATATAAAAAAGGTTTTTTTACTTTATGTTTTAAAAATTATGTCGTCCAAATGGTGGTCATTACGGGCGATACACATTTGGAGTAGTTCTTGAAAGTTTTCCATCACTGTCGCTAGCATTTCAAGGGAAAATTCTTTCAATTTCCTCTTGGATGGCCTTCATTAGTTCATTCAAGGACCAAGGACCATCCGCCGAGCTACGGTCCATACAGGGCGCCGTCAGCGCAAAATTGGTGTTTCCGAGTCGAGTGATTTCTTTACCCGAAAGAGTCCCGTGGCCACCACCGTAGCTCGGCGGATTTAAGTCCATGTGACTTTTTTCTGTGGGGATACCTCAAGACCGAGGTTTTCAAACATCGTCCTTGGTCCTGTGTGTCGCCCGTAAAGGCCACCATTTGGACGACATAATTTTTAAAACGTAAAGTAAAAAAAAACTTTTTTATATCTAGATTTAGGAAATGAAAAGTTTCTGGTGTTATCTCGTACTACTTTTTTTATATTGTTTTTTACAATGTGGGAGTTATTTCTGCCGCACTCTGTATATTCGCAGTGGTCGTGAATACTTCAAGAAAACGATAAGAAGCATTTGTATAAGAAATGTAGATGTATAAACACAGTTCGTATGGAATGCTGCAATTTGAAAAGATAAACAAGCAAGCCTGAGGTTGTAGCCTAAAAAAGGCAAACATTAGAAAAATATATAATATAAAATATTGAAGTGAAGTTTGCTTCTAACGTTCCTTCATCTGTTTATGCGAGGCGCGAGGCGTGTACCACGTGTGAGATTGCGTTCTTATATGTTTCATATATAGTTAATATCATTTATGTGTTTGTAAAACTTATTCTTATTTTTATAATAAACTTGTGGTTATGTTGAAGATAAGAATTAGATTAGTAACCATCCATCTCAAATATTGATAAAAAGAAGAATTATTTAATGTAAAAACGTTATAAGGATTATGAAAATTATGGTATACACAAAGAAATTGATTATTAATTAATGGAGATTGTTTGAGATTACCTGTGTTCACGATATAATTAAAATAATATATCAAAATAAACGTGAAAATTTGAATTTAGAAACACCAGAAAAGATTTATTGCCTATGGTATTTTACAAGTGACTCTAAACTACATGTGTATTGTATTTCTATGGTTACTCTCTTTGATTCGATCTTCGATTAAAATAAATTAAAACAACACGTGTAATAATATAATATCGTATTCTGCTTTTATTGAATCTATAACAACAAGAAACATCTTTGCAAATAATTAAAATAATTATCCAACAATGTGCATAGACTCCGGATAATTTTTACAAAATCATTTTTATAAACAATTCCATTCTATATACGGTTTTTGTCTGGATCTTAATATATGTAATTTCTATTTGGAAAAAACATACACTACGCCCCTTTGCATATTCATACCTGTAAATTATAATTTTCTATTTTAATTCTAAAACCTGCAGGTAAGATAACTGAAAGCCAAGTGTTCGAAACGTAACGTTACGTTTTGTAACAAATAATGCCTACCTAGAGTCTGACAGTGGTCTATATTATTATTCCTGAGAATTCGAAAGCAGATGGGCCGCTTCTTACAATCGCAATTTAATTTGTTAATCCGCCACGGTTCCTGGTATCGTTTGAAATGCTCGTTTCCCCCGTTGGAATATTTCACTGAAGAGAAACGCTGAAGAGGAAGGAAAATACACAGCTAGTTCGTCGAACGGTTCGGCGTAACTTATTCCAAGACTGAAAACAACGCGATAGAAGGTCCTTTGAATGAAAATCCAACGTCCGAAACGACCTTCCCTCGAAACAGCAATAGTTTTCTTACAAACCTTCACGTGACCATTTCGCAAAAAATTGCGTGCACGCGAGTTCTCTCAAAGCCCACTCATAGCACATCCGCGGGAACGTACAAACGTATAAGAAGCAACTTCACCGCGAAATGAGTCGTAAAAGAGAAGTACACACACAAACACGATGCCTGTTCCGACTCGCAACTGCATGCTAAGAAGCCCTATATAAAAAAGTTAAGAAAGTATACGAACGCAGTAAAACGCAGTGAATGGCGGGATCGTTGTTTATTTTAAAGTAACATACACATTTCACGTCTGGAACAGTCAACTTTACAATGCGTCGAGTATTCTTCTCACGTCGTTTTACACCGAAAAAACGACTGGAAAAATCTGCTGTAAATGCAGCCCGCAAACCCCGCGAGTTTGTTAGCAGTCGACGTTTCAGCATCTCCACGTATCATGTAAAACGAGAAATATTTAACCTTTTGCATCCGAGAGGCAATTTTCAATAGAGATTTAGTGCTACGTGAAGTAAAAAAAAGTTTGCGAGATATTCGCAAAATACTCTGGAGTTGTTAATTTGCCCTAGCAAAAAAGTCAAGCGCAAAGAGTTAAAGTGTGACAAAAATTTCATGAAAAATGTCGACTTAGCAAGGTACCCAACAGAGATAAATATCTACAGGGGAAACACACTCCCTCTTCAAACGAACGCTAAAAATTTACCATTTATCAGTAGCCACGGGTACGCGTGTCTCTGTGGCTCTTAAGACGCGTAAATCCCCGTGCTGCGTTTAATTAAACCTTCCGTCGCATGATCGAGCTCAAAATGGGGCGCAGTTTAATCAGCGAAAATTTATTCTGACTCGAAGCTCGTCGCGCGACGGAATTAATCGTGATCTTGATCCCGAGAGATAATTGAAAATCGGTTTCTGAAAATTTTCAGAAGTTTTCAATTAACAATCTGATACGTAACTTTTTTATGTCTGTCGAAAGACTTACTTTCATTCATTTTTAACGTTTTACATTCAAAAATCTCGCCCAGGAAATCTGTTGCATTAACTCTGTACATATTTCTTATATTTCATCTCTCGTTCTCGTTTCTAACATCTATTATTTTTCTCTATTTGTATAAACTGGTATTATGTACGATAGTTTATATTTAACAGCTTATTTGTATATTCGTTTCAAGAATAGTTATTCGTATGAAGAGGACCATTATAACTTTTAATGTCTATAATTATGTATCTTTCTTTGTTCGTATTGTCTGATATTTTATGTTTAATATTTTATTTATAAATCTATTTCAATTATAACCATTAGCCTAATGAGGAATATTAACATTTCTTTTTAAACATACTTTGTAATCTTTAATATATGTAATAATATGTATAATTATTTATCTTCCTTCATTTTCATTATCTGATATGTAGAATAATATTATATCTTATATTTTATTTATGAATTTGTTTTAATTGTAAACATTGGGCTAGAGGCTATTTTAATGATAAAAAATGTCTTGCTTCAATACAATGCTTTTTGTAACATATAAAAGACCTATCTTAACTCACTCTTAAATATACATAATTGAGTATGTGTTCTTATAATGAATTATTATTGTTATTAAATTATTGTTAAATAAAAAAATTCTTACACACAATTATAATTCAATAAAATATGAAATATATTAATATAAAAGAATTAAATAAAATATTCATCGATTCGACTAATAAGAGCAGACAAATATGTTAATACAAGAACGACCGATGTGAACACATGTTTTTTACATGTACTTTCGAAACAATAAGAGAGGTTGGTCAGTTCAATTTATCAATATAATTAGTTTCTTATTGAAAATAAATGTCACCAAACAGTGTGGCAAAAAACGTTATTAATAATTAATTAATATTAGAAAGAAGTTCGAAATGGGTTACATAGACTGGCTTGATAGTTCTGGTGTAGAATATACCCAATTCTTTTATTATAAATGAAAATAAAATTTAACCTAAAAGATGATATCGTTTCAGTATCCATCTTGACTACACTGACAGACGTATTTCACTATTAAAAAAGAAAATCCTGAAGCACTTTTCGGGAGGCCTTTATAAGTTCTTCTGCTGGAATCGAGCAACAGCATTTTGATCTAAAAATCATGGCGAGCTCAAAGCGAGAATCTCGAATAAAGAGGTGCTAGAAGGTAGATGGGCGGAAAATGTTGCGAGCGGTGCCACTTAATAGCAATTCCGATCGTCATGCGTATCGCGAAGCACGAAAGAAGTGCACTCGAGATTGAACTGAAAAGCTACGTGTGTATCTGCAGTCTTACGGTGAAGAGTCGTCCTGCTCGCGCCTCTTTTCAAGCAACGCTTATATACGCGCGCGGCACTTAAAGAGGCGAGTGCCTCTTCTTCGTCTTCTCTCGTGTGCTTTAAGGCGTCGCTCTCACGAGCTGCAGTACGTTACTCGGCTGTACTTGTAATTACCATCCCCACGTTGGAAGGAAGGGAAAACGGGAAGTAGGATACGCATACAGACAGGAGCGAACTGAATGCAACGAGGCTCAAACGTGGGAGAAACAGCATTCTCCTCTGATAAAATCCTAACAACGAATTAATCGCAGAAACAACCGAGCCCTTTCTTCCTCGCTAGGTCATTCTCCTTCAGAAGATGTAACATTTTAAAGATAAAAGTACAGTTACAGTTCTTGATAGTAGGAGCACTGTTAAATAAATATTAGCACCATTAGACATACTTTTTCTTTGCTAAATCAACGGTTACGAAAAATTAATTTAATGAGAAGTATGAAAATTTGATTTTTATTCATGGATAGAATTCGTTTAAGTTACTTTCCTGCATGTAATATGGTGTCCATTTATAACGATCTATAAATAATTATATTGTATTTGTGAAAGTTGTATAATTTGTATCTCTGCATAAATCTAATAAGTGTATAATTTCTTTTAGCTCATATATGTATATCATAATGATAGTATATTTAGTCAAATATTCAAAAATTGATTTATTCAGAGATCGTCTATCACTAGTAATATAAAAAGTATGTGTCAGTATATAAGGAGAAAAGAGAAAACAAAAACAGAAAACAAAATATGAAGAAAATATATAGTATGCAGATTACACTATAATACCTACGTTTGTTTCACAAATAACTACCTTAATTATAGATGTTCATTAATCCATGCTACAAATAAAACGTATTAGTCATTTCAGCAATCAGTGCAATAATAATAATTGCGCTAAGGAATCAATATTTTCAATACTAGCCACTCTAAATAATATATACATAAAACATCTGTAATATTTTATTTCAAATGAATAGGTGATTAAATATAATTTCTATAAATTCTTAAAGCACTCTATACGAGCGACCACAACTTCTACACGAGCGAAAATGATTATTTAATAAAATTAGCACATATGTATACCCTAACACGCGTACTTTCAGGTGATAAATAAGTATTCGCTAAAATTACGTACTCATCTTAAAAGAAAATTTCCAAAGGCTACTTCGTTTCACTTACACACGCTCGAAGCTTGAACGTGTGCTTTTTAGACGTATTTCGTTAAGCTTTTAAAAAAATTCATAAAAGAATGTCCCGTGCGATGTAACCATAACCTTTTGCGCGGAAAAAGTTTCCACGTGGCACGACCCGCGGCAGAAGCGAGGAGGAATATAGTCCGAGCACGATGAACACCCTAAAATTCCACGCTATTGTAAATTCTTTTATATTCCCGCGAGTCAAGGGTATATACCATGCTCTTCTAGCTAATGGAGATACAGCTCTGAACGTAGGGAGGTAAATTCCCTCGCAAAGAGGCGAGCCCACCCTAGGAAAACCGGCGAAGACGCCGACACTGGTTCGTCACGGTACGCGATTATGTTCGTTGTCCACGAACTTGAGAGTTTTACGACGAGATGTGCTGGAGAATGATCATTACAAAATTAGCAAAAATGTATTCCGTGGCTCAAGGGATAGCACTTAACAATTACAAAATCAAGAACATTTACAGTGGGTGTAGAATGTATTCGTACACCGATTGTAGTTTCTTAACTTCTTTTTTTATAATCAATGATATTTTACATTTTCTTGGAAATCTTTAAGATAGATATAGTCCAAACAACATTTACTAGTTGATATAATTTGTGAAATTAACAAAAAAAAAATGCGAAAAGTGGGTAAAAGTATAAAAGCATTAAGTATTTGTACGATTCATATGACGAACCATTTACAGCAGAGTTTGTAACGTAAACACCATTAGTTTATTGTTCCGTACGAATTAGAAAACATCAAATTTCCAGTAAAGTACTTTTAAACAGTTGTGCGGATACTTATTGCTTCAACATTTCTATCGATTAATTGCTTTTTTTCTTGTTAATTTCACAAATTATATTAACTAGTAAATGTTGTTTGGACTATATCTATCTTAGAGACTTCTGAGAATATGTAAAATATCATTGATTACAAAAAAGAAGTTAAGAAACTACAATTTCACACAAAAGTTTTTTGGGAAATTGATCGGTGTACGAATACTTTCTACACCCACTGTATTTCTTCTAACGATAGTTCTTTCCTTTGAAAATAATGTGAACAAGATCTCATTGAAATATTTCTTGTAGCAATAATGAGGAAATAGAGACAGAGTTTATTTAATTTTTGTATGTAATATTGACTTCTCTTTAAAACCTACAGTCAGTGTAAGAAGTATTCGTGCAGCAACCCATTTAAAATAAATGGTTCCTGTACGAATACTTATTACTAGACTGCGGATCTTTATGCATTTATAGGAAATTTGAATGTGCACGAAACTACAAAATGCAAACAATATGCAGGAATATAAAAAAGATTGGAAATAAAATTCATGTTATAATATTTGCAGAATAAAATAAATTCCTATTTAGGTTCAATTTTTGTAGGCACGTTCGCGAAGATTTTATTATGCATAAAGGTCCGCAGTCTACTTATTACACTGACTGTACGTACATGTTATTTAAATTCTTCTTAATAACGAGTGTGTGTCGTACAAGTCGATGAAATTAAACGATGTAACCATCGTTTGTCAGCTAATTTCTTTGAAAGTCGAATAAGGTTTGGAAATCAAAATAAACTTAAATATAATGGGAAAAATGTTCCATTGTAAAATTGTATCTATCAATAATTACTGAGGTCAATCATAAGTTTATCAAAATATTATTTCAGATGCTAGAGAAAATGTGTATTTAACTTTCTTTTGTAAAATTGAATTCTCTTTAAAGTTTATCTACAATAGTTTTTATAAATTCTTACAAATAATAAATATATACAAGAAAAGTCCTTAAATTACAAGAGGTAACCATCATTATCGATGCACTGATTCTGCTAAAAATCGATTCAGAACTGAAGAAAGAAAAACAGAAATAAGAAATGTCATTAAAATCCTACAAGTAAACACCACCCTACATAAAGTTGCCATTTTGAATAAAATCGACATTTGAAAAAAATAAAAATTAATTTGTACTCTACAAATAGTTCGTACATACATATACTACAATCCAAAAATTTTTGAACATGTAGTGTAATTAGTTGTTATAGGATCAAGACTATTCTACGTCTCCGAGGTGGTGTAAAGCCCTTAGCCTGTTCGTTCTCCTTCCGTCGAAATAACCTAAGCAAATTTTTACTTTTTATTCCGTATTCAATTTTCCCTTTGCGCTGGGTAATTTCAATTCTACTTCATTAGCGGCCACTCGTCCAGCAGTTTTTAACATTTGGCGAAATTTTACATTCCGAAACAGCCTCTAGGAGTGCTGTCGAGTGTTACTTTCAATTACCACCGCTCGTCCGCTGCTGATTATGACGGGGCAGTTTTTCTTTTAGTAAAAGTAGCCTCGTAACGCGCTATAATAATCCAATGAATTTTGTCGCAGGATTATCCAACGTGACTTAAATACGAACTCGCATAATCGAAAGCTATGAATCTGGAACTAGAATGGAAATAGTAGATAACCTCGCACTCGAAATGCACAGAAGTCCATCCTTCAATGAATAAATAAAAAAATAAAAAAAAAGTGGCTTTTATAGAAGCATTATGATCTAAAATATTTAATTATACGTTGGTAGTCAACATACTAGATAAATTTATTTTGTTTACTGAGCACCTACATCGACTGCCATTTTATTACATAAATAATTCGGTGAACTGATGTTTTATAATTGAGAAAGAGTAATGTAGACATTAGAGACTCGTGTTTCTCCAGTAGATACATGAACTAATTTAGAGAAATAATATTAACAGTAACATTATTATTCGGAATAATTAATCGCATGCACGATTTGACAGTAAACAAAACGATGCAAATTATTCAGTTGACTGGAATTTTATAAATAATTTAACCAATAATTACAGATTGAAGCTCCTTTAGAGAATAAATAAACAAATTTAGCGGAATGATTTTAATAGAAACATTATCGTTCCAAATTATTAATCGCATGCTCGATTTTAGGATAAACAATCAGATGCAAATTTATTATTAATTCAACAAACACTCACATCAATTGAGATTTTGATATATTCGAGTCTCCCTTTCGCAATTTCATTTTAATTGCAAAATCTACGACCTTCAATACATCCTTAACAATACTTAATTCAATGGTATCTTTACGAGGACATCATCATACATGCGAAAAAAAATATAATTTTTTTTAAGAATTTTTTATACATAATAGTAGACATGTTAAACTAATAAACGAAATCTTCCTGTTTACTTTCAATAATTTTTTTTATTGATAATAGTTCAATCAATTTTGTTCTTTTTTTCCACGATTGACACAATAACTTGATATTGGATGATCTGAAAGCAAAACATCAAACAGATTATTAAAATGTAATTCTGTCGCTATTGCCCAAAATAACCAAAGACCCCTAATTGAAAAAAGAACAAAGTGGCGGATATTTGAATTTTGTCAACACTCTCTGAGCTTCGATTATTTAAAAGTAAGGTTAAATACTAATAAGTAATTGTAATTCCATGTAGATCGAGCGATAGCGACAAAACTAATAATTTGTAATAATCTGTTTGATTTTTTGGTGGACAAAAAAGATAAATTTCACGTGATTATAACAATGAAAAAAATTATTAAAAATATACAAACAAAATTTTGTTGTATTATTTTAACGTGTCTACTATTATATGTGAAAGCATTGGCACTTTACAATTATTTATTATATAAAACAGAATTTTTTTGAAAAAATCCTTTTTTTTTCGCACGTACAATTCGTAGCCCTTTAACGCTATAATTCTAGCAACAAAGCTAAGGTGCTTCGACATCGTTTCCATGTTTGCGCGTCACGTCGTTAACCGAAAACAAAAGCGACGCGAGACGATTAATTTTTTAATTGTTCGTTTCGCAAATTGTATCCCCCGAGGACGGAGGCGGCGGCTTTGCAAATAAGTTAGCATTCATCGCGAAGAATGGTTTGCCTGATTTCCACGCGTTACAGCGTAAAACCGTGTTCGTTGTCCACGGTCCCTGCGGGATGTCAAGCTTCTGGTATACCCAGCGTGCAGAGTGCTCGTTAAGAAATCAGAAAAAATACGTTCCTCGTGGAAAGCGCGCCACGTTCCACCGAAGTACTTCGTACGTTTTCATTTCTTCCTTTCTATTTTTTCATGTAATATTAAATTTTCCTTTTAGCGCGCCGAGTTCAAGAATTACCTCGTTACCCCTTTCAAACCTGTGTTCCGTAATGTTTGCATACATTTCTCAGCGAAAGTAACGGCGCAAATATTGTCAAAAGCACACCGAGTATCGCGACAAGTGCACCTTCGATCCCGTCGAACCACTTAATTATTCCAATTATTTATGAACATTTCTCGCGAAAAAGGGAAAGAGTACTCTTCGGTGCTACGATCCACTTAGCAAATGAAAATTTGTCCCGTTCGTTATGAAAGTGGTATAAGGTCATTTACCTTCACTACGAGATGTCGAAGGTTTTGTACCTTCAATCGACTGAAAATTATTGACGAGCGTTAATTGATTTGTCGCGTCCTTTTGACGTTCATACACGACTAAATTGAACAGATGTTTAAAGGATGGGAATGAAATGTTTAATGAATACAAATCAGATATTTAAAGACAATTTTATATTTTCTTGGCAACTCATGCTCGTAATCATAAGTATAGTTTTTTTATTTTTTATTTAACCCTTAGTTATATTATTCGTATGGATTACTATTTGTTAAGATGATTTTTATACACTTGATGAGGACTATACACCTTGACTAAACATTTATTGATACCCACGAGTTGCTCGATATTTTGAACGAGAACACACCACGCAAATATAGAATATATTTGAAAAAAATGTTTTACTGATTTTAATTGACACCACTTTAATATTTATCAAACTTCGGGAAATGTGGACTTGTTTCAATATTCGTTTAATCTTTTATTTCTTTGCATCATTTATCGTCTTATAAATCAATTTATTTATCTTCTGCACATCTTCTTGCCCTTTAAATATGTATTTTATTCCTTTTACCATTTTTATTGCTAGTTCAATTATAGATTCTGATGGTTGTTTTTAAGAAAAATCAATAATCTTAAATAAAGAACGCTTCTTCAGACGACATGGAAGTATGTCTTGTCGTTCTAGCTCATACGAATAAATATAGTATATATCATTTTTAAGCATTCTGACCCTAATCGTGCATTTTGTCTTCGCTATAATCCACTATAGTTTCCCGTCTTCCCACCAAAAACGTTTGCGCTTTCAGCGTTCAGCATAATCTTAATCACGGCTTGAGAAGCTGCTCCATTGTTTACACTTTGAAAAATTAGCCGACGCGGCAACTTTGGCCCAGCGACTTCCAAACTTTCGCTGCAATTTCCTCCGCTACCGGCGCTCCAGTTTTGATCATTCTCACGGTTTTCTCTGAAACGCGGCTACCGTTTTCTCCGTTCCCGACGGTGCGCTCGTAAAAAATTCGAAGTTATTGTCGGAAGCGCTTTGTCCTGGAAAGCTTGATATCACCGAGTTGTCGCGGGTTACGATTATGCTCGTTGTCGTATCCGGCCGGCGCGCTCGACGAGCATGCAAGTGGTACCGGCGACCCACAAAGACCTTAGAATCGTCGGAATGCGTCCGAATGTAATATAGGAAAAGCTTAAAGGGTTCTTCCATTTTCGAAGAGAAAAAAATCAACATTTTTATTTATAAAATATTAGATTGCGAACTTGGAAATAATATAGAAACGAAGATTCTCGTTATCCCCTTCAGTAATCATGAAAAAATTAAAAAAAGGAAAAAATAACACATTCTTTTTTTATGAACGAATTTTATTTATTAAACATATATATCCCTCGTAAAAGCCATTTAGGGCCCCAAATGGGACTGAAAGTTGATATCTATTGATTCATTTTTGTAACATTAATCCTAATACAAATGTATAAAAATAAAATTAAAACAACTCCCGTACACTGTACAAAAATTTACACAGCGTTGCCAATCTGTAATCTGCGCTTCTACATACCAGAAATCGTATTTATTTTCCCCCGAATATATTCAGGAGTCTTTTCTGCAGGTAAAGCTTGCCCGAGTTATAAATACTATTTTAATCGTTTAAACTCGGAGCCAATTCTTTGGAAAATGTGCTCACTGAAATCGCATTATAATGAATCGTGTAACTTTGGACCATGTAATTTATTGGAATAATATTTGATTTATATGAATCTTTAAACATCGAAAAACATATTTATCACACGCAATCAAAATTTTATACTTTTTTAACGTATAGTAAACAGTCAGCAAACTACAGTAATTCCAAAATTGTCAAAATTCAAAACTCGACAATTTTTTCTACGAAATCGTGAGATGAACCTTTGGTAATAATACAGAAACAGAGAATCTCTATAATAATAGAAATACATATTTCAATATTATTTTAGCCTTTTGTACGCAAGCTATTTCGTTGCAAAATGTACAAAGAAGAATTGCATTATTATTAGACTGGAGATGATTATACATTTATGTCGTGTCAAAATATCGGAATATGTTTGGGAACGTGTGTAAATGCAAACTTATATAAAATATTAACAATAATGTACGTGTTATGTTTTAGTTTAAATTAATTGTCTGTATCTGTGAGTTAAAGTGAATAATGTAGTTATTATAAATAGTGTAACTTTAGAACCATGTAATTCAGTAAAATGATACTTGATTTATATAAATATTTAGACACCAAGGAACACATATATGATACCAAATCAAAATTGTACGAGTGGAAAGAGTTAAATTATTGATACTGCATACTTTAAATAGAAAAGCGTTTCATATGGAAAGCGAAATATTGGAGAATAAAACATTTTCATTTTAATAATCTGAAAGGTAAAGTGAAATATTGAACTTTAATTTGTTAGTATTTCAAGTATTTATTTTAAATATTTTTTTAACGTTGCTTTTTCTCATTCAGGTCACTTCTTTGTGAGTACTAAATCGATTTGCATTTCGTAATATTTTAAGTTCGAAAATAATTATCCCGTGAATTTTGAAAACATTCCAAGTACGGTAGTAATTATTTCAATATTACGAATAAACTAAAAATCATATAACATACATAACACGTATCACAATCAAGGCCTGGTATTTTTAGTACTCGTTTTTAGATACTATTTTAAATACTCATTGCGATGAATTAACAATTCTTGCAGAATAAACTTGATTATTGGCGCAATTTCTGATAAAACTAGGTTTGAATTCATCTTTCTTTTCCCATTCATGGAGTCAACTTTGCACCAAATGTAAAAATAATCCAATAGTTAGTTGAATGTAGCATTGAAGGAGTGAAACTTTAGAGGGTGGTTTCGCCCATTAAACGTGAGTTACCACAGCTAAGAAGAAATAAGTGTTTCTTAGTTTAGACTGCTCTGCCAACTTGCAAAGTTTCGTGAAAATCGGTATTCCACAATTCACGAATGTTCCTCGCGAGTAATGTTTGCGAAAGAAAGAAATTCAATCGTTCAATTTATCTGTTATATAATATATTTTGAAACAAATAAAGACTGAAGTTTAAACAATACCAAAAGCAGACATTATGTACAACCATTCCCTTAAATTCCAAAAGCAGGCATGGGGAACTGTATGCTCGTAAGCAACAGTCTATGACGTCAAATGCTTGACACGGCATGCATATTAAGTTACCTATTGAAATCATCGAATTTTTTGGTTAACTAAAACTGCGAATAACTTAATACGGTATTCTAGTGTAGCACTAACTCTCTGTATAGCATTATTATTTATTGCGTTCATTATTTTTAGCATTTCCTTTAATTTCTTTCAAAACTTCTTAATATTGATTATTTTTAGTACAGTTCCCCTTGGTTAAGTAACTCTTACTAAAATATTTTGTTTCACTCTTTAAAAGTAACCAAACAGATTGTAGCAAGTGATAGAAGTTTTTCCTTACTAGGATCCTCAAGAACCAACCTTTAAAATCAATAAAATATGCTCCTGTATGTTATAATTAACTCTAGTGCCACGTTAAAAGTGTAAATTAGGAACAAAATCTAGATCACCAGCCATGTTTCTTGCTTCCTGTGCCTAAACGAGATCTAGAAAAACATATCATATTTTCTGTAAGTGCAAAAATAATAATTTCCTAAAAATAGTAAAGAGTAAATGACGTATTAAATGACTATAGAAGGATGACAAGAATTTTCTGGAACATTTAATATCTTGAAAATTGATTAAATTAGAAGATTGATGTAGCACTTAATTCTTTCAGGTTACCAGCAAATTCAACACATTTCAAAAATGCACGTGTGTGAGTGAAACGTGGAATTCGAACTTGAATAGAATGAAGATGGACCACTATGAACCAACCGAAGAGAAGCTCGAGTCCATAGGGATGCCTGGTGAGAGAAGAGACTGGACCATCGTTTTCCCACCGCAGGGATCTTTTCTAAGTTGTCGAGCTTCACAATGAAGACCACGACAGGAAGACGTATCTAGTCTCGTTGAAAGTAAAGCCATACAGAGAAAACATTATTGTTGCCGAGCAATGGACGAGATCAAGGTTCAGAGACACGAAGGAAAACAACTAAATCGGAAAAGAAGTTTCTATAAAACTAATTTATGAAGACCTCTCACAACACGATTTACTAGAAAGTTATCTTACTATCAGTGTATGCGTATAAATAATAACGAATATTTAGTACACGTTTTGGCTACACAGACACAGCAGTGTATCTTTAAAACCATTACGTCTATTTCTATGAAGAAACGCATGTGGCCTGGTAAGACATGTATAAATAACGATCCAAAGTTTCAAAGTGATACTTTAAGTAGCTTTGTGTTTCATGCAATTCCAAAGCATCTCTATTATTCTATGTATTTTTAAATCAAGGGTACAATGCAACCCTTGCAGCTTTTGAAAGTTTTCCAATTTGTCAATATAATATATCTACACGGCCAACTGCACTAAATGTCGTGATTCCTGAGGAATTTAAAAAGGTTTACAATCTTCGATGGATATACTTTATTTTGTTCTAGATAAATTATTAAATCAAGTATTTAAACAATGTGAATTTTTCGAATCCTTGAGCGCTACAGAGGTAGTTTATCTAGAAAAACTAGCAAAAAGTTTATCAGCTCGTGCATGTAACCATACTATCAATGGTACTTAATGTAATTCCTGGAACTTGAAGAGATTTACAACCTTTGATAGATATACTTTATTTTGCGCTAGATAAATGACTAAATCGAAGATTAAAATACTGTGAATTTTTCGCGTCCTTGTGCAGCACAATTTATTGCACAGGGACGCGCAGCACGATTTACCTAGAAACCCTAGACAAAGTTTTATCAGGCTCGTGAGCCCAAGTACACAGCCTACGACATTAAATGTCAGCAACCTTCGCTCGAAACCCATCAATTAAATGTTCGTTTGGCAATTTTACTGTTCTTACTGAACAGGCCATTATTTACACTCGTAGAATATGGCTTCTAAGCCGTCAAGTAATGCGTAGCCAGCCGCTTACACGGTATGCCGGACCATTCATAGTTGAGCACATACACCTACGCTATCGTCTCCCCGGCACCAACATTTCCCTCGTTTATCCCGCTTATTTCAGGTGCATATCTACGAGCATGTCTCGCGTCAGCGCATTGACGATCGTGACTGCTGGCCTATGTGACGATCCGCGATCCACAGCTTATGTCAGCGCTTCTCAAACTACACCTGCTTACTAACTCTCATGAAAAGTGTAATCTAAAACTATATCACTTTTAATCAATTAATATTAATGTAAAAATAAATTAATGATGTATTAATATAAATGTGTATGTAATCACTAAACAATCATAATTAGAATGATTACACAAAACATTATTTGATATTCTCAATCTGTCTTGGGGGGTCTTGGGTATGGGAATACAAATTATATTCAGTGTTTAATAACGTGAAGTTTTAAATTGACGCTTCGAAATGATACTAATAATCACATAATTAATCGATTTCTACAATTTATACTAATTGGAGCAGCAATGTAATATATCGATGTTAAAAGATTTATATACCCCGCAATGGGATTAAACTACTACTACTAGTACTATTAAAAAATTTATATATAGATAAATTTAATTATGAATTAAATAAGACTTTGAAGAGCTTCTAAATAAAATTTATAGGAAGAACGAAAATCACTTAATTTATACAGATAAGAAATTATAATTAATCTTACTCCTTAAGGACCATATAATATTCCATACTAATTTCGAATAGCTTGATTATTATTTATAACCCGCACATGATGGTGTTAATGACGTGAGTAAAACATGAATAATTAAATAAAGAAAGGGTAAATAACAACATTCAATTCTTAAAACTTTTTGACAAACTTGCTCGATACGAGACTATTCCGATTGAATCTCTCAGAGTATAATTAAATTCGTTTTTCTCGTTCCTGCTCCATGTAAATAATTTTATACTCATTAACTTAAACTTTCTTTATGTCGTTTACCTGCACAATTGACCAAGAATAAATATGAGACATAATACCTACCGGGATACATCATTCATTGGAATATATTGTACGATTAAAATTCTCTTAAAACTGACTCATCGACTCATTCAAATAAACATTTATTCGTTAAACCATTAAAATAAATATTTATTCATCGTTGTATACGAATGCAATTTTATTTGAATGAAGATTTGCTCGAATAAAGCTTAATTCGAGCGAAACTTCATTGAATGAAACTTTATTAGAATAAAAATTTATTGAAATAACACGTCACTTTATCCAGGGGTGGCAGTTTGAGAAACGCTGGCTTATGTGTACGTACCCTCGGTCAGGACCAATCTGCATTCCCCGTTAGCGACAGTACCCGGAGCTTCGATATTCGCAGTTATCTATCTTCGATATACGCGTCCCCGTGCGCAAACACACACACACGCGCGCGCGCACCCAGACAGAGATCCATTTGCAAAAGACCACGTTTCCTTGGGCGCTTTTTTTTCCATCGAATATTTATTTTACCGGCCAGCTTTGCCGTATCGCGATTAATCGATACGTTACCGAGAGAAACATTTGAATTATACGCGTCGGTTCTTCCTGTCATCCGCCATTTTCTTTTCTTTCTCAAACGACATTACCGCTCTCAAACGCGGGTCCCCTATTTGCAGATACTTTTTGGAACGTTTGACTCGCATGGCTCTTTTGCATATTTTTGTTCGATGGTGATGTACTCTGCGATGATCAAAGGGATTCAACGTAAGACGACGTCTTTGCGACGGCTTCTAATATTTATTTATGAACGAATGGCATAGTTTCGAAGAAAGAGATAAGAAAAGAAAATCGATTCTTTGGGGACTTTAAACGGGAACGGTGAAACTTGGTTGATTTCTAAATTTTTACAGGGTATTAGGAGTTCTTTTATGGAACTATATGCGTAAGATTGAGAAAGGTATCATTCTTTCCTCGCTGATAGCTTTCAGCATAAGAATCATTAGCAAAGTGTGCATTTGAAAAAAGTTTATCATCATAGCGACGATATTTTGGCTCTCTTTTCATGAGCCCCTTTTAGAAGCAAATTAATCAATGTGTAAACAGAAAGGTATATGGTCAAAAAACATAGAACATACACGAAATATAAGTAGAAGAAGCTTAAAAAAATATTATGTCTATGAAACGATTATATACGCGAAATCTAACGTAGAATAAAATTATTACTTTCCAAACGCACGGTTTGTTATTAATTTTGATGTTTCAAATAGCAACGAGAAAGAAGTAATACCTTTCTTAAACTTGCATATGTAATTGTACTATTATTAGCAGAAACTAATAATATACTTTAAATTAGTTTGGACGTTCTATGATGTTTAGGATGCATAATTTAATGTTATTAATTTTTTCATTGGTGAAGGTGTAGGGGATATATAAAGATCATTTCACGTTTATTAATCGGCGTAGCTCATCATCTACTACAAAAGAAAGTATGGAGCTGTTTATACCGAAAAGCCAGTATTTTCTACTTGTTTCCATAAAATATCAATCTTTAAAAACTTAAAGATAATCTATAGATTTCGAAAAATGCAAGTACTTTTATTTTGAATCCGTTTATAATATTCGGTTAGTAATAAGTGACGTTGATTAATCCATCGACTAATAAACCACATTGATATAAAAAGACTCTGAGCGCGTGACTTTTTTTGTTGGAGTTCGTTATAAACGTCATTCCGTATTTTACAGAGAAAAATAAATAGCGTGGTCGTATAAGGGTTAATCCTACGGGCGCAGGGTAAGTATTAACACGCCGCGGGCATATGCGGCACTTGGCAGAAAGAGAGGATTTTTAATCGCAGCAGAATGGAGCTTCTCTAATTAGATATTATAAAGGGAGGATAATTAACCTCGAAGTGAACTCATCATATTGTAGAGCAGTGTTTCTCAATACATAGGTACTTTGTTGTGGAATAAAAATAACTGCTTTCCACAACACGTATACTTGTACCACAAAAGTTATTTTCATACTGTTAATTAATATGTAGGTACAGAAATAAGTTACATGTAAAATAAAAACTGAGGGTACTGCTATTTTTTGCAAAACAGTTAGTTTTGAAAAACACAAAGACTTTTTTCAATAAAATTACATGTAGACAAATAAAGAATATTCTTCTTCCAAACTCCAATTTCAGATCTATACAGAACAAGAATCATCTACTTGCACATGAATGAGAAAACCCCGCCCAAAATAACCATTTAATTCCAAGAAAGATATTAAAAGTCATTTAAATTTATTTATTAATTCTTGGAAACATGTTGAAAATTTTACTATATAACGGAAATAGAAAATTTGCAACGATTGTTAAGTTACGTTACAATAATTCAACAATTATGGATGTACAAAGTTTAAATTATAACAAAATATAAAAATACTTAGATCAAGAGAAACGAAAAATGGTCATCAAATCTCATTTCAAATTGCATCGGATTAAAAAAAAAAATGTGTGTGTTAGAAAAGCTTTATAATGTAAAAATAAATATTTATTTATATCACTAACATGTTAACAGACAAAATTTAAAATTCTTTATCAAATGTATATTCTTCCTTCCCTCCTTCTTTCTTCCAACGATCGAGAAACATGTGCATAAAAATGTTAACATTTTTAAGAAAACGTTTCCTATCTCCAACCCCGTGTAATCCCTTAAATTTCCACATTATTTAACTTCATTCCTCCGCCTGGTATCTTAAATGTACGCCACTCTGATAGTAGAAACTTTATTTTCTTCCGCCAATATTTATTTTCAATATACCCTCCGCTATTATTACAGTGCCATCGATTTCCTATCGCTACTGATTGTCAGTAAATTCTGCCGTGATTACGCGCGCTCCGCCGCGATATTATACGCATTAAATCACTTAACGAAGCCTTCGTGTTTAAAGCACTAAAGATTACAACATTTTCAAGAATTCTTTTAAATTAAACAAACGAATGTGTAAGTATGAATCAATGCAGACATATTTATATATTAGGCGAACCGGAAAATAATATCGTTTTTGCAATTTTAAATACTTGTTTATCGTTTATCAGCTCATTGATTTTTATCGATCTGGTATTGACAATTTGCACACTGGATGCCAAAAGGCTATTGATAACGGGAGCGATTATACAATTAATAATTAAAAATAGAAATTTATAAAAAATTTGTTTGAATTTAATGTAAAAGAAACGACATTACTTTCCAGTCCACCTAATATTTCTCAACTAGCAATGTGAATTATTGTGTATCCACATGTTAGGTGTTACCACACCTGTGGAACCTTTTCTCGAGATTAGTTTCTCACGTCAATATAAATCGAAAAGTCATTTTCCATTCTGTAATCAGAGGCTTCGTTATCGAGATATAACCAGTTAAAATTGGTGTACGTATGGAAACATGATAAGATGTTTCTCGTAAGCCAGTACAACCATGCGCATCCGCGAAGTCGGCTGGGCTACAGAATAGCGTACGCCGTGAGTCACATTAGTAAACTTTAATTGCTTATATTTAGCTAACGAAGCTTCAGAATGAAAAATAGTAAATGGTTTTTTTTTTAATTTTCATTGGAAGAAGTGGTACTGGAAAACGGTTCCATGATTTTGTTTGCATCCTGTATAAAATTTTGTAAAATATAAAGAAAGTTGCGCAAGACCTTGTTGCATTGAGGTAATTTGATTGAACCTGCCGTTTTCAAAAAGATAAAAGAGAAAAAAATCATTATACCTGTGTAGATACTTGTGAATGCTTTTACTAGCACTGCAACTTTTAAAAAACATTGGTACTTTTTATAGCACTTTATTATTGTTATTATTATTATTATTATTATTATTATTATTATAATTCGTTAACTTCAATAATATGATTTATTTTTTTTGTTTCGGATGAGAGAAACAGTTGGAATAATTTGTACCATGGAACTACTCCTTTTTATTATTTAATAAAACTTCCCATACGGTGTCGTTGTTTGTAATTTTGATAACAGACATATTATTTTTACATAAAACGCGTAGTAATATGTATTAGGTTGTCCCAAAAGTTTCCTACGTGACTTGCACTCAGTTATTTTGTGTGCTAATGTTTACATAAATAGACAACCTGATTTCTTAGATGTTAATATTGTAACAGCAGTGGAACAAAATGAATCGTAAGCAATTCAATAACGTAACATTAGACATAAAATATTGTAAACGCATTACTTATTAATGAAATGAAAGAAACTTTTGGGACAACCTAATAGAAAGGAAAACTCATTTCAAACACCTTGTTGTTTTTTCCCCAAAATTTCATAAAAACTATCTAAAAATCGCACCAGGAAATGGAAATCCCCTAATCCAACAAAACTAATATTTCTATAACCTAGACGAATGGTAGTACTATTAGATTTCGTTCGGCTCGTAAATCGTTATTTATTCTTAATATAATGTTATCACGGCATCGTCTTATTGATTTCCCGTCAGTCGCGTCACCGGAGAATTCTATCCCTGGACATTAATAAATCTATCCGTCGTAACGGCATCCTGAAAGGTGTGCAGGTCACGGATTGACGCGTCGCGTCGCGACGCGACGCCCGCTTGGTCGAGCGACGGCTGCGTGGACGAAAGGGGCGTCGTTCTCGCGGGACGATCAATCACTTCGAGAAGTATTCTTCTCTTCTCGTCTCTTCTACCATCCTCTTCATTGCACGCTCTACTCGCCAATATCGTTCGTTAGTTATCGCACTAATACAATCTGAGTAAATCAACGACTTATGTTTGGCAGTTTCACCGGCTCAATTTATCATTGCGGTCAACTACCGCTGTGTACAGCAAAGGGACTCTTTTCCAATGGGTTCATCAATATTTAAATGAGCTGCTGCACAGTGACAATGCTTGAAATGCCGGAGAAAATGATGTATGATTTTCATTACGTTCCGTTGATTATTTGGAAAATATTTAACGCCAAAGTTCCAAGAGGATATCTGTTGTATGATAGAATCACACTTTACAATCATGCCAGTACGGAAAAGATTGCAAATTTGGTATTAAGGGGGTATCCTGAATTTGGAGGTCTAAAAAAAGCGGTTTTTCGTGAATTTTTTTAGGATGGAAAAAAATAATTAATTCTATCGAACTTTTTATCCTATTTTCATACATATTTGAGTACTTTGTACAAATTTTTTCAACAAGAAATATTCAAATTGAGTCGACTGTGACGCACATTTGTAGAGCACCTCAGAATTGAAACGTCTTATCGGCGGGAAAGATGCAGGTCGTAATTTTGGTTTGACACAAAAAAACCAAAAGAAGTTTTCATTTTTATACATACTTCTTCTATGTGAACTAAACAAATCCCAGCATCGGTGGTACAACCGAGAAGGAGGTGATTCTACATGAAAAAACAAATTGAAAATAAGCAATACAATTGTTTCATTCGAGGTTTCGTTCTCGAGAAAATCGGTTTCGAATATTAAGCGAGTACGGGTACACTTAACTATGGCTTAGATAGATGGATCTCGATACAGACTTTAAATTCACTCTAAATCGGTAGACAGAAATGAGTAATACGGCACATCATCTTGATACTAATGATATGAGTACTACTTATAAGTGTCATATGTATAAACATACACATGACTTGTATCGGGATCCATCCATCTGAACCATGGTTACGTGTACGCGTACTCGCTTAATATTCAAACCCGATTTCCTCGAGAACGAAACCTCGAATAAAAAAATGTTATTCTTTATTTTCGACTTGTTTTTTTTATGTAGAATCACTCCCACCTCGGTTGTACCACCGATGCTGAGACACCCTGTATAAAACTAACTATGTATATCACTGAAAATATGGAATACGTGTCGCAACAGCTGCAGATTCCAAACATTAAAATATGTAACAGTGCGTAGTTTTTAATTTGGAGGATTAAAGCTTCAATTGAAAAAAGAACGAACACATTTTCAAAGATTCCGTTTCTGAATTCATTATTTTCAACCCACCCTGATGAATTTCTTTTGCTGTGTAATCTTAATCAAAGTTACTCGTTAGTTTAGCGTTAATTAAAATCCAGCCTACCTCTGATACTAACGGTATCACCGATTGACCCACGCTTTAAAGATTGAAAGAACGGATTACAGGCCAGCAAACTTGCCTCTGTATACACTGACGTGTGTACCTTTTTGTAAATCCACGCTCTTTGAAAACGCCAGTTGAAGTATTACTTTATCGAACGAATGAGGATCAGCTTGATTAACCTTATCGTAGAGAGCTACCACTGGCCGGAGAAATTATGCAATTACAAAGTCTGCAATTTCCTCTGACCCAGTTACGTATTTTTATTTTTTCAGACAATGCGCGATCATAAATTCCTGATCGTTAATTATTTATTATTATCTAAAACGGTATTAGAGGGTCATATCATAACGGTATTAGAGGTTTGAGAATTTTTAAAATGGAAGGTCTGAACAGAAATTTGTTAAACTTTCGTTATAATAAGATAATGTTTTGAAGAAGATACACCAACATTTTTAAATCAAAAATGTTAATTCTTATATATGTATTATGTTCATTCTCTTCGCAGGTACAGAATTTTCAATGTGATTGTAGTATTATATTTTTTCTGTGAAGCGGATATTAAAAAATTCAAAATAAAATACCAAAAATAATTCCTTCCTTTTGGAGGAAAAGTCATTACTTTTTCACAAATTATTAGTAATTGAATAGGATTCAAATACCTAATCTTGAGCTGACAGAGTTATTCATTATTTATGTATTTTATGCGATGTATCTAAAACTGTTGCTGGAAAACTGAATGCAAGTTGCTCGTAGTAGAATCGATCATCAAAGATATTCCCAAATGATAAAATACGTAAAGCGTTTGTATCGTCCAATAATACATGTAATATTGTATCGACGTGCTGTAAAATCTAAATGAAAAAGAGAATAATCTTGATCGAACAGTATCGATAATAATCGCGACTGCGCGCAAGGTTGTATTATCCAGTTTCGAAGACGTTAAAATCGTTAACAAGAATGCCGTGGACACTTTAATAAAAGCTCTAAAAGCTTTTAACAAAAGCAGCGCTCGCTTTAATTTTACGTAAGAGTATAGTTCAGGCACAAAATGCTATTACTTAGGCACGATTAAATACAACTACCACTTGAACGATTCAGGTTCCTAAATCAACTCTGTAACCGAGGTAGATAACGTAATCTACCGTAACGAATCTCTGTCGTTCTGTATTCGCCCTTGTTAATGGTCAAAGTTACCTACCAGATCAAAAGGTAAACGGAAATCACGACGTGGTCCCTTTCGGTAATTACTGTTCGGCCATCCAGTAGCACTCTGATTCATGATAACTAGATTGCGGATGTTACACATTTATGGCGTATACTAATATGGAAAATATGCAAAAATTATCCATAATCTACACAGAATATATTCAATTGATTAATATATTCCAACGATTGCGAAGGTGCCGGTGAATTATTTCTAGTAAAACCACATTCTACACAAATATTAGATAGTACGAGAAGGGATGGTATATCGCTGTGATCGGTACATGCAACGTTATGGATGGATATCCTTTTGCCCCAAAAAAACAGTATTCCGAAGAATATAGTAGACAATATTTGCATTTAAGACCAAGGACCAGAAACTTTTCGAGCCTGTTAAGATTTTACGTCACTTAGCATCCTCAGCTATTGAAAATTATTTTAGAGATAGAGAATTTATTCGTATACATACTCCAATTTTAACTAATTGATTAATATAACCATACTGATGTTTCGTTTTGCATAAATACATACAACTTTTAGTTTTGTTTAGCATGCACTTGTCATATTTTCTAATCCCACAAATGCATAAAATCTGCAGTTTAGTGATAACATTCATACACGATTAAAACGAGTATTTTTTATCGTAGTTAGACAATTTTAAAACGTAGTCTTTTAGAACAATTAACTCTAGTCGATATATAAACATTCATATATCTTTATCATATATATTATTTAAAACAAATGTATAATTATTTTTAGTAAATGTTTCTCGCACGTAAATGTAACGTAAAGGACACAACACATTGTAAAAAATTGTTTATAATGAATATTGTATTACATTTGGAAGACTAACGAGTTTGTTTCATTTAAAATACTGGTAATCAATGGGCACTAGAAAACTGTTGGCTGCTTTCTACAAATATTTCCTTTAATTTAAACAAATTCGCAATTCCTAAGAGATAGAAAATAAATGACAAACGAATAGTCGAAACAAAAAAAAGCACTAGACGACTATTGTTTGGTTTCCAGAAATATATTCTTTAATTTAAACAAATTCTTGTTTGGTATTTGTTCTTTCTTTATTCTTTAATCGTTAATCATTCTATTCCTAATTCGCAATAGATAGGAAATAAGTGACGAGTGAATCGTCGATAAGGGATCGGGAAATTGAACGTAGGAAATGATGTGTTACCAAAGTTATGCGCCAATTAATATTAATGATCTCTCCCATCGATAAATTTTCAACTAATTTCGTAATTGCACGCGTACGGTCTTCCTGCGAGAAATTCACAGCGTTCCCCGGTTGCAACGCGACAGTTACAGCTGCGAGTTATGATAGCGCTGGTGCGCGACTCTTACTGTAAAAGTGAATTTGCAGGAGCACCGAACCATGTTTAACTTGCGGGGACAAACTTCTACGAGTTTGGTTCTATCCCAGTGGAGATCCCAACCGAAGATATAAAGATTAAGTAGTAAACAGAGATACATATCCCATCGATCGGTGTCATAACCGATTAACTCGCGAACCTTTCGCGTGGAAGAATTCCATCGAATTTGCAGGTGTGTGCAAATATCGATATCAATAAGTTTATTAGTTAAATGATTATTATATTAATTAAAACTTTTTACTAAATATTATAAGAACAGGGTAAACAGTTCAGAATAAAAAGAAGTACGCAGGTATTTGTTTGTGGGATATTCATCAAACTAATTACTTGTCTACAAAGTTAACCATTTCAGAAAAAAATTACAGAAAATTAAATACAAATTCAACCTTCTACGTTTATACAACGTTCATATGTACCTGAAAGATTAAGATAATATCTTCTTAGTTGCATATATACGTGTGATAAAAATGGTGCTGCATGTGGTTAATTAATTCTTTGACTGCTAAGGGCATATATGTATGCCTTCGAAAAATTGGCTCAGAGAAATGTTTGTATTCGTTAAATCAATTTTTTAAAAAATATCAGCTTACAGGGAATGATAAGACGAAACTTTTTTATATTTACAGTTTATTCATAGGATACTTTATCTCGAAAACAAAAATTGAAAAATTATAAGTTCACTGCAAAAATTGAATTTCGGGAATAAGGTCTTCTAAGTTATGTCTTAAAAATTCACACCTCTACACCTCTTAGAATTTCCAGCAACAATCGTACCGCGCTCATGGTATTAAGATTTAATTTTTAGGAAAGTTGTCAGTTTTGCTATCGATATTTCTTTTAAGCTACTCCATATAGAAATCTGTATTTTCGGACTGAACTTGTGAGAAATGAGGTTAAAACAAAGTTACTGAAACAACAACTATAAAATGAAGTTGCAATTTCCATTGATACAAAGAAAATGATTGATACGAGAATGTACAGTTTCTAAAAAATGTTCAACTGGAAATAATCTTGTTAAAGTGTAAAGTAATTCTTTGTCTATATACATAGATGACAAAGGGAATGAATAGAAAAATATTCAAAGCTGTTCCACAGTTACGCTCCACGTTAAGAAACACTCCATCATCTACCTGTATCGTGAACTAAAAACGGTTAAGCAGCGCTATTTTAGGTAGACAGAGAAATACCAGTTCATCCAGTGTTAACTAGTGAAGAGAGATACGAATGTTTTCCAATTTCCGCCGATCAGTGTTATTGTCAATGTAGTCGCCAACGTTTTCTCGCCTAAAGAATTCCATCGAATTTAAATACATCTCGCGATCGGCAATCGATACACATCGCTACGTAACGAGGAACATTCGCGTGCAATTAACGTCCTATTATAATTTCAATTGCACCTCGTGATGGCATGCTGGAATTTATCGCTGTTCCTCACTGGCTCAAGATTTAAAGAATTTCATTATCCATCGCTACGCAGGCAGCTTATTTCTATTTTTCGATCGCGGATTTGCGCCAAATTTATTACGGCTCCCAGGCGTCGAATCGCGCCCACGAATATCCACCTAAATCACGTTGCGAAACGAACCAGAAGTGGGGAACTGAACTTCCCAGTGAAAGAAGGAAAGTGCACGCCTTGATCGTTAGACCTGTCACTTTGGATTATGATAATTTTTTATTTTATATCTTTTCACGCTTTTTAACTTTATGTATTTCTTAAGGTATGTATAAATTTTATAATTTTATATTTTTTATGTGTATACTTTACATTTATTTTTGCATTTCTGTATTCCAGTCTTTGTAGATATAACAATCTGATGTATAATCTAATTAGTCTGCCTGGTGATCTTGTTACAACGTCAATCAAGAATTCTAATTATAAATTACAAATGTAAAGAAAATTTATTAGTTATCTTTAAAGATTTAAATATGACAAGTGTTATTTTATTTACTTTATAAGAAAATAAAAATTTGGTGTTTCATGCAAGATCTCCCAGATTGCTTGAAAGGTCAAATTTTTTATCTAAATAAATTTTCCTTGAATTTAAAATTAGAAATTTCAATATTTTCAAGGAGGATATTTCATATACTCTATTAAAATCGATCAATCGAAAATCTAATCAAGTTCGATAGAATTGAATTTTAATTTCAATCAGAAATCAAAGACAAGACATATAAAGAATGCAAATATGGAGATCGCTCGCAAGTGAATAATCTCTGTGTACGCAAATTAGATAGATACCAGTGTATTATTATCGATATCCCGACAAGTTCAACAAAGTATTAAAACGTTAACTATCACGTAGATCTCTGATGACCAACACTTTACACTTACAACGAATCTTTAAAACGCTTACAACAAATAACATCTATTACTTGCAAACTTCCAAAACATCTTACTACAGCTATATTCAATAAAATATTACATATTTCTATTTTCCCCACTACAAATCAAGCAAATATTGAGGATAAGCATAAATTTATTAACTTTGCTTTTCATTCAAAGATTTAGATAATAATTAACGTGTTGCACGTGACCGGGGCATTGGTTCAGAATTTCGACTATAAATAAACTCTAAAATACGCAATGTGCCCGTTACGCTCGCTACACTCGAGAACAGTTAATACAGGTTATACACTACTTGCTTCGCGTCGAGTGGTGCATGCATGCAGCCGAATCGCAACGGTATAAACACCTGTACAACCCATACCGACACTGGCTACACAAGCGTTTCAAAATACGGCTATCCTTGCGCCATTTCCCGCGAAAAGCATTCCGGGAATGCGCGTGGAAAGATAGACAGATAGATAGACGCATGCATGGCGTGTTTCGTGGGCAGTCAAAGGTGCAACTTTCGAAAGTCGCTCGAGGCGTTTTCACCTTAGGTTCGATAATGACACGACCATGACCATGCATAACGAAGATAATTGAAATTGAAACTTTGATTCACGTGCTTCACGAATAAATAAAGGAACACAACACACTTTAACTCTTTGCGGCACAGAATTTCAGATAATAAAATAGATCCGTGTTGCATAGAAATTTTATTGCGTTTTAAATTAAACAAAATCGGTATATTTGTATTAATGAAAGAATCACATAATGTAAAAACATGAAAAAATAATAATAATTTAATTGAATTTGTTGTTATAGGGTGGAATTCAAATTAGTCCCATCGTGCCACATGGGTTCATGAATGGTACTGATTAAAGCAGGATCTTTTCCCAAAGCACTGAGGCACTTTGCACACAGTACACGACCATAGTGTTCGAACTTCCTTTTCTTTGTATTATGAAGCACACATCATTTATGAGACGAACGTTCTGGTAAATGTTTCGAATCTTGTCTTCTTACTTCTAATAAAACGTTACGTAAAGATTGTCGCAATAAATCTTCCGCTTGCAACAATTGATAAAGCTGTTCTGCCATGTTGGATGTTGTCACACGAGTGAATACATTTATAACATTTGTTGAACATATTACAACTGCGTACATAAGACGAAATATAAACCCATGCACATACAGCTATTGGAATATTCCGAAGTGGGACTGACAATGTTCCACCATGCATTACGGTGCATCAAAAAGGTGGGACACTTTTAATCCCACCGTCCCTCAAAGAGTTAACGTCGTATGATGTATATATGCGTCAATAAATGCATTCATTCGATAAGTAAACATACTCGTCGACATTCATTAAACAAATATACCTATTCAAGATAATATTCATTGACAAGAAATGAACATATTTATCAAGCATTATATTGTATTTAATTTCTCGTATATATTTTTCCAGTTAAACACCCAAAAAAGGCCTCAGAAACGTTGAAGTTAATAATTTATCTAATGCCACAATCGTATCTATTTGCTCCAAATCTCATTGTAAGAAAGGATTAGTTCTCTTTTCTATTACTCAACTCATTTGCCAACAAAAGATTGTGAAAGAACAATACAACTAAGCATACATTTGCGCAAAGATAAATATTCGTGTTATGTTTCGACTTTACATCACGCCACAGTGTGTATAGATGGTACATACACAAGGAACAAAGTTTTCCAACGAGCCAGCATCGGGCGAGTTTATGGAAGCCGTTAACAAATATCTCCCACGTTTTTTTCAGGATCGATTCTACACGTCAAAACAATGCAAAACGTTAGCGCACACCCGCGTGAGTTCTCTAAAGACCTACTTTCCACTCGTTAACGTTCGAAGTCAGAAATGCTACTTTTGTTCGTGTTAGTCGCTTTCAGAGATCGCAAGTTCGAATGGTACAGAATCAGCTACGGTATACGGGGTGTCCCAAAACTCTCCAACTTAATAAAATTTTATAAACTGCAATCAACTTTCGTAACAAAACCTTTACATACATATTTAGATACAAAATGCAAGTATACGGCATGTATAAATATCATTTTCACAATTGTCATTCGTTTCCTCTCATTTCAGGGATATATGCTTATTTACATTTATTTTTTGTTCGTGTGAGTTATATTATCTACTTTACATAGTTCTGTATGGCAATCATGAATGAAACGAAAATGGGTATGAAAAGTAAGTATACAGGAACGAGGAAAATATGAATTACTTTTCAAACTGTTGTTCATTTTTTCACAGACTTTTAATTATAGTGAATTTGCAAGAATGTATTTTTATATGTAGCAGTATGTCATGTTGAAAACGAGATTGATCGAAATTTGGAAAAGATTTTCATTACAATTTCAAAAACTCTGTTTTATTAATAATGCATTTCGTGGAATGTTGATCATAACACACGTAGAAAGTAATAATTAAGGTATGATGCCTTTGTTATACTTTACCGATTTATTTATTGCATTTGTTCGATTTATTTATTGTGCAAAATGCATCGAACACCGATACAAGATATTAATTCGTGCGTGGAATATAAAGCGTATTCGTGAAGTGCTTTTATTAAAATCTGCTGTTATTAAATAGCATGTAGCTGTTATTAAAAGCGAAAAGTTTGATTGTCCCTTTTATGTGTATGTTTAAAAATATTTGACATTCATTAATTACACAAAAATATTCAGTGACTTCTGGAACATTCTCTACAGGGTGATTTACATAATGGAAACTGATCAATAATAAACAATGTACATAATCAATTTTTAAAAATAAACACTGTAATTTCTATTTGTAATATAACATGCAAATTATTTGCAAACTTTCTTTTAAATGTTTTCTATTCGTCTTCCCATTTATTTATTTCATTATCGTAAACAATTTTATCAACGAAAATTAACATTCTTGTGTTTAATTTTAAGACGAGTATTCAAAAGCCTCCCGTGTATTTCCATTAAAATATTTATCGAAATATTTTCTACTTGATTTTATGTAGTATTCAGTAATGATCGCAGAAACTGCGGCCCTTCTTAAATACATATACATTGCAAATGCAACAGCTACTCTGAATAGTTTAATTGTAACAAGTGTTTCTTTTAACCTAAATCAAACATTTAATATCCAATAACATGAACTGTTGTCGCTACTCATGAAGAAATTAAACTACTGCGTAATTCACCCTGTTTTACTCTTTCCATATATGGACGATGATATCTAGCGATGATTTAAAAAGAATAGGATTGGTACACATGCGCGTATATGCTGGTGGCAGACATTGACTCTTAATATTGACAGACATAAACACAAATGGAAACAACTGCTTACAGAGGGACGTTTCAGCTCGAGATACGGTCGAATGCACACATTCCCCACCAATTTTAAACTCGATTCTCTGTTTCTCTGTATCCGTGGAGTTCAATATAATTCAAACGGATTCAATGTTTCAGACATACAAAAAAATATTCATTCGTCTAACAGCGGCTACGGCGAGATCCTCTTAACGAAGTTTCCTTAAATTCGGGACTCCATCGCGCCAGACGGATATCAAAGCCGTTCGGATCAAAACTCGCCTAGATGGTTCCCGATCGTGACCATCGGAAACTACAGCCGTGAATATAGAGATGCCCCGCTGTAACCGTGCATCCATTGCAGCACGTGCACACTCGCGCGTTCTCGGAGCTTAACAAAGTTCTTCTAAGTCCTAACGAGCTTACTCTTGACAAAAGCCAGTCAAGTGTACGGCTTCCGTCGTTGCAATGCAATGGCTAACCTACATACCGACACATTATTGTGCTCGATTCGCGCTAGGAATCTATGTAGGGTACACCATCAATGGTTGTATCGGACGGCCAGAAAATTTCTGCCAATTTTCAACCCTTTCAATGCTAAAGGGGTCTCTACACTTTCATAAGTTTTCGAACACTTACACCTTTGCTAATATTTCGTATCTATTTCACCAATATAGTTTTCTTTATTGATTTATTTCTTTATTTCTTTAATCTATTGCTTCAAATCATAAATGGATTATACAGCATACTTTATTGATTTCTTACGTTGTTTTACAGACGTACTATTATTCAACAATATAAGCAATATTTATAAACAGATAATATTGATAAAACTATTGTCACGATAATTAACCTTCGATAAACTCGCGTAACTTTCAAGTCACAAGTTAATATATCGACATTTTACCAAAAAATTTTAGTTCCTTCACAAGATGACGTATATTTAATTATATAATGTCTCTGATAACGAATAACAGTAACTGAAATATCAGAGTAAATCCCTTGGAAGTTGTCTGCAGACAAAAAGTTCGGCCCATAGAGGGTTAAGAAAAAACGTACTCGTACATACCTATAAAGATAGTAATTCGTGGTGCGAAGGGATCACGCTTTAGACAATTGTATCTGTTACCTGTTCTTATGTCTTATTTCTTCTCTCTTAATATATTTAATCGTATAAAAATCCTTTGTACGAATATCATGTTTTATAGTATCAACATACAGCGCTTATACAGTCAGGATAATGAGTTTAAACACGTATGTACAATAAAAAGAACGCATTACAATAAATTTGAACAGTAGATAAAGATGTGATAATTATTCAGTATAAGAAAATAGCAGAGAGCTATCTACAGTACATAAGAATGCAAATTAACACAAATTATATCATGAGTAAGGAAATTGTTTTGTAATCAAAAATTGTATTATTTCGTACTTTGTTCTAATTTTAAAGATGAAAAAGTACTGGGATTATATAATATGCAACTGAAGTTATACTTTTATATCATGTATGTCGAAAAGTTATAGAGTGCATAAATGTACAAACCGTACAACAACGTTTCAATTGAGCTGTTCACTGCACAAATCGATTAACTTCACTTTTTGAACAATTTTAAATTCAAGTATCAATTTAAGTTTAAGTGTGGTTTATATCAGGTGTTCGGTATATTACCATCAATTATGACTTGGTGATAATTTTCTATATTTGTAATAACTTTCCTGAATAATAAACATGGACACCATTAAACAACAAACATTATTACATTGCATTATTATTATTATTATTATTATTATTATTATTATTATTATTATTATTATTATTATTATTATTATTATTATT